>NW_027508771.1:1387500-1790000 GCF_051911475.1 Siphateles boraxobius
CATTTTATAATCAGTCTACTTAGACCTTCTGCATCAAGCTGTTCGGCATTCACAAAGTCAAGAAAGCTCTCATTGATGGTGCCATTATAATAACACCTCACAACAAAAGACATCTGCTCTTTCTTTTGCAGGTCTTTTGTTTCGTCTGCGATTATGCTGAAGATCTCGCTTTGTTTAACTTCCTTGATTATGTCAAGTTGAACCATCTCTGCAAGCGTTTCTAAAATTTCATTTTGAATGTTCTTACTGGTGTATTTTGCATTCCCATGTGCATTCATGCGTTTCTCAATTAATGAATCGTGCTGTGCAATTGCATCCAAGATGACTAAGAAATTGCCGGGGTTATCCGAGCCTTCAGATTCCCTGTGTCCACGCTGAGACATGTTTTGAACAGCTGTTAAGAGCAGCACCTGAGCAATGGTTTTGATATATATCTGCTTCTCTCTAACTCTATTTTCCCTTTCTTTGTTTATTGATTCGATCATGGAGGTTTTTTTTTCAATGACTAATTTTTGCTGTGTCCAAGCAAACACAGCACTTCTGTGATCTTCTGATTTGCAATGATCTTTAAAGCCACCATTTCTCCACAGTGCTTTTTTCCAATTAGAGTACCCTGATTCTGACCTAAATATAGACATTGGGGCATTTGGGAGCGAAAAGTGGCGACAAGGGTAGCAAAAAACAGAGTCTCTAGAGACAGAATACACCAGCCACGTAAAGTCTTTGTACCAGGTCTCAATGAATGCTCTCTTCCTGTTCCCATGCTGTGTCTTGGGGAAAACCTTGAGGACAGGTTGCTCTGGACCATCTGCTCTGGACTGGGAAATGTCTGGAGAGAAGCAAACAAAAATATATATTTTTTTATAACTTCTTTCTGAATTACACCTTTTAAGTTTCATAATCATGTTGTCACTTATAAACAGTAAATTATTGTTAATCAATGCATAGTTTGTTAAATGTCCATTGAGGACTTCAACAGGATGAAAATATAGGCATACCATCAGGTCCAGGTGGAGCAACACAACTTCTCTGCACCGAGCCCTCTGCTAGGCACCGGGAAATGTCAACAAGAAGCAAATGAAAAACAATTAAACATAACCTCAGAGTCAGTACCACAAACATTGCCTGTAATGTTTCTCTCATCTTATTTAAAATATGCACACAGTAAGAAGATAGTAGCTCACCGTTGGAAGCAGCACTATCTGGGGACTCTGGTCTGGGTGGTTCTGGAGATTGTGGGTTGAAGTCATCAGGTTCACTCTCATTCTGGCTGTCATCATCTGAGCCTGTGCCTTCACATGGAGCTAAAACAGAAATATGTGTCACAAAAATAATCCATGCTTCTATTCAACATGCCATCTGACAACTATAAATTTAGTTCCGTTTAAGAAATAAAATAATAAAATGCAATCCATACAACATTAATCATGTTAATCTAGAAAGGGTAACAATGACAGCTAAAGTTGAACTGTATACGTTACTTGACATCAGCTGGGCATTCTTCTGAAAATTAGGTTAATATGAGCAGTTATTGCTAACTTTTCTGGTACTAGCTACGAGCAGAAACATCCATTTTGGCGTCATTATTTTCAGACCCTCAGCAAGCAGTACATTTCTCCTCGTTAGAATTTCAATGAATACAATTTAATACATTGCATTGTGTCTATCGTCTGGCTTTGCCTACATCATGTTTTCTCTAAGCTGGTGAAGAGGGGTTTGGGCTACCCTGGTCCTCAGCTGACTGCTCGTAGATTCTGTCCTCTGACCTCTCCTTGCTTAAACACTCACTTTCAGTGGTATCATTGGTTAATTTTGTAAAAAACCTCTGAATGGCTCCCTGTGTCTGTCCCTTTTTTTTCATGCTCACTATATCTGCCAAACACGATAGTTAACATTATCACAAATGTATAGTTACATACAAGGCGGTTAGTGCATGCAAAAACTCTAAAGTTAGCGCCATAGACGATTGATAAAGTTAACTATAGAATCTTTGCTAGCGCTATCTTAGCAAAACATGTTAACATTGCTAACAAGTTTAATGGCTTAACGTTACAAGTTTATTGGTTTACTTCGACAGTGCTTCTTCCACAATTTAGTTAACAAACCTAAAATAAGTAAAAGCAGCAGCTAAATATACTTTCATATTTTAATGACAACCAACATGAGGATTTGTGACTCACCAAGAATTGTCTTCAAATTGGATAACTGTTAGATGGATTCTTTCTCCCGCGTTCTGGTAATTGCTCAAGCCATTTCAAGCACTTCTTCTTCTTCTTCTTGTTCCTTTTTTTTTTTTTTTTTTTTGGCGATTCGCATCGATTTCGTTTCAAGCACTGCTTCTTCTCCCAAGTTACATCAACACATTACTGCTGTAGTGCCGCCAGTTGTTTGGGGGTGGAATTGCATCTGTGATCGTTGTGAAGAATTCTCCGGTTGCTCTTCTCGTCGGTGATGATGGAACGGGGGCCAATCAGGGGCCAATCAGATTTCAGCAGGGGCCAGGGCCCCTGTGGCCCCGCCTCTAGAACCGCCCCTGCATGAGACTCTTATCGGGCGATAAAAAAAATATCGCCGTTAATCTATTCTCAAAGTTGGGTTGGGATCATAAAATAGCTTTTTCGAATATCGTTATATTTTCGCACAAATCGCGCAGCAGGGTATTTTCCTGTCAGGGACACAAGGTGTATACTTTTACATGTTACGTTGATCGTTCCTCTCGTTAATTTACATGTTGTTAAATGAGTTTATTCCAAAGCGCGCTGTATCTTTTTTATGGGCATGAGCGATGCTCAATTTACAAATGAATTTTGGGTCGATTCTGTTCAAAGACTTCATCAAACAAGTTGGCAGATCTGTCTAAATCGGTTCCCGAATCAGTTTTGTTCAGTTCCTAACGCACTGAATCGTCTGAACTCTGAAGCGCGTTCAATCACACTCGACACGGAGTCGTAAAAGGAAGATTTAAGAACATCAAGAGCTAAAGTTTAGTCTAGTGAAAGCAAATCTGCAAATGCATCATATTTTTGCCAGCGATGAAGATCTTTATTAGTTGAACATCTTCGTAAGCTGTCTGTGAATGAATGATTCCACAGGACGATACATTCGATTTCATTTCATTCAGGTAATACATTTTACAACCAAACAGATTATTACACCACGATAGCACTACTAAAAAGTATGACATTATCCGTTGGACATATACATTAATTTATAGGCTACAAAATAAATAAGCTACCATTGTGTACAGTTTATGAAATGAGCACCCGCCATCCCGCGGTAATGTGTGTGTATTGCGCAGGGGCATAGTCACACGAATAATTTACATTGATTGAAACTAATTTGTTTAAAAAGGAGGAGGCTATTGCCGGTAAAGGCAGGTTCACATAAAATCATTATGACATATGACATTATTTTTTGATCTAACAAGCATCTGGTTCGGCGATGCAAAAACGGACTGTAGCTACGTCGTGCTTATTGTTTTTTTCTTGTTCCAATTAGCCTACTATGTTAAAAAAAACGACGAAAACATGTTACTTGTTCAATTAATAAACAGTTTGTTTGATGACAAATCGCTAAAGATGAAATTGGCCTCCCTTTCTGTCATTGTAATTGTGCGTTTTATTTATTTATTTTATAATTTTTTTTGACCGATATTCGACTTTTGCTCCTCTATTGTCGAATGGCATTTTTGGCAGAAATTCACATCCCTACGCGAGGCGAACTATTCTCAGAGACTTACTTTTAGTCATTATTTGGGTAGCACACATATTCTGAATGCCTTCGGCAGAATTCAAATGAGCCATTTTAATCTAGATTAATCTAGATTAATTCCAAGATTCCAGTGAGATTAATCTAGATTAAAAAAAATGAATCTATGCCCACCTCTAATATATATATATATATAAATATATATATATGTGAATGAATGCGTAAGGAAACCCCGGAGGTATATGGGAACCCTCGATGAATCAAACATCAAAAAAAAAAAAGGCTCAGATAAACTCGGACTGCTCAGATAAACCAGTGTAATGGTTTAATGGTTTATAAATGAACTAAATGTGGCGACACGGAGGAGGAGCTCGGAAGTGTGATCAACTCACGACTACGCCACCCTGGAATCTTGCCAGGGATAATAATAAAAAAATGGAATTTCTAATTTAAAGCAACACAGGTTCGTACACAGTAAATTGGTAGGAGACATGGATACAAAATTATATATATATATATCTTTATTAAGAATAAGAGATTTATTAAAAGCAAAGGACAACCATCAATAACACTTAATATAGACAACACCATTACAAGACACACACAGAACGACCTGAGGAGTCAGCGTCGTCAGAATTCGAGAAAAAGGAGCCGAGGCGTGTCAGCAGGGGATAGAAGGGCATGTAAGGCCTCCACGGCAAGTCACCTTTCCCGTACACCTGTGCACAAACCAAACACTGACACGCACACCACTCATGACACTCACAACACTCGTGAGGAAGACCACCACCAGCATTCCACCCCTGCTTTAAGCGCTCAGCTCCTGAAACAACAGAATTAAGTTACACACCTCAGGATTCTCATATTTGCACAGACACAACTCACAATGATCACAGTTTGAGCAGACACTTCACAAAGACAAAAATTGGAACGTAGATTTCCACGCTTCCAAAGTGGAAATATTACAAATTCCAATCACAATATAAAAATAACTGATATAAAAGAAAAGAAAGAAATAATCACACACACACACACACACACACACACACACACACACACACACACACACACACACACACACACACACACACACACACACACACACACACACACACACACACACACACACACACACACACACACACACACACACAAACACACACATACACACACATACACACACATACACACACACACACACACACAGGGCCGCAAATATTAATGCAATTGTCAACAGAAAAGCAACAACGCCCCCAGACGGTAGTCCCTCGCAGTCCAACCGCACGGAAACTAAATCGCCCATACGGACGCGACCAATCTGGACTCAATACATCTTATGGGTGCGATCTCCGGGAATCAAACCAGTCAGGCAGACATAAACAGGCGAAACTGAGGGCTCGTCCAGTCCATTGGAAGGACCACGTATGTGGCGGCGACAACCCAGCGCTTCCGGTTTGATACGCGGACGCCCGTATTAGCCATGCTGGAATCAGCCTCACTCAAACCTTTGACCGAAAAGGGACAGTCTCGCTCATTGGCAGCCATAGGGATTCATACGCCACCCTGAATGACGGCTGAATGACGAAACTGGAAGTAAAGGCGGTGACTCGTAACACCACCCACTCTAAACAACCCGTTTATATACGCTACTGCAGCTCACTGATAGGAACAACTTAACAAGTAGGCTAGCCAACCGCATGTAGGCGGGACGAATTTCATTGGACCTGCCACAATCTACCCCTCACTTTTGTATCGTCGCCCCGACGATAAGCAAGCCCTTGCCACTCAATTCCAGGGTCTAAACAATGAATATGCGTCATTGTACTAAAATCTATCGAGAACAATGAATAGGCATCATCGTACTCAAAATCACTTACAGAGAACAGTGGATAGGCATCACCGTCTACAGAGAACAATGGATAGGCATCATCGTCTCAACTCACTTACAGAAAACAGTGGATAGGCATCACCGTCTACAGGGAACAATGGATAGACATCATCATTCCTAAAATCATTTACAGAGAACAGTGGATAGGCATCACCGTACTAAAATCTACAGAGAACAATGGATAGGCATCATCGTACTCAAATCTATATTATCAGCTCATAATTGGGCCACAAGCTCTATAAGTTCCTGGAGTGGTTCCTCCATCTTTAAAATCAACACTTACCACTAGAGACAGGAAATCTCAGGTAAAAGAGAAAACCAAACCACTCTCCACAATCCAGACAGACGCTACTGCTTTGCTTTGACAAAAAAAAAAAAAAAACACACTGAAGAACACAAAACACCAAATGTAAACCAATATCACTACCCACGTCTCCACCTAGCAACCGTGAGGATCCTGCCGACTGCGCCAGATTGTGGCGACACGGAGGAGGAGCTCGGAAGTGTGATCAACTCACGACTACGCCACCGTGGAATCTTGCCAGGGATAATAATAAAAAAATGGAATTTCTAATTTAAAGCAACACAGGTTCGTTCACAGTAAATTGGTAGGAGACATGGATACAAAATTATATATATATATATCTTTATTAAGAATAAGAGATTTATTAAAAGCAAAGGACAACCATCAATAACACTTAATATAGACAACACCATTACAAGACACACACAGAACGACCTGAGGAGTCAGCGTCGTCAGAATTCGAGAAAAAGAAGCCGAGGCGTGTCAGCAGGGGATAGAAGGGCATGTAAGGCCTCCACAGCAAGTCACCTTTCCCGTACACCTGTGCACAAACCAAACACTCACACGCACATCACTCATGACACAACACTCGTGAGGAAGACCACCACCAGCATTCCACCCCTGCTTTAAGCGCTCAGCTCCTGAAACAACAGAATCAAGTTAAACAACTCAGGATTCACAGTTGAACAGACACAACTCACAATGATCACAGTTTGAACAGACACTTCACAAAGACAAAAATTGGAACGTAGATCTCCACGCTTCCAATGTGGAAATATTACAAATTCCAATCACAATATAAAAATAACTGATATAAAAGAAAAGAAAGAAATAATCACACACACACACACACACACACACACACACACACACACACACACACACACACACACACACACACACACACACACACACACACACACACACACACACACACACACACACACACACACACACACACACAGGGCCGCAAATATTAATCCAATTGTCAACAGCAAAGCAACAACGCCCCCAGACGGTAGTCCCCCACAGTCCAACCGCACGGAAACTAAATCGCCCATGCGGACGCGACCAATCTGGACTCAATACATCTTATGGGTGCGATCTCTGAGGGCTCGTCCAGTCCATTGGAAGGACCACGTATGTGCCGGTGACAACCCAGCGCTTCTGCTTTGATACGCGGACGCCCGTATTAGCCATGCTGGAATCAGCCTCACTCAAACCTTTGACCGAAAAGGGACAGTCTCGCTCAATGCCAGCCATAGGGATTCATACGCCACCCTGAATGACGGCTGAATGACGACACCGGAAGTAAAGACGGTGACTCGTAACACCACCCACTCTAAACAACCCGTTTATATACGCAACTGCAGCTCACTGATAGGAACAACTTAACAAGTAGGCTAGCCAACCGCATGTAGGCGGGACGAATTTCATTGGACCTGCTACATAAACAACTAGATAATTTGATTATTTACAGAGGGTCTTAACATCAGCTATTAAAGGTGGGGTATGTGATTATCTTTTTTGTCCATTTTTTCAAAATAACTTGAAATCCTATCCCTAACCCACTTACAACCACTGAGTTAGAAGCACTGAAATGAAAATTAAGCAATTTAATCATCTGTGGAACGGGCAAGACTCGAAAAACTCCAGCCAATCATTTCCAAGACCACCTAGAATCATTGGACAGTAAATTCGTCAATCCAAACGGTCGTACCACACCCCCCTCCACCCAGCGCGCGTGTCCCCCTTCGTGCGCATACTCAAAGCTCGTGACGCATTCGCATCTCGTCAGTAAAGCCGGTTCCATGATTAGTATTAAATCGTCATTACAATCTCTCGCGTATCTGAGTTTTCGCTAGTGCATGATTGCGCATACATGTTCTTCGAATGGGTGGAGTCAGGGCCAGCGTTGGAGGAAAGAAGGTAGGACCATTTGAATTGTATATTTTCAAAATCTGCCGGTCGTTTTCCATACCCCACCTTTAAGTATTCCTAATTCAATTCAAGTCTTAAAAGAAATGTGTCATTGAGAGCACTCCATACAGCAATGGATATTCCCCACAGTATGAAGAGAAATGTAGAAAGATTCCTCATTGGTCTGAATTAGATGTTTGCTACCTTGTGTTGTGAGTAAAACATTCCTGTTCCTGTGACGATGATTTATCATCCATACATTAATTTGAGCCTGGGTCTCTCCTTCACACCTGTCATCAACACATTGGTTAGTGTTTGACCTGTAAAGATCACTCAAGCACAAACATAAAGGCTCTAAAGAAAGATATCAAACTCTATTAAAATAATAGAGCAGTTTGAGAGTTAGGAGATATTTACTGCTTACTAATCATCTCAAATGTTACTACAGAACATTAATGTCATTTGAAAGATATTTTAGATTTGTGTAACTTATTGCCTATATATCCTGAATTATTATAATTATTTCTTAAAATTAACAAATCCTAATATACTAAATTTAAAGCTTATTAACACAATTCTGTTTATTTTGTCTAAAGGTCATTGCCCACCGAGTCCTAAATTCGCATTCGAAATTTTCGGACTCAGTGTGCAATGGCCTTAAAACTTGGGAATGACCTGGCCAGATTTTATATTATATATATATATATATATTTTTTTTTTTTTTCCTAAACTATATATCTTGACATGATATCTGTATATGGCTGGCATATTCCAGATTACATAATGGAAGGAAGCAAAGAAAGGCCACTTTATGTCTGTTCAATCTGATGAAAAAAAAGTGCTGTTCCCTTATGCAAATAACTGCTCAGAACCTTTTTGCACAAACAAATCTATTCATAGTCATGCAAACTAGTGCATCATAAACAGAAGTGACCAGGGCTGCGTTTTCCAAAAGCATCATATCATAAGCCTAAATTGATCATAGACCAATTACCACCAATGGTCTTTACGATCAATTTAGGCTTACCATGCTTTTGGGAAACTCAGCCCAGATATTAGTCATGAGATTTTTTAGCAGACAAAAGTCAAATACGGTTGCCAGTAGAAATCAAAGACTACTGTATATCTGTAAAACAGAATAGCACTCTTGGTATATTGCTTATACGAAATAGATAGCTTTATGTATTGGATGTGTGCAAAGAACAAGAATCAGCATTATTTACTGTTAAATAAGTTCTTGAAAACCAGAATTATCTTCACTCCATTTGCATCTACTGTCAGTAAAAGTAAAAAGGCCAGTTTACCATTGATTGAAAACAAAATCTTCTTACACCTCAAAAAAGTAAAGATATTTTCTGTGAATTGTTATGAACTATTTTCTTCCAAAGTTTAGGAACTCAGAAGCGAAAACCAGGAGACTCGGGTTGTATCTTTTAAGCAGGATTATTTATTTGCTGTATTCTGCTTCGTCCAAATATTACCCAAGTCTAACTAAGGGAAACGTTCCCTTGCAATTTATACACATTTAGGGGCAGGGCTTAACATTGTGATGAACAAAGCATGAAAATGAGCTGAGACATGAGAACAGAACGGGCAGGATTTCCCGCACCGCGACAGAAACTCCAAGACAAATGGTCTCAGTAATAAAATAGCAGGAGTTCAAACTTGCTCAGCATGAGTCTTCACCCGGTAAGACACGAGAACAGGAAAGTCATGGCCTTCTCGTACTGAGACGGGACATTCAGGAATATCCCGCTGGGAACCCCTACTGTTTGCAGAGATTTCCTGGTCTCATCATTATAAACTTTCTCAATATAAAATACTATTGTATTGGAAATCTAAATTAAACATTTAAATAAAAGTTGTAATCCTACAGAATTAATGAAATAAAAGAGGTACAAGTACAGTTCAAAAGCAGAAAAACATTTGTCAACAGCAAAATAACCAGGAATATCTAAAAAAAAAAAAAAAAAATTGTTTTCTTTTTTGTTTTGTTTACATTTTTGCTCTGATATAAAGCTAGCTGATCAGGTTAACATTTTATGGTAGCTTGTAAAAACATGAGACAAGTGCCTTTACCAGTGATTTACAGTTTATTGTTGTAATGCAACTACACCACCCTTATTTCTAGCTCCTAATTTGCAGCAAGTTTTCCACTAAAAGACAACAGATTATATACAATAGGCAGCGAGGTTTTAAATGGAGATATAAAGTGATATAGATGGTCAAAAATGTATTTTAGGGGTTTATCTGGCCTAGAGGTAGCCTATGTAAAAATGTGTGATTTGCCGAACATTGCTTGAGTCCTCCATGAAAAATAACTGTTCTTATTTTGCTTCTCCTGAAACAAAAAGACACAAAGAGGCATGATAATTAACAGGTCATCCATATGTCTCATAGTGTACTATAGAAAAGGCAAACATCCCACAACTTTAAACATATGTATAACAATAGACAGCTTGTTGCAATCCATTGACAGCTATTTAATTAACACTTTGAAGGCCCAGAAAGGTAGGAAAGACATTGTTAAAATAGTCCATGTGACTACAGTGGTTCAACCTTAATTTTATGAAGCGACGGGAATACATTTTGTGCGGGAAAAAAAACAAAATAACGACTTTATTCAACAATTTCGCCTCCGACGCATGTTCACAAGAGCACAACGACGTATGCGTGTGGTGAGGACGCAGGAGCTGGTGTTCTGACATATGACCCGGAAACGCAGGGCTGTGTTTACAAGCAGAGGATGCATGTGTTGTGGTGCTCTCGTGAACGCGTGTCGGAGACTGATACGGAATAATTAATAATTAATGACAGAATTTAAATTTTTGGGTGAACTATCCCTTTAAATATACCATGGAGGAATATATTAAAGATTTTAAAATAAATATGGTGGAAAACAAGATTAATTTGGAATTGAAGGGTTTACAGATCACAATGCAAGCAGGAGAAGCCTCATGTTACGGTCGTCACGATCGCAGATGACAACATCCAGGATCAACACTGTTCATGTACCGCAGGGTAAGATTAAATTAATTTACATTTAACCAGTTTAATATGGAGAGGCACTGAAATGTAGACCTTCGTTTATGTGTTTTTGACCTACACTGCACATGACGTGAGAACAGATGGCTATTTAGGTTTGTACGTTAACATGGACTCACTAACTTTATTGTAACTTAATGGGAGTATGACAAACAGAACATTAACGTTTTCGCCTTAATTAGAATTCGGGTTGAATCCTCAGGGAACCAGGTTACTGCGCCCACATCAAAAGCAGACATTTTGCTCTGTCTTGTTTGAGTTTAGGAAATGGAATAAAATAAATGCCATTGCCCATCCTCTCAGGATACCGGAAATCAATGTAACAAGTACCCTATGTACATGGTTTTACCATTTTTGTAGCATAAATACCATCAAAACGATGAGAGCTAATATTCAACTGCCATTGGCTCATCTGCGTTCGATGGGAGGGGCTAACTGATAGGTAATTTGGCAGCTGCCTTATCAACTCAACAACAAAAACAAATTCTACATGGCTAGTTACGAGGTAGCTCACCTACTAGTGCAGCACGGGAAACCCTTCACTAAAGGCGAATTTTTAAAGGAGTGCCTGGTGAAAGTTGACACTATAATTTGCCCAGAGAAGATGCAAGATTTTAAAAACATCAGTCTTTCCAGAAACACAGTCCGACGACGAATTGAAGACTTGTGGGCAAGCCTTAAGGAACAAGTGTCAGACAAAGTACCCGCGTTGGATTTTAACTCAATTGCGTGCGATGACAGCACTGATTCCACAGACACTGCACAGCTGTTCATTTTTTTGCAAGGTGTGGACAGTGATTTTTGTATTTCAGAAGAGCTCCTCGATATGAGGAGCCTTAAGGGTACAACAACGCGTCGAGTCAGAAATAGAGAGAAAAAAAAACTTGGGAGAAACCAGGCTCAGGCAGGGCACCAGTTCTCTGACCTGATGAACGAACATTGTGTGGTTTAATTCCAGGCTGCATTTCAAATCAGATTGTGGATTGGATCATTCAGAATATTTCATCCAGTTCCTTCTGCTTGAAAATTGGGGTACATCATACTAGCATATGGTGGGAGGAGTTGAAGCCAGCCATTGGGTCTGTGCAGAGGACTCGTCTGGTTCTCGTGGTCTTCGTTGATGACTGTCAAGTCAACAAGGACAGGGGGGTCTGTCTCTAGGGCTCATCTAGTTGTCATGTCCTCCACTGTTATCCAGGGAGGTTGTGGTTGTCTCTAGATACAGGCCAACATTCTGGTCGAATGTGGCCTTAAAGATGGTGCCGATGTGTGTGGCTTGCCGTCTGTCGCTCCGTTTGTTGTCAGTTTGTTTATATGTTTTAACTTAAAAATAGATATAATACAGATGAGCAAACGATAAAGCTTGGGTTGCTGAATATTCAATCCCTTACTTCTAAAGCACTCATAGTTAATGATATGATTTCAGATTATAACCTAGATGTGCTGTGTATGAAAGAAACCTGGCTAAAACCAGACGATTACATTACTTTAAATGAGTCCACCCCTCATGATTACTGTTATAAACATGAACCTCGCCTGAAAGGCAAAGGGGGAGGTGTTGCTGTAATTTATAGTAATATTTTCAAAACCACTAAAAAATGTAGTTTAAAATATATTTCTTTTGAAGTGTTGGTGCTTAATGTAAAAATATATAATGTAAACGATAAATCAAGTTTGAGAACTCTGCTGGCAACTGTGTACAGGCCACCAGGGCACCATAAAGATTTTATAAAAGAATTTGCTGACTTTCTATCAGAATTAGTATTGACTGCAGATAAAGTCCTAATTGTTGGTGATTTTAATATACATGTAGATAATGGAAAAGATGCAATGGGATTGGCATTTAAAGACATTCTTAACTCTATTGGAGTTAGACAACACGTGTCAGGACCTACTCATTGTCGTAATCATACTCTAGATCTATTTTTATCACATGGAATCAATGTTGATGCTGTTGAAATTCTGCAGCAGAGCGACGACATCTCAGATCATTATCTAGTCTCATGTAAATTACATTTAGCGAAGGCTGCAGGGCCAACTCCGTGTTACAAGTATGTTAGACCTATCACTTCTGCCACTAAAGATTGCTTTATCAATAATCTTCCTAATCAGTTTCATCGTCTCAGCATCCCAGATAGCTTAGAAGAACTTGATATTGCAACAGAAACTTTTAACTCTCTCCTTTCCAGCACTTTAGATACAGTTGCTCCGTAGCGCTTAAAGAAGATTAAAGAAAATAGTCCAACACCGTGGTACAACGAGCAGCCAGAAAAGCCAGAAAAATGGAGCGCAACTGGAAGAAAACAAAACTAGAAGAGCTCGATTGCTTACAGAAAGGCTTTAAAAGCTGCTAGATCTGCTTATTTTTCAAACCTATTAAAAGAAAATAAACAATCCAAGGTATTTATTTGAAAAAGTGGCTACACTAACGAAAAAGAAAGCTTCAAGGCCAGAAGTTTCCAAGAAACACAGCAGTAATGACTTTATGAACTTCTTCACTTATAAGATTGATAATATTAGGGACAAAATTATAACTATGCAACGGTCTACTACAGCATCACATCAGGGAGTGCATTATAGTCTCCCCGAGGTAAAATTTGATTCATTTGTTGCCATAGGAGAGGAAGAATTTTGCAAACTCGTTAATTCATCTAAATCGACAACATGTATGTTAGACCCTATACCGACTAAACTACTGAAAGAGATGCTTCCAGAAGTCATAGATCCTCTTCTTAACATCATTAATTCATCCTTGTCTCTAGGATACGTACCAAAAACCTTTAAGCTGGCTATGATTAAACCGCTTTTTAAAAAAACGCAACTTGATCCTACAGAATTAGTCAATTACAGGCCGATTTCAAATCTACCTTTTCTGTCAAAGATACTAGAAAAGGCAGTATCCTCACAACTGTGTTCCTTTCTTAAAAGAAATGGTATCTGCGAGGATTTCCAGTCAGGATTTAGACCGCACCATAGTACTGAGACAGTTCTCATTAGAGTCACAAATGATTTACTCTTATCATCCGATCGTGGTTGTATCTCTCTATTAGTGTTACTTGATCTTAGTGCTGCATTTGACACCATTGACCACAACATTCTCTTAAATAGACTAGAAAACGTCTCAGGTTACGACTGTAACCTATGTTCCCTGAGAACAGGGAACGAGACAATACGTCAACGACGCTATGGGGAACGCCTCAGGCGTGACAGGTGTCTGAAATCACTATCAAATCACGTCAATCATATTGACCGGCGACAGCCCGTGAATCATTAGCGTGAATGATTAACGTGCGACCTGGAAGTATAAAGGGGCGCCTTGCAAACATGACAAATCACCTTATCGTCTGAAGGGACTGTACGGTAGGCAAGCCCCGCGGCATGGCAGGGAGACGTATTGTCTCGTTCCCTGTTCTCAGGGAACATAGGTTACAGTCGTAACCTGAGACGTTCCCTTTCGAAGGGAACTCAACAATACGTCAACGACGCTATGGGGAACGATATACCAACGCCGCCATGCTAAGGGGAGTGCATGCCAAGTGGCAGTGACAACTGTCAGAACCAGCAACTTCAAATGAAACGCTAGAACCACTCACCCTCAGGTCACACTGGGCTGTCAGTGACAGCATTCCCTACGGTCATAGCCCAAGCTACAGCCTCACAGAAAAACCTTCATAAACATTGTTAAATGAAAGGTCTACCTGGGCCGGCTCCGGGCCTGGAACCTCAGCTTCCAATTAGAAGGGGTCCCTTCTAGGGAATGTGGCTAGGGAACCCAAGGGAACCCCAGCCAGTCACTATTCAGGGGAACGTACTCACCCCGAAATGCCACCAGGACGGCCTGACCTGGCGCCAGTACATAGACACTTAGTCTGGCCAAATCCTGTCTGTCTGAAGACAGAGCCTCTGGACAAATGCCTTAAGTAAGGCATCCAACCCGAGGGACTGCGAAGCTGACAGTGAACCACTCGGCCCGGATCTCAGAGACGGGATATCCCGGAGAGTATGACTCAGCATAGTGCTTTCCGACCCTTGCTAGCGAGGGGAGTTTCTCTACTCGATCCACGGATCAACCCAGTGTCTGTGTTTCAAAACACTGAGGAGGCCTGTGAAGGCCTAAGGGCTGATCTAACTGGGAGGCCTCACGAGAGGCCTACGACCGTCTGACCAGACTCAGGAAGCCGCATGCTCAAAGAGACCCTCGTGAGGGGAGCACAAGGTCTGCCTGGTAGGCAAACCAGGCTGTAGGCAGAAAAGGTTCCGGGAGGGAACCTTTAGCAGAGAATGAACACTTTAGTGAGCCAGGGCGCAAGCTCGCCTTCAGCAGCTGCCTATTAAGGCTAGCTGAAACTGATAGCAAGAGACCACTAGCTTCATAAACCCAGCACCACTAGGGAGCGTTACAGGGAGGCCCGGAGAGGCCTACTACTTGATCCTTTAGGGAGGCCCGGTGAGGCCTGCTACCTTACAACCACAGTATGTGGGGAGCTCACCTTCAGGGAGGCCTGGTGAGGCCTACTACCTGGTCACCACTATCTGTGGGAACTCACCTTCAGGGAGGCCTGGTGAGGCCTACTACCTGACCGTTCTCATTCAAGGAGGCCTGGAGGAGCCTACTACCTGATAATCACAGCATGTGGGAACTCACCTTCAGGGAGGCCTGGTGAGGCCTACTACCTGACAGCCAAAATATTTGGGAGCCCACATCCAGGGAGGCCCAGAGCGGCCTACTACCTGACAGCCACAATATTTGGGAGCTCACATTCAGGGAGGCCCAGAGAGGCCTACTACCTGATAGCCAACGTAAGTGGGAATTCGCCTTCAGGGCGGCCGGGTGAGGCCTACTACCTGATAACCATCTTAAGTGGGAATTCACCTTCAGGGAGGCCTGAGTGGCCTACTACCTGATAACCACTGGTAGCTTTGAGCCCTGAGTCCGGGTGAAAGTATAAGGTGGCCTGCTAAGGCCAGCCAGCTGGGGACTCGCCTATCAGGGAGGCCTGGTCGGGCCTACTAGCTAATAGCAAGTCATATTCTGCCATAAAGTACACTGTTGGAAACCATACTACACAGCATAATTCACTAATGGGCTTCCAGTAGCGCTATAAGGTATGTCCCACAATGTTGGGACTCACCTCCGAGGAGGCCTGTTTAAGGCCTACTACCCATCAGTGAGTCAACTGCCCGAACCACCAAGGCCAACCACGTAAAGTAAGCTGGCCTACAGTGCCCTCTGGGGGGCTGTCCAATCAAGGAGGCCTGCTGAGGCCTACTACCTAATGGCGCAGCCTTCGTTGGCAGAAAAACTGTTTACACAGCGCCTACAGCATCCTGGTGCCTAATCACATTGCCCATGGCAGTGTACTCCGCAAGAAAGCTAGCACCCTTAAAACAAGGGGAGTACAACATACGCCACTCTGCCTCAACGGAGGCCCCAGTTAGTCAGGGGCCTACCATCTATGCATGGGCGTCAGCTCAGGGCAATGCTCTGGCTTCAGGGGAGCGTACTTCGAACAAAGAAGAAGTGAAGCTTACTTCATACTCGACCCGAGCCATAGTGGTGCGAGGTGGGATAAAACAGAACTGGGAGTGAAGTGCTCAGACCTACCCTGTATCACAGGGGAATACTCACACCTCACCCTGAGGTTACCAGGGTGCGGGCCTGCCAGCGGCTCTAGGGGTGACAGAAATGTATCTGTGCCCAACCTAGGGGAGTGGGGCTTGAATGAAAGCCAACCACCTACAACCTAGCGCTCGAGCAGTAGCTCAGCGAGGTGAGTGAAGCCTAAACTGGCGGCCTAAATCCGTAGGCCAGTTCTGCATGGCAGAGTCGGGCAGGAAACCCAGTCTTCTTCGTGAAGCGAAAGACGGCCTAACCCTGCTCAATAAAGACATATATACCACGGAGGCCTGTTTGAGGCCTACCATGTCCTTACAAACCATCCTCAGCACCACGCTGCATTACTCTAGGCACCCCAGAATGCAGAGAAGGGGGCGGGCCTTGGCCTAACGACTCCCACGGGAGGAGGCTGTTTATACAGGGATGCTAGAAACCAACATTCACACAGTGAAGGGTCAGAGGAAGAAATGCTAAAATTTTTAGCAGAGCGCCTCTATTATCCCTGGCACAGCCTAGGCCAGCTACAGAGGCGGCCCTGGTGAGGGCCAGCCTGCAAGCATAGATCAATCTGAGGGCTCGGAGGAGCCACAGCCTTACTAAAGAATATAGTCTGTATTATTCCATACAAAGGGCTGCAGAATCGCTCAGCCTAATGAAACCCAAACAGAGCTCAAGGGGCGAAATACTCAGGAAGAAGTCAACGGACCCGTGGGCCGGACATAAGATCTATCTGAAGCTCTAGCGTCAGTCATCACTCTAAGTAAAAAATTCTAAGAGAGAGACCAACTACTCTACCCTGAGGTGGCTAACAGCCCGAAGGCTAACATAGTTATCGTTCTGGCCACCTAACGGGGAACTTCAGGGCCCTAATGATCCAGGAAACTTCTCTTACCTTATTACCTTGACATGACCCCATAGCTCTATACAGGGAACGAGGTCTGTAGAGAGATACATCTCGGAATTTTAATTCACAAAAAATTACTCTTAAAAGACCAGTCAGCTCACCTGCGGCGTGCGGAGTGAAGACTCGCCAGATAGTTCTTTATGACCCTGGGGTCCACCACTTTACATGCCTGAAAGAGGCGTTTCTACTAGCCAAGCCTAGGCGGGCCATTGGAACATCGTTCTTATCATAGGCCCAGCCCCAGGCCTGATGTAATGAACGTCTGGGGAGTCAGAAGAGAGGAGAGGGCTGGATTTCTTTTTAATGAAGCCCTCCGGGGAGATTATCCATCAGCGACACTGTGTGCGCTTGTGCTGGATAACCTCCCTCAGATCCCTCTTCTTGCGGGAGTCACGCCTCTTCTGCGCCCTGTTCCTCCATGGAGGGGGCGCACGAGAGGCGACACTGGCTCTCTGGCCCTGTCTACGGTCCTCGGACCGTGAAGGGCCAGGCCCTCCCGCCTGCCTGGGTGTGGAACCGGATCTCAGCGGTATGCAGGATCCTGCAGCAGGTCGGCCTGATATGCCTGCAGCACCGCCATAGTGTGCATGGAAGCACCAGCCTGAACCGCTGTCGTGTATGCTCTGCCATTCAAACGTGCTGTTGACTTTAGCGGTTTGGATGGCAGGGTTGGAGCTCCCAGTGTCGACGCCTGCCCAGACACGAGATAGTTCGCAAACGACTCGTCAAATGGGCGGCATCGACACATACCCATGCTCTGCGATCCCCTCAACATCAGCGAAATTAACCCGCTGATGTCGGTGAATACGGGCAGAGTATGGGCTCTTCCATGCCCTCTCGATCTCCGTGTGAAGATCAGGAAGGAATGGAAGGCTCACCTGAGCTGGTGTGTATGGCAGGGGAGAAACCGATCGCCAAGCCTACCGCGAGCGGTCTCTCCTCTAGCGCGTCGCCATGGCAGCTACAGCCTGTTGGCGGCGCGCTCCACAACATCCACCAGGTCTGCATACACGGGGCAGGGTGGCTGAGAGGGTTCAGGATCTACCTGATTATAAACCTCCTCAGCCATCTCCTGCTCGTCCTGAAGAGCAGCAACTGCAGGAAACCATTGGTGCCTGCAGTTCGCCCTCGTCAGCCGTCGAATCATTTGAGAGGTTTACAGGACTCTCAAGATGATCGATGAGCTCTATCTGGAAGCCCATGATGCAAGTCGCCGCTCTGCCTCGGCACGAGCGGGACCACGCGGACCAGACGTTGAACCCCCTTCACTCGAGAAGAGGGCCAGACGAGAGCGGAGCGTTTTAAGAGAAAAACGCTCACAGTTCACACAGAGGATTCCCTCGAGAACCTCTCGTGCGCGCTCTTCTCCCAGGCAGGAAAAAACACACTCGTGTGCTGTACATTTCATTTTCTTACCGTTTCATTGAGTAGCGTTTTCAAACAGACAGTCCCTGAAGACGATGAGATGATTTGTCATGTTTGCAAGGCGCCCCTTTATACTTCCAGGTCGCACGTTAATCATTCACGCTAATGATTCACGGGCTGTCGCCGGTCAATATGATTGACGTGATTTGATAGTGATTTCAGACACCTGTCACGCCTGAGGCGTTCCCCATAGCGTCGTTGACGTATTGTTGAGTTCCCTTCGAAAGGGAACTATGTTGGCATTAGTGGAATTGCATTAGCATGGTTTAAATCATATTTATCTGACCGCTATCAGTTTGTAGCAGTAAATGAAGAGATGTCTTATCGATCACAAGTTCAGTATGGCGTACCACAAGGCTCAGTACTAGGACCGCTGCTGTTCACTCTGTACATGCTACCTTTAGGAGATATCATTAGGAAACATGGAATTAGCTTTTACTGTTATGCTGATGATACTCAGCTCTATATTTCTTCCAAACCTAACGAAACTCACCAATTCACAAAATTATCGGAATGCATAGTTGATATCAAAAATTGGATGACTAGTAATTTCCTACTACTAAATTCTGAAAAAAACAGAGATTCTAATTATTGGACAAAAAACTTCCACACGTAATAACCTAGAATACCGTCTAACACTTGATGGCTGCTTTGTTAAGTCTTCGTCGTCAGTTAGGAACCTGGGTGTGCTCTTTGATACCAATCTTTCATTTGAAAGTCACGTGTCTAGTGTCTGTAAAACCGCATTTTTCCATCTTAAAAATATATCTAAATTACGTCATATGCTCTCATTGACAAATGCGGAACAACTAGTTCATGCGTTCATGACATCAAGGCTAGATTATTGTAATGCTCTACTGGGTGGTTGCCCTGCACGCTTAATAAACAAACTACAGCTAGTTCAAAACGCAGCCGCTAGAGTTCTTACCAGAACCAGGAAGTACGACCATAGTAGCCCGGTTCTGTCAACACTGCATTGGCTCCCTATTAAACATTGTATAAATTTTAAAATATTGCTGATTACTTACAAAGCACTAAATGGTTTAGCTCCCCAGTACTTGAGCGAGCTCTTAACGCATTATAGTCCTTCACGTCTATTGCGATCTCAAAACTCCGGCCAGTTGATAATACCTAGAATATATAAATCGACTGCTGGCGGTAGATCCTTTTCCTATTTAGCACCAAAACTTTGGAACAATCTTCCTAACATTGTCCGGGAAGCAGACACAGTCTGTCAGTTCAAAGCTAGACTAAAAACGCATCTCTTTGACCTAGCATTCACATAACACTCTATAGACTTCTATAATTCAATATTAGGCTGCTTAGATTACGTCAGCCGGAACTGGGAACACTTCCCTCAAATCCTGATGTACTCGTTACATCATAAGAAGAATGGCATCTACGCTAATTTTAGTGTCTTTGTTTATCCCGAGGTTTTCCCGCAGCCTGCTGGATCCAGGCCGTTTCCAGATCTGACGAAGGACTTTCGCCTGGACCTGATGACAATGCAGTGCTGAAGTGCCAACTAGCCTCTCCCTATGGAGGATCCCTATACCACTCTACAGATAAAGCGTTGTGGAATTTTTCGGTTCGCGTACCTACCCAAAGTGATAAGATAAAATAAAAATTCTGCATCAAAATTTATAGACAAGTAGTTTGTTTAGGCATGGTTTGTAAGGAATTACAAACCTGCGCACATATATTCAAACGCACATAACTATAGAATCAATTCTTAATGTGCATGTGAACGCCATCAGCGTCTATCACAGGTTCACGTTTAAAGTCTGTTTAGAGAGAACGGTGTCGTCTTAGCGGCCCCTAATTTAATAACAAATGATCATTTAGACGGAAGTGAATCAATCAAAACTAACTTTAGCTGGAAAAAACATTTTTCAAGAGCCACTATAAAACCAAACCAATCTCTGTTACCTTAAATTATATGTTTATCTCTGTAAAGCTGCTTTGAAACAATCTACATTGTTAAAAGCGCTATATAAATGAGGATGACTTGACTTGTTTTACTGTGCAGCAATGTTGCGCTTCACTAGTGCTGACTTACAATTGAGAAACTCTAAATTAGCAAATCTCATCAGATGCGCAGCCATATCAACTACAGGATGGCTATCACTACACACCTCCACCACTTTTATCACCCATACCCGTTTACCTGCGCCGCTGGCATTGCTCTCTCCCGACCTGGAGGCAGAGGCGACACCGGGGAAGACAGGCTGGCATAGCGGTTAAGCAGAGGCTAGCGTTGTTGAGGCATGGAGAGCCGCCATTTACTTTGTGTCGAGCTGTTCAGAGATGCTCCTTGGATCAGATTCGACAATGGATAATCTCCTTGGTTCCGACTGAGTTTGCTCCGTTCTCAAGTGCTCTCACTGCTAATTTTTCTCCTCGTTTTTGTTGTGGAGGAGTGTGTTTGAATCATCTTCGTTCCCTACCTCGTGCTGTGCATGAAAAGGAATGTACCTCAAATCCCCTGAAAGTGAGGATGGCCTTGATAAACTCCAGATCGGTCGCAAATTAAACTTTTATTTTAAACGATCTGTTCTTTGCGCAGAGGTTGGATTTTTTTTTATTTCTTACTGAGACCTGGCTCTGTCCTGGAGATTTGAGCCCTTTTTCTGAACTTCTGCCAACAAAATGTCGGTATTTTAACTCCCCACGGACATCTGGTCGGGGTGGCGGACTAGTGTCTATCTATAAAGAGCATTTCACCTGTCGTCCGGTGGTGAGTAACAGCTATAGCAGTTTTGAACTTCAGGTATTTTGCTTAGAACTTGGTGATCCGCTTCTGATTGTTGTAAACTACCGACCACCAAAATATAACACAAACTTTATAACAGACTTTGCAGAGGTCCTTGGTGATGTGACTCCAAAATATGGCAGGCGTCTCATCTTGGGTGATTTCAATGTGCATGTATGCTGCATGAATGATCACTTAGCTAAGGAGTTTATACATTTACTAAATGCCTTTTATTTTATTATTGGGGTTGATGTTTCCACACACAAAGGCGGCCACACTCTTGACTTAGTGCTCCAGCATGGAGTTTTTATCACTGACTTGGAAGTCTGCGAAAATGGGTTTTCTGATCATAAGGAGGGTGTAACGATTCACTCGTTTTCTCGATGCATCGATTACAAATCCTGACGATGCATATGCATCGATCTTGAAACATGTATTTTGAATCGTGAATCGTTTATTTTGGTCAATATTCGATTTAAAATGCTAAGAATCGAATCATTAGCGATTCTATAGCGATTCAGTGCTTTAAAATATATAAACATTAAATGACTACATAGGCGCAAATTAATGGAGGCGTTTTGCGTCCTCACAGCTCTCCTTCACAGATACTCACTGCACTCTTTACCATCTTTCACTGCATTTCGCTCGCGCTCGGTCCCATATAGCTCTCAACTACATATTTTTGAGCAGTCCATGTTTGAGCTCTCCTCATGACAGCCACTGATCTTCACATGAGCAGATGACAGCTCTCGAGAAAGCAAGTCTTGAGTCAAACCGCTCAAGCCATTGATAGAGCTGCCATGTAATTACGCGGGCACTGCTATGAAACAACGCGTTCGTTGCGTGGAAAAGTCGCCGTTATTTTCTTTAAGATGAGATAGAGAAGTTTTACTGAAATGGGTCATTCCCGTCCTGACCAGCTGAAGTAAAACCCCACTTATTCAAGGGTGCGCATTTATTACATGGAAAGAGCAAACGCATAGGTGTCTAAAATGCACACGCTTCCGATGAATCATGAATGATGAATGAAATTTAACTCAATGTTGTTAAACTGAATGTTCGAAGGAAACTGCTGAAATAACTACAATATTAATTACACTGAAATAAGAGCACGTGGTTTATCCATCAGGCAGATGCGCATTAAAATTGCATTCGTAATCGTTACTATAGCACAAGTAGACACCCGGCGCGTTCTTTCAGAATCATAAGGAAAATGTTTAGTAGCCTATAAAGAGAAAACAAAGAGTATTCCATGAGGAATACTTACTATTCCATGAGGGGGAAAAAAAAGTTGGTCATTTTAGTCTCACAATGGAAGGGATCTCAGACAGAGTATAACTCCCTCGTCGTCTACAACTACTTTTAATTTTACTAACCATTTCTCAAATGTCGCTGTGTATCTTAGTGAGTTTAATTCAATTACTGAGTCAGAATTGCTAGAAACAACTAAGCAGCTCAAGCCTTCTGGCTCCTCATTGGACAGTCTTCCCCTTTTTTTATTTAAACAAATCTTTACGGATATGGCTCCATATTCTCCTGATTATAATAAATCGCAGTCTAGAATCTGGCATTATCCATGACTGTTTAAAGCTTGCAGTGGTTTGTCCACTGCTTTAAAAGCTGAACTTAGACTCATTTGTTTTGATAAATTTTAGGACTATCTCTAACCTGCCTTTTATTTCCAAATTTTTGGAAAAATTGTTTTTTCACAGCTACAGAGTTTTTTGGTCGAGAACTCATTTTTTGAAACATTTCAGTCTGGTTTTCAGAAATGTCATTCGACCGAGACTGGTTAAAATTCTTAATGATATTTTAATTTCATGTGATTCTGTGATTTTGGTGGCAGTTCTTGTGCTTCTTGATCTAACAGCTGCTTTCGACAATATTGATCATACTATTCTTGTTGATCGTCTAAAGCACTATGTTGGTGTAAGAGGTACAGCTCTAAAATGGTTAAGATCATATTTAACAAATAGGAGTTTCTCAGTCAAGATGGGAAAACACTATTCGAGTACAGCACATTTGTTTTGTGTTCCTCAGGGCTCTATTTTGGCTCCATTGCTATTTTCCCTGTATATACTTCCTCCTGGGTCCATCTTTGAGAAACATGGTCTATGATTTCATTGCTATGCAGACGACACAGGTCTATTTGCCTGTCAAGCGTAATTCTGCAGGGGTTGAGTCTCTTATAGCATGCCTAGAGGAGGTTAAGGCATGGCTTTCTTTGAATTATTAAATTTTCAATGAAAAGAAAACCGAAATTATTGTTTTTAGCCCATCTGAGTTAACAAAATCTATAAATATGGATTGGGTGAGATGTCTGTGTACCTGAAACCCTGGGTAAAAAATCTGGGCTTTATTCTGGATGATGATCTAAAGTTTGACCGCCAAATAAATTCTGTTGTTAAAACCTGCTTTTACCAACTGCGTCTGCTTGCAAAAGCTAAGCCGTTTCTCTATTTTAAAGATCTTGAGAAATGAATTCACGTTTTTATTTCCTCTAGGATGGACTATTGCAATTCACTTTATTTAGGGACTAGTCAGCAATCCCTATCCCGCTTGCAATATGTCCAAAATGCTACGGCATGGTTTTTGTGTGGTGTAAAAAAGAGGGAGCATATTACCCGTATTCTACGTTCACTACATTGGTTACCTGTGCCTTTCAGAGTAGAATTTAAAGTACTATTATTAGTTTATAAATCTTTAAATGGCTTAGCACCAACTTATTTAACTGATCTATTGACTGAATATAAACCTGCAAGATCATTCCACTCATCAAATCAGATTCTATTCCCAAAATCGAGGCTCAAATCTAGGGGAGGTCGAGCGTTTTACATCGCTGCCCCAAGGCTTTGGAATACTTTACCTATTAGCTTAAGACAAGCTCCATCTCTTCTGACTTTTAAATCCAGACTAAAAACTTTTCTATTTTCGAAGGCTTTCGATTAACACTGTATCTTGTGTTGTAAATGATGTGATCTTATGTGATTTTTAAGTTTTTCTTATTATGTGTTTTAATGTTGTGATTTTATATGCTTTTTAAGTTCCTGTGTGATCTTTAGGTCTTTTTCTGTCATTGTCTTGTCTGTTCGTTATTCTTTAAATTAACTTAATTACATTGTGGAAAGCACATTGGTCAACAGCTGTTGTTTTAAATTGTGCTATACAAATAAATTGTCATTGTCATTGGTTTGGAAACGGACCAGATCTGGCTGACTATGGTGGATAAGTATGAGAAAGACAGACTTATATTAGTGTAGATGCCATTTCTCTTATGATGTACTGTAACATGTACATCGGATGTTATGGGAACTGTTTCTGGTTCCGGTTGACCAAATGTATCCAGCCTAATAATCCTTTAGGGGATCTAAATTAATTGAATGTGATAATGTGTTATGTGTACGCCAGGGTAAAGAGAGAAGTCTTTAATCTAGATTTAAACTGACTAGATTGTGCATGCCTCCCGAACAAGGCTAGGAGGAAGACTGTTACAGAGTTTGGGTGCTACATAGGAACTGGCAGTGAACACAATAACAACATTTTGGAACAAATATAATGTAATCTAATAGATATACGATGTAAGTGCCGTACTAGGGTGTGGCAGGTGTGCATACACTCAAAGAAAGCTATTTATTTTTTAAGGAGTCTATGAGTTGTCAGCTAGATCTGCATCACTCAAATATTGTAATATAGTTGTATAGTAAAGATTAATCTTGTTTACAAATCAGTTGCACTGCGGTTGAAAAATCAGCTGAAAAATCCAATTAAAGATACAATATGTAAGATTTTTCCCCAAAAGGGGGCGCAGTTTACAAACAATAATAAAGGCGAATCTTGATGATGCTATGAAGGAGAGTGGAACGATGGGAGATGTCGTTCTCACCATCCAGAGATGTATTGAATTAACGAATCATGAACACGGATGAGGTAATTTATTATTTTTTGAATTACTTGTACGTGTGATCATACTATTTTATGTCATTGTAATGAATTAAATACAAAGAGCACGAAATGTAATGCTATATTATCCTGTTACAGCTATTTGTCAAATGATTTGGTGGGTTAATGCTGCACAGTTTTACGTGTTTATGGTTAATGCCGTGTTGTTTTACGTGTTAAAAACAATCATACTAAAAGTAAATTTTAACAAACCCACAGTATTTGCAAGTAATGGCTAAATATCTTTTACACACAGCCCTTTTATTTAATTGCAATTGTATTTAATTGCACTTCCATAATCTTGGTCACCACACTTGATAAAAAGCATTACCGAAGTACAAAGAGCAATATAACTGTGAAATTTCATATCACTTGATAGTTTTTGAGGTGAATCAACATATGCATTATGATCTATCGCGTCATAAATGTATCTCACATTGTTTATAAGTGCTATTATTGACTAGTGTCACGTTACTTGTACAAAAAAATACATAGATTTGCTTACCTGTCTATTAATACACACGCGAGAGCAGAATCTCTGTCAAGTCCAAGTTTGTCGCGACGCTCTCTCCATCTCAAAAAGGTCCCGCCGATATTTATCCTTGTTTTATTCCTCCGGTTGTCAGAAATTCTGCGTGTCTCCCCATATCGAAGCTTACATTTTTTTGAAGTTTCAATACTCGCCGAAGAGTAATTGTGATCCATGATGTACACAACAGCTATAACCACCACTTTCGCATTTGTCCACATGATATTGCGGAAACCGAGGATAGCGCGGATATTGCGTCATTGACAGGCAAAAAAATTTTCCGGGACGGGCCATTATTTAAAATTTCTCTGAAATTAAAAGTCTTTGTGGACTTTTGGGATATTGTAAGTACACAACTGCAGGAAATATATCGCAGTGTGCAAGTGATTTTTGGATATTTTGTTACAAAAATCTTACATATTGTAGCTTTAACTCCCATTAACTTTGGCACGAAATTTGTGAGATCACATGGGGGTGTTACAAAACACTGCTTTGTTAAAGGATCCAAGTACAGCCGTTTATTAAACGCAATCCAGAATCATAATCCATAATAACAGGCAAAGGGTCAGATATACACGATTGCCAAAAATTCCAAATATAAAGCAGAGTCCAAAAAATAGGTAAACAGGCAAGCAAGGCAATCCAGGAACAGCCAGGAGGTCAAAACCATAGGAACCAAAATATAAGTGCTCAGAATTATGGTGGATACACAACAAGATTAAGCAATGTTAAGAAAATGAGAACACAGCTTAAATAAGAAAATACAAACAAGCTAATGAACCAAAGATGGGAGAAATCAAATCCTAATGAGTCCGGGCAATGCATTATGGGGAATGTAGTTCATAACGGGAGAGCAAAGGAGAGGAGAGGAGTGCCCTCAGGTGGAGATCGAGGGCACTCCTACTGGTGGATGTAACAGGGGGTTAGCTCTTATGATTAGGGCGGGCATCCAGTTTAAAAGCAATCATATAGTAACAAGCCATATTTCACCACCACAGCATCATACATTGGCAAGGAATTTGGCAAACATTTATCCTTGGTTCTGGTTCTTGAATTAACCTCTGGCACTGTTCGTGCCATTATTGGACTGTCTACCTGGGTTTGATATCCAATCATCTCTGACCTTAGTTCTGATCTGCCTCATCCATGTCGATTAGTGGATGGATACCCGACCCGAGCCCGACGGGCCGGGTTCGGACAGATATTTAGAAATTATGTTCGGGTTCGGGTCGGGCTCGGTCACATCAGCGCGATACGGCATTGAACATTTTAAATTTAAAACCGCTTATTATGTTGGTAGCCAATGTGCCTGATGCTTTCACGTGATGCAAACGTTCGTTTTTGTGATTAAAATACATGTAAAATATTACCATAACATCTGTCTTCCTGTGTGCGGAAATTTGTTTATGTAGCCGTGACAACGAAACACGTGCCTGCGTTAAGTGCGCTTGTTACTCCGTGCACGCTGATGCACTCATCCTGCTGACATTTCCGAATGTCTTCCTACAGTTGGTTAATAAAAGCAGGCTTTCCACACAAACAAACGCACATGTGTCATTAGTATGAGAAAAAAAAAGGGATTTTAACTGTCGGTCTCGGGTCGGGCTCGGACATAAATATCTTTATGCCTGTCGGGTTCGGTTACTGCTCTGTCGGACGCGGGCCGGGCTCGGACAAAAAAAATTCGGCCCGATCCGCACTCTAATGTCGATTGTCTCCTGATAATAACTTTCTTGACTGTCTTGTCTGACTCTTCCTATCTAGATTTGGTCGTTGAATGGACGGTTTCTCTAGCTTGACCCTCACCGGTCTGACTGACTCTTCGCATCTGCCCTTCTTTGATTAGGCCATGTCATTATGAAATTATGGGTTTGTGTGACGTTGTTCCAGAGAGGCGTGTTACGGGCGGGTTTTAGTGAAGCGCTGTGCAAGTTTCTGGCTCGACAGTGGAAACGCAGTGTGGTTTGTGTGTGTGTGTGTGTGTGTGTGTGTGTGTGTGTGTGTGTGTGTGTGTGTGTGTGTGTGTGTGTGTGTGTGTGTGTGTGTGTGTGTGTGTGTGTGTGTGTGTGTGTGTGTGTGTGTGTGTGTGTGTGTGAATAAATGCATAATACCTGTGCTGTTGAGCAGGTGGTGTCTGGCTCTGATGAAAGCCTGTATCTCGGCATCAGTCTGTTTATCTCCAGTTAAAGGAATAGAGGTAAATGAGAGGTCAGCTGAGGGCAACGCTCTGTAACACAATAAACAAACTAAGACATGAGGTATTCTTAGGATCGGCTACATAGTTTCTCCATCATTTATCACCACTGATGTAAAGTATGAGTACATTTAACTCGAGGTATCACACACTGGACACGCACATTCTCAGTTTATGGCCAGCAATACTGTTATTTTTAAGGATATTATGAAATTAAGATAATGTCTGTACTATGTTATGATTGTACTGTACAATTAAATACAATTGTTGCTAAGTCTGCAGTCTGAACACTTTACATTACCTGAATAATTAAGAATCTCACCTGAAAATCCGATAACATCAGCTGATTTCTGTAAATGAATGTAAAACTAAATGTATCTTGCAGCTCAGGGTGAAGTCAGTTTGTACATTAACGACGATTTGAGACAAATATAATGTACATTTTGTATACAACTATGTAAATGGCGCTCTGTGGCACGGCAGGATTTTGAACAGCATCCTGAGTCGTAGCTGGGCGCCGCGGACTTTACAGTGTGACACTTTACAGGAAAATAATCCAACAAAGTTTGTTTCTAGAAGAAAATAGCATCATAGTCCAGCTTAAGTAAGTTCAGTGATGGTTCATTTTTGTTGTAAAAAAGTTATTAATTCAGTTAATTTATATATATAGTATATAGTATAAAGTATCATTTATATATACGGCCCTAGCATATGGCTATGGCTGTGCTGCAGGCCTACCAGGCTGTCCTGCTTTAGGACCTGGGCTTTACTTATGAGTAGGATCTCAGTGAGATCCTACTAATAAGTAAAGCCCAGGTCCTAAAGCAGGACAGCCTGGTAGGCCTGCAGCACAGCCATAGCCATTTGCTCTGCCATTAAGGCGCACAGCGCAGCGGTTTGTTAGGCAAAGACGGAGCCTTCAATGCCTTTAAGAGTCTCTTTGATCGGAGGCATAGACGCATACAAATATTCCAGAATATAACTTTCCCCAAGATTTCCCCACCTCAGTGGGAAGATCTGGGAGCAAGGGAAGGCTTTTGAGAGCTTGGTGGTTATGTCCCGACAAAAAGCGTTCATACGAGAGACTATGAGCAACTTCGCGCTTCTTGCGCTTCCAGGGCAAATCTAATCTCGCCGTGGTGTGGGACATAACTTCCAAAACACTCGTAATATGCGGGGCAGGTGGACTGAGAAATCAGAAACATCATCGATCTCATCAGCCTCGTCCTGCTCATTCTTGGCACGAAGCCAGGAGCGTGCTTGCTGCCCGATCAGATGAAAGACAACATTTCATCACAATCCGGCAGCTAAGTTTCTTCCTTGAGAAAAGGAAGAAACTTCACTCTCGTCATCTTTTTTGAGGGAATAGGGAAACTGACATGGATGTACACATTTATTAAAGGGTTTAGCATAGTTGCCTTCGTTAGACACATATTTAAACCAGGCCAGCTGACAGTCTTGCCTGGGCCCAGGACAAGATAATCTTAGATGGTACCGTGGCATGACGTTTAAAAAAAAATTAGTACCGACTTGGTACCGAAGTAGCGGGTCTTTGACTACACTCAAAAACGTTGGCAGCGCTGTTTCTTACCTTGCCCTACGTTGACTTTAAGTTACTAATGTTAGTTCCAGCTTCACCGTCACCACCTTTTTAAAAATATTTGTTTAGGAAATCTCGACTCGAAGGCCTCTAGTTTCTTCTTCTCTTCTTACCTTTTCTTTTCTGAGCACCAGACTTGTGCTGACCAGACATTTTGAGCGTAACTTCAAATCAAAGGACAACATCAAATTTTGATCAGTGGCCAAACCATTTTTGTTTTGGGGGTGGGGGGGGTTCTTGACCACTATTTAAAGGACAATTAGGAAGAAAACAAATAAAAAGCTTTTATATAACTCAAATATTAGATATTTTTTCCACAAATATGCCTATTTTATTTATTTTTTAACAATTATACCATAATTTAATGAGGGCCCAGTTCTGCCCCCCCCCCTACCCCTACCCCTACCCCCTACCCTCTACCCTGGGGGGGGGGGGACAAAACAGACCCGTTTGTCTCCCCCATGTCGGCGGGTCTGATTCAAACAAACGGATCCTGAAGGCAAGAAAAAGGATGGCGTTTTGCACAGGTGCCCTTTTATACCAGTGGTGACGTCACAGGCGGCCACCTGCCAATGTCAAGTTCATTGTCGTTTTTAGACTCATACTTCAGACAACTTTGAAACCGGAGGCGTTCCCCATAGTGGGCTGCAGCGTAAATTCCCTTTAGAAAGGGAACTAAGCAGTTTATTTCTACAAAAGAAGTGATATAGTCATCTACAGTTCATTGAAGGTACTATATCTTTTGAGTGTTGATCTTACTCACCGAAGCTTGTCAACAAGCAGAGATGAACACAAATACATCAAAAAGTATTGAATTAAAATATTATTTGTAATTTGAAAATACAAAAATACAGACAACATTTGCAGTCTTTGAAGTGCAAGAGTAACTTTGGAGTTAGATACACATAAGATTATAGAATATTGTCCGTATAGTGCAGAAAGTGCACTTAACGTACAGTATTGCCACATACCGTCAATAAAAAAAGATAATTATGCCTATAACACTATATTTGTATTATATTACAAAAAACTAGTTAACGCTGCTGTGAGGGTGTTTTTAATACAGTGGCTGTGACAAAGTTGACATCTTTCTCTCTTCCGACCGCCGTTATCAATCTCTCTCCATTTTTTTTTGTTACTCTTTTTGAAAGTTGTGAAAACACTGTTGTGGTGTTTTTCTTTTGCTATTTGAGCAAACGTGAACACAAAAAATGTATTTAATGTAGTCTCTCATCCACCTCTGAGAAACCCAGAACTGTTAACAGGGTCAATAAGATGTCACGTGATTTTCTTAAACTTTGATAGGCAATTTGGTAGTCCTATTCGTATTTTATGTCTATGGTCCTATTAAGCCTGGTGATGAAAGTGAATATATGCGAAACAAAATTATATATTTAAATAAGTATTTTAAATATTTTAAATACAAATTACAGTCTCTCAAAGTATTTAATTACAAATTACATTTATTTTTGTTAAGGAGAATACTAATTACAAAATACCCAAAAATAATTAACTATGTATTTCAAATACATGTAATTAAAATACTGCCCATCTCTGTCAACAAAGGCTACTTTACGCGAATGTGAGAGCATTAGCAGGTATACATATACATCTTCATATTGTTTTTATAAATTAGAATATATTTTATAACTGGGTTGTTCTGTGTTGCAGTAGGTAGTATGCCATATGGAACCGTTGCCACTGAGCCTGCTTTAACGACGACAGTGGGGCTTCGACATCCTAAGTCAAACGGGTTGGTGCGTATGGTCAGGTTGCGTTGAGATTGCGTTTTCTAATCCGCCTTCGCCAAGGAAATTGCTCACTCGAGGACCACATCCAGGACTTTCTGGACATTACTAATTTCACCTCCCGGACTTTTCTCTCATTGATTGTTTTTTGCTATGGACTCAACAACCCCTTACAATCTATTCTGATCCGTGATGGTCATACAGGAGATGGAGTTCCTGGACTATGCCCTCCAGTTAACTGGGTTATCTTTCACTGTGTGGAAGATACAGTAGAGGAGGTAGCTTCCCCTAAAACTACTTTTTTTTTTCTTCATTATGGGGCGGTCATGGCCTAATGGTTGGCGAGTTGGACTGGTGACCCAAAGGTTGCTGATTCGAATCCAGTACCGTCAGGAAATGACCGAGGTGCCCTTGAGCAAGGGACCTAACCCCGAAGTGCTAACCGGGCACCTCACAGGCTGCCCGCTGCTCAGGGTGTGTGTATGTGTGTTTGCAGTGTATGTATTCACTACTCACTACTCTGCTCCTAATGTGTGTGCACTAACTTGGATGGGTTAAATGCAGAGGTCAAATTCCAAGTATGCATCCTGAAAAGGTAACCATACTTGGCCATCATGTGCCACTTTCACTTTTTTCACTTTCTTTTCCCAGTTCGGTGGTCCCAGGTCCAGTGCCTCTTCACAACATGGCAGCCACACCAGAGCCTCTTCACGTCATGGCCTCATCATAGTCTCCAGCCGTCATGTCCGCCATGCCGGAGTATCTAGCCATCATGGACACCACGATAGATTCTCTAGCTGCCATGGACGCTGCACCTGAAGCTACTAAGCTCATGGTGGTCACCAGTCCTGTCTACTCTGCTGTGGTGGTCTTCCGCTCCTTCGTGGGGACCTTCAGTCCTGTCTTCTCTGCTGTTGTAGATATTTGCTCTGCTGTCGGGATCTTCAGTCCCATTTGCTCTGCTGTGGTGATCATCTGGTCCGCACTGGCAAACAGCCCTGCCTGTTCCGCCTTGGCAACCTGTTCTGCCAACTCCGCTTTGGCTCCCCGGTCCACCTCCACCTCAGTCTCCAGTCTTGCCTCCACTACCCCTCTCTCGATTTTCCTGGATTTATGTGACTGGTTGGGGAGTGTCTGGAATACGCTCCTTAAGGGGGGGGGGGGGGGGGGGGATTTATATCACATCCACCAGTTGGAGTGCCCATGATATCCACCAGTGGACACTCCTCCCTAGTCATTGCTATCAGATCATGAACTTAATTTACCATAACTCAATGCCTGGACTCATGTTGCGATTACGTCAACTGTGCCCCATTATCTTGTTAACCTCAGCCTATTTAAACCCTGTATTTTCACCCAGTTATTGCAAAGTCTTGAATTTGTGTTACACTGCAATTTTGAGCGATATCCTGGTTTCCTGTGTCTTGTATTTTTTTTATTATCTGCCCGTTAATCTGGATTACCCCTTTTGCCTGTGATTTCTGCTCTGTTGTTTATTTAGATTGTTTGCCTGTGTGTAGGACCTTTGCTTGTTATATGGATTACGATTCTGGCTTGTCCCAATAAAGCTGAATTTGGATCTTCAACCCAAGTCTCAGAACAGTTGGTAACAGAAATATGCATTTTGTACTTTCAATGCCTACATGAAATTGTAAGGTAGAGTAAAAAGTAGACTTTTTTATTCTTGGAATGATTTGAGTAAAATGTTTTTAGATGTTCATAGTATTGTAGTGAAATTCTGAAACATAATGCTTAACTCTTTTCCCTCCATTGACGGAAATGTCCGTCATTTATGAACAACGCATCCCAGCCATTGACACAAATTTCATGCTTTTCATGTTTTCACTGTTCTATGGTAGGGGCACTATGGCAACTTCTGAAAGAGTACATCATTTCTTGATCAAAACACAGGAGAAAAAGAGTGTTGATAAAATTCCACATTCCACGTAAAATTCCAGTGTTGATCCACATTCAAGTGTTGATAAAAAAGAATGCATTAAAATAGATTGTTTTTTTGTTTAGTTATATATTTTTTTAAAGCAGAGGCCATGCTCTTTATTTTGTTATATTGTATGTTTAGATATTCATACAACAAAATATTCTGGGGGCCATGAACATTTTGTGAAAATTATGAAAAATGCTGGCAGTGGCTCTAAACTTGCGCTGGCGTGGCAAGAGTTAAGTAATACATTACAATCACTCAAATATTTAACATCCTTGAATCTTAACTTTTATTTGCTATGCAGAATTATATCTCTTACCTCCGCCTCATATCTCTTTCCCTTTGTCTTCTCTTCTGAGGATCAGTGTCATCACCTTTTGGATTATTGTTCCTGAATGAAAAGGAACCTTGGTAAATGTAAAAAATATTATTGATCACAATAATAATGAAAAAACTACAAAAAAAGGTATGTTTGCAAAGAAAAAAAATCTTTTTGTTCAAATTGCTTTGTGAAAATAGCTGAAGCAACATTATTTTTGAGTATTTTGTCACAAATTAAATTCATTGGCACGATGGCTTAGTGGGTAGCATTGCCAAGGTCCCCGATTCGAGCCCCGACTGAGCCAGGAGTCCTCTGCATCAGCATGGGTTTCCCTCACAATCCAAAAAAACGTGCAATATAGGTGAATTGGTAAAGCTAAATTTTCCCAAACCATGTAATGGGGAGGGTTAAGGGAAAAACCTGGTGACTTACCCTGGAAAATCATCGCCCAAAAATCATTACCCAAAGAAAATTCATGGACTGTCTCTCATGTATGGCAAGAGATGGCCCACAGAATCACCAAGAGTCAGATATGACTGAAATGGTTAATTAATTAATTAGACACTAGAGACTGCGATACCATTGCTTTGGGAACACCTTCAGCGTGACAAATGTCTGAAGCCCTTATATCATCACGCCAATTTGATTGGCCAGTAGCGCTTTGCACCGCCCCAAGAATACGTCACTTATGTTTCAAACCGTATGACAGGTTTTTCGCAGGAGACACTCAAGACAGGTGCGTGCAATGTTTGGGCCTTAATCATGCTCAGGCGGGCGCCTGCGTCTAAAAGTTTTGTTTTATGAAGAAATAAGGCCTCTCGTCTAAGCCCCACGTTTCCGTTTCTGCGGTTGCCGAGGCGCTGGAAGAGATGGATGTTTGGGGTGACGATTACAAGCCGGAGCACATGGATAGTGAGCAGACGGAATATTCTCCCTTTCTCTCTCTTTCCCCGAGCCGCTTGTTTGCAGACGAGGGGGGCAGGACCCAGTCATTTTAGTCTGTGACTATTCAACTCCAGTAGCTTCTGACTCTATTTATTTTTGCTGTGGCCCTTTTGATGATCACATGCTGTCTACAGCAGCCTCTGATTCTGAAGAGCTTATAGGCGATTTGTGTAGCTCTCTCCCTCCGAGCAGACAGGAGAAACACATTTCTCCGTCATACAATGGGTTGTTAGAGGTGGTTACTTCATGCTGTAGACAAGGTGGTGCTAGAATGGGACAGCAAGCCTGCTCAAACTCTGGCCCGCTCTGGTTCTCCCTGTCTCCTCCGTCGCCTCGGGGACAGGATCTTCTGATTCAGGAGTGGCGAAAGGCCAGGCTTTATGCCTTTCCACCGATTTGATTACTCTAAGCGACTCTTCTCAGAGTACGAACGGCCAAAGTGGGACATCTGTTGCTAGTAGCCCCGTTCTGGTCCACTCAGATATGGTTTTCAGACCTGGTCAGTCTGTTAGTCGGCCCTCCTTGGGAGTTCCCCCTCAGACCAGACCCTATACCCTGTTCCTAAGGTTGTGTCATCCCCTTTTCAGAGGTTATTATGTGAGTATTGGAGATCATAAATCTGAGTGGACATCCATGACATGCGGAGTCCCTCAAGGCTCAATTTTGCGCAACTCCTATTCAACCTGTATATCCTCCCAATGAGCCAAATAATGAGAAATAACCAAATCGCTTACCACAGCTATGCAGACGATACACAGCTCTACTTAGCCCTATCGCCTAAAGATTACAGCCCCATTAACTCTCTGTTTCAATGCATTGATTAAGTAAACAATTGAATGTGCCAAAACTTTCTTCAGTTAAACAAAGACAAAACTGAAGTCATTGCGTTTGGAAACAAAGAGGAAGTTCTCAAGGTGAACGCATACCTTCAGTCTAGGGGTCAAACAACTAAAAATCAAGTCAGGAATCTGGGTGTGTCTCTAGAGTCAGACCTTAGTTTCAGTAGTCATGTCAAAGCAATAACTAAATCAGCATACTATCACCTGAAAAATATTGCAAGAATTAGAAGCTTTGTTTCCAGTCAAGACTTAGAGAAACTTGTGCATGCTTTCATTACCAGCAGGGTGGATTATTGTAATGGACTCCTCACTGGCCTTCCCAAAAAGACCATAAGACAGTTGCAGCTCATACAGAACGCTGCTGCTAGGATTCTGAGCAGAACCAGAAAATATGAACACATCACATCAGCCCTCAGGTCTTTACACTGGCTGCCAGTTACATATAGGATTGATTTTTAAGTATTATTACTTGTATATTACTCATTCAATGGCCTAGGACCTCAATACATTGCAGATATGCTCACTGAATATAAACCCAACAGACCACTCAGATCATTAGGATCACATCAGCTAGAAATACCAAGGGTTCACTCTAAGCATGGCGAGTTCTCATTTAGCTACTATGCCAGTCGCAGCTGGAACCAGCTTCCAGAAGAGATCAGATGTGCTGCTACAGTAGTCAAATTCGAATCCAGACTCAAATTACATCTGTTTAGCTGTGCATTTACTGAATGAGCACTGTGCCACTGTTCGTCCGACTGTGTGTGCTGTATTTTATTTTATGGTTTAACTATTCTGATTTCTTTTGATTAATTCTGTATTTTATCTTTTATTCTAAACTGTTTTAATTATTCTGATTTATTTTGATTATTTTAATTTCTTCTATGCAAAGCACTTTGAATTACCATTGTGTATGAAATGTGCCATATAAATAAACTTGCCTTGCCTTTTCGCTCCCAGCAAGTGGTATTGGAGGCTTTTTCCCCTCCTGATTCGGAGACTGGGAGTGATGCATGGTCTCTCGGGCTCTGCCCGGTGAGGGCGTTGAATATCTAAGTCGACCGCTCAGCCCAGTGGCGTAGATCGGAGCAATTGTTTGTGTGTTTTGGTGATAAAAACAAAAGAGCTGCCGTTACCAAACAGAGAATGTCTCATTGGGTGATCGAGGCTATCTCAGCGGCTTATGAGGCGCGTAGTTTAGCTTAGGTACGTGAAGGTTTTATGGAATATCATTCCCATAGCGACGGTATGACAGTACTAGGGGTGGAGCCGAACCCGAATACGGTATTCGGAAAGGCACAAATAACGTGTTTTTTACGAATACTTATTTCGAACAAATACTTTAGAAAATATTTGTATTCGGGAACAAGAAAAACTTTATATCAAAAAGCTGCGTTTCCTCACGAGACCGCAGTGCGCGAGTGAGTGAGTGACGTTCAGGAAGAGGTGACTGACACAGGCTGCTCCACACAGCAACAGAGAGGGCTCGGCTGAGCGAAAAAACACTTAACTGCATTACTATTTTTGTTGAATAGATTTTTGTACCTTAACTGGGTTCCGGAGGCAGTTTATAACTTTCGGGAAGTGGAGTTTGATCGGGAGATTATTTCATTACGCTGCATTATTGACGTCTGCAGCCGGGTGCTCTCATGTTCGCTCTGTTTACGTAGCTCTGTTAGCTCCGTAATTATTTGTTTTTATTACATGGCTTGGTTGAATTCTAATGTAGAATGCGGTCTGTTATTTCCATGGTTATTTCTTAATAACAGACCGCTGCTAAGTATAACACACCGTTGCCACGAAAAACAGAGCGTTGCCATGGATTCTAAACGTAGAGACGGAACGGACTATTTTTTTTAGCGGAAGCAATACAATAGTTTTTAAATCAATAAACTCCTTTTTAAATCAATATTTTGAGTCAAATTATTGATTTATTTGGTAGGTAGCCATGTAGTAAAAGGGATAATGTATAGCGAGGTGGTTGTTATAGCGAATACAAACCCTTCAGGCTGATTCAAGACCCCTCCGCTTCGCGTCAGGCTCATAATCAACCGCCTCGCTATACATTATCCCTTACTTATTCTGTCTGTTCAGCGTCCTCAAACAAGGACGGGTGGTGGTGGGATTCATAATGTTCACAATGGTATTTTATTAGTTGTTGGTTTAACCATGGATGAGGTAATGGCTGTTATGTTATTTTCTTTTCAATGACGTTCCTTGGTAGGCTACATGTTCATTGCTGGATTTATATAATTAAAGAATACTTACACTATAACGTAAATTAGAAGTGTAACGCAAAAAAACTAGATTTTTACGCCTATTTTGGATTTTACTCGAATACAAATACAAATACTTTTTCCCCCTCAACAAATACAAATACAGATACAAATACCGGCTGCTTTGCACACCCCTAGACAGTACCCTTTGAAAGGGAACATCTCGGTTATGTATGTAACCTTAGTTCCCTGAGTAGGGACCGAGACACTGCAATACCGTCGCTATGGGAACGATATACTCAGGGAACCAAGGTTACATACGCAACCAAGATATTTTGTTATATTGGACCTTTAGTAGAGTTTCTATTATATTTTTGAGGTGTTGATCATTGTGTTGAAGAGTGTACTAGTAAATAAGCTGTGGGCAGCCTTATGATGTTAACCGTGTGTGTTGCTTCACTCAATGAGCAATAACTTCTAATGTCAGTACTGAGAAGAGTCTCTTTTAATTGCTCTTCCTATACATTATATGTAATAATAAATGTAATTGTTTGTTATTATGCTAACATATGCTACTAGTTAGTAGGACACAGTAGTTTAAATTTGAGACTGTTCAACAAAACATTATTTGTTCAAATGAACTTGTTTTAGTCATGTTGTACTGATCTAAACTGATCTACTTCTGCTCTCAGTGAAGGTGGTCGCATTTTCTCTCCCTCCCCTTACCTCCCCTGCTTTGCTCCTCTCGTCACGTCTAGTCTACTGTCTTGTACTTTGAGAGACTCTCTCAGCACTGCTCTCCAAACTAAGAAAACATGGATTTGATCAACTGGTCTCTCAACGCAATTGACACCATCTTCTCGATGAGAAGCTTGGGTTCGGAGGAACCTGACTGCCCTGCCGGAACGTTCGCAGCTGGCTACACGATGGACGCGTGGGAGAGGTGGCGGGTCGTGTGTCTGGCGGCTCTTTCCGTGGAGGACGTTGAAGATATCTACCTATTCGGAACCATGATAAAAGGTCTTTTGCTGATTGGATTAGGCATTGCCCAGGTTTATCGAGGAATTAAGAAGAAGGTGACAGCTGTCCAAAGCCTCACAAGGCTGCCGATCATGATTGAAGCGGTGGGCAGAGCTGTCAGCACTCAGACTGTGTCTATGAACCACAATACGGATAACATCATGGAGAACCTCACAGCTTTGCAAAGGCAAATGGATCATTTCAGAGACCAAAATGGACCAGGAGAATAGCGTGTGTAAATTGAATGCGGCTACTCGCCCCAAGACCAAACAATCCCAATCTTATCTGTTTCGGCACCCCCTAACCAGCACTGGCCTTGGCCAAGGCAGCTGTTGGAACAACAACTCCCCCGGAAGAGCACTGCAGTGAGCCGCTCTTGCGTTCCTTTCCCGACTCCCCAAACACCTGGTGAACTCTTTACATGATTCGGTTCCGGCTGAAAGTAGAGCCCCAGCAGCCAGGTGAATGGGTGACAGAGTCAGAGACTAGATCGCTCTAGTCACGGATCAAAAAAAGACTCTTCCGTTCCGATTACCATAACAAATCGATTTGCCCCACTCAGTGAAACACCGACTGAGAATTTTGTTGAATGTGCCCTAGTTATTGGCGATTCTATTACACGGAACGTGAAAATAGAGACACCAGCCAGCATAGTCACATGTTTGCCGGGAGCCAGAGTGCCTGACATCAAAGCAAATTTAAAAGTGCTGGCTAATGCTAATCGTAAATTCTCTAAGATTATTATTCACGCTGGCACTAATTATGTTCGACTCCGCCAGTCGGAGATCACCAAAATTAACATTAAAGAGGTTTTTGAACTCGCAAGTACGAAGTCAGGCACTGTAATTTTCTCTGGCCCCCTTCCTGTTCGAAGGAGTGATGAGATAGTTAGTAGATTGTGTTCACTCAATGGCTGGCTGTCTAAGTGGTGTCCGCAAAATAATATAGAATTCGTAGACAATTGGAAAAGTTTTTGGGGCAAACCTGGCCTGTTGAAAAGAGATGGTATTCATCCCTCCTGGGATGGTGCTGCCCTTCTCTCTAGTAATTTGGCTCATAGTCTTAGAGATAAAACATGACAATCTGGGGATCAGGTCAGGAAGCAGACAGACTGGCTAAACCGACCATCTGCTAGCGGCCTCGCGTCACCAAGGTCAGATAAATCCCATCACATAGAGGCTCTTGCACCTAGATATCATCATATAGAGACTGTGTCTGTTCCCCGAATTTGGAAATACAAAAAACTTCCAAACCTATCTAAGGTTAAAAATGTAATTGATGTTCAACAAATAAAAAACAGATATAATACAGATGAGCAAACGATAAAGCTTGGGTTGCTGAATATTCAATCCCTTACATCAAAAGCGCTCATAGTTAATGATATGATTTCAGATTATAACCTAGATGTGCTGTGTTTGACAGAAACCTGGCTAAAACCAAACGATTACATTACTTTAAATGAGTCCATCCCACAAGATTACTGTTATAAACATGAACCTCATCCGAAAGGCAAAGGGGGAGGTGTTGCTGTAATTTATAGTAATATTTTCAAAACCACTAAGAAATCTAGTTTTAAATATACTTCTTTTGAAGTGTTGGTGCTTAATGTAAAAATATATAGTGTAAACGATAAATCACATTTGAGAATTCCTCTGGCTACTGTATACAGGCCACCAGGGCACCATAAAGACTTTATCAAATAATTTGCTGACTTTCTATCAGAATTAATACTGGCTGCAGATAAAGTACTAATTGTTGGTGATTTTAACATACATGTAGATAATGAAAAAGATGCATTGGAATTGGCATTTAAATATTGTAAACTCAATTGGAGTTAGACAACACGTGTCAGGACCTACTCATTGTCGTAATCATACTCTAGATCTAATATTATCACATGGAATAGATGTTGATGCAGTTAAAATACTGCAGCAGAGCGACGACATCTCAGATCATTATCTAGTCTCATGTAAATTACATTAAACCAAGGCTGCGAAGCCGACTCGGTGTTATAAATATGTTAGACCTATCACTTCTGCCACGAAAGATTGCTTTATCAATAATCTTCCTGATCAGTTTCATCATCTCAGCATCACGGATAGCTTAGAAGAACTTGATATTGCAACAGAAACTTTTAACTCTCTCTTTTCCAGCACTTTAGACACAGTTGCTCCGCTGCACTTAAAGAAGATTAAAGAATATAGTCCAACGCCGTGGTACAACGAGCACACCCGGGCCCTTAAGAGAGCAGAAAAATGGAGCGCGTATTTCGGATTGCATGGAAGGAGAGCTCGATTGCTTACAGAGAGGCTTTAAAAGCTGCTAGATCTTATTTTCCAACCCTATTAGAAGAAAATAAACATAATCCTAGGTATTTATTTGAAAAAGTGGCTAAACTAACGAAAAAGAAAGCTTCAAGCCCAGAAGTTTCCAAAAAACACAGCAGTAATGACTTTATGAACTTCTTCACTTATAAGATCGATAATCAAGGAGTGCTTTGTAGTCTCCCTGAGTAAAAATTTGATTCATTTGTTGCTATAGGAGAAGAAACATTTTTGGAAAATCGTTAACTCATCTAAATCGACAACTTGTATGTTAGACCCTATACCAACTAAATATTGAAAGAGATGCTACCAGAGGTCATAGATCCTCTTCTCAATATCATTAATTCGTCTTTGTCTCTAGGATACGTACCAAAACCCTTTAAGCTGGCTATGATTAAACAGCTTTTTAAAAAAATGCAACTTGATCCTACAGAATTAGTCAATTACAGGCCGATCTCGAATCTGCCTTTTCTGTCAAAGATATTAGAAAAAGCAGTATCCTCACAACTGTGTTCCTTTCTTGAAGGAAATGATATCTGCGAGGATTTTCAGTCCAGATTTAGACCGTACCATAGTACTGAGACTGCTCTCATTAAAGTCACAAATGATTTGCTCTTATCATCCGATCGTGGTTGTATTTCTCTATTAGTGTTACTTGATCTTAGTGCTGCATTTGACACCATTGACCACAACATTCTATTAAATAGACTAGACAACTATGTTGGCATTAGTGGAATTGCACTAGCATGGTTTAAATCATACTTATCTGACCGTTATCAGTTTGTAGCAGTAAATGAAGAGATGTCTTATCGGTAAAAAGTTCAGTATGGCGTACCACAAGGCTCAGTACTAGGACCGCTGCTGTTCACTCTGTACATGCTACCGTTAGTAGATATCATTAGGAAACATGGAACTAGTTTTCACTGTTATGCTGATGATACTCAGCTCTATATTTCCTCAAAACCTAACGAAACTTAGCAATTCACAAAATTAACGGAATGCATAGCTGATATAAAAAATTGGATGACTAGTTATTTCCTAATACTAAATTCTGAAAAAAACAGAGATTCTAATTATTGGACAAAAACTTCCACACGCAATAACCTTGAAATACTGTTTAACACTTGATGGCTGCTCTGTTAAGTCTTCGTCGTCAGTTAGGAACCTGGGTGTGCTCTTTGATACCAATCTCTCATTTTAAAGTCACCTTGTCTAGTATCTGTAAAAGCGCATTTTTCCATCTTAAAAATACATCTAAATTACGTCATATGCTCTCATTGACAAATGCGGAACAATTAGTTATTGTAATGCCCTACTGGGTGGTTGCCCTGCATGCTTAATAAACAAACTACAGCTAGTTCAAAACGAAGCCGCTAGAGTTCTTACCAGAACCAGGAAGTATGACCATATTGGCCCGGTTCTGTCAACACTGCACTGGCTCCCTATTAAACATCGTATACATTTTAAAAAATTGCTGATTACTTACAAAGCACTAAATGGTTTAGCTCCGCAGTACTTGAGCGAGCTCTTAACCCATTATAGTCCTTCACGTCTATTGTGATCTAAAAATTCTGGCCAGTTGATAATACCTAGAATATCAAAATCAACTGCTGGCGGTAGATCCTTTTCCTATTTAGTACCAAAACTTTGGAACAATCTTCCTAACATGGTCCGGGAAGCAGACACAGTCTGTCAGTTCAAATCTAGACTAAAAACACATCTCTTTGGCTAAGCATACACATAGTTTAACATACAGGGAGATGGTGAAACCTGCTGGGCATTTCTGCCTGTCGCACCTCCACCGGTGCCTAAGAGATTGAGATGTACTGAAGGTGTACATGTTGGGGAACACTACAGAGGGCAGTTGTGGGTCATCAGCTGGGGACCACCAGTCACGAATGTTTCGCTCCTTTAACCCCAGTACATCTCATGGTGGCGGAGCGATGGCAGGGATTTCTCCCTGCCACCCCCTGCTGATGCCCTAGGTGGAGACTGGACCCCAACTCTTTGCCTTCCTTCTCAGCCACAGCCAGAAACTGACTCTTTCAGCCTCTTCTGCCAGCTGTTTCATAGCTTTCCGATGCCTTATGCCTGTTACACACATGTCGCGGAGCAGACGAGAGGTTGAGGAGCCCACAAACCCCCGGCACCCCACCTCCACAGGGTATGTGACTGCCCTCCAACCAGCCTCCCTGCACTCTGCAGCCAGTTCAGAATATTTGGCCCGCTTCCGCTCATGGGCAGCTTTAAGTCCTCCTTCCCATGGGACTGTGAGCTCCACCATCAGGACAAACTTGCAAGCAACAGACCACATCACAAGGTCTGGACGCAAAGACGTTTCCACTATCTCCCTGGGAAAATTCCCAAGGTCGACTGCTAGCGTCCACCCCTTGCCTGGTGTGAGGAGTCTTCCTGTGACCTTCTGCTGGTGGGTGTTACCCCTCTCCCCAGCCCTCACGAACTGGATGGAATGTGCGGTTAGGGCCAGGGGCCTGCTATTCGCTTCCTGCCTGCATATTTCCACTACCTCAGCAAGCTTCTTCAGCACCAGGTCGTGCCTCCACCTGTAGCACCCTTGTGCCAACGCTGTCTTGCAGCCAGTCATGATGTGTTGGAAGCTCGAATGGGAGTGTTACACAGGAGGCAAGATTCCTCGTTGCCAAACCATCGGTGGAGGTTGCGGGGGCAAGGTAAGGTGTCATATGCCGCTCTGAAGAGAAAACTTAGCCTGGCCTGTGGAATCTTCCACACGTCACACCAAGCCAGCTGCCTGTCTAGAAGGCCTTCCCACGACAGCCAGCCTCCCTGTTGGCCCTGGGACACCGCTTTGATGGTAAGTCTCTCATGTTCAGCTCTCATCACCTCTGCTGCCACCATGGCCTTCCTCTCTTTTTTAGATGCATTCGACCAGAAGAGGGGGGCCTGTCCCCAACCAAGGCCTGCCCGGCCATCCTGTACTCTGCCAACCACCTCCCTGAGTTGCAGCCTACTTATTGCCAGGTCAACTTCCTCCTTGGCCTTCCATTTTCTCCCGGTTAAAACCTGGGCATCCGCAGCTCTCACCAGATGGTCTGTGTACTCTCTTAGCTCCATGATCAACCGCACCTTCTCCTGCTTATATCCCCCGCTGATGGAGCGCAGGGGCAGCTGGAGCTTGGTCTTGCCAAAGAGACCCACATTAGAAAAGCATCTTGGTAGCCTGAGCCATTTCCTGATGTACGAGTTTGCCAAGCTATCCAACTTGCTCATCTTGAGTGGCCACATTATCCTCTGGTACAGCGTGAATTGGTAACACCAAACTTTGTATTTGCCTGGGAGATGACTGAGGTTGATCCTGGCGAGGCCGCCTGCCAGCTGTTTCTTCACCACGTTCCCCATCTGTTTATCCGTGAGATCTGCAGAGTAGATTCGGCCGAGGCTCCGAACAGGCTGGCTAGACAACAAGGGGATTTCCTCACCGCCAGTGTGTGATCACGCTATAACACATTATAGACTTCTATAATTCAATGTTAGGCTGCATAGGCCAGCCCACTCCTCCACTCACCCCAGAGACGCTGAGCATCCGTGGGCGGGACATAATCTCGGGATTTATCCAATGACCGTCTAGTTTCGAAGCACTGAAAAAACTGTTCAAAACTGTTCCCAATTAAAATCAATGGACGCTAGGTTTCAACAGGGAAATGCACCGTGATGCTACGGGAATGTATGAGAAGGAAATCGAGTCAGCCGACCTGCTATGTGTAGCTGATTCTGAATAAACTCGTCCTCGAGATGAACGTGTTCTAACGCATTTTTAGTCAAAAAAATGTTAACACAATAGTACATATTTGACCATTACTTTATTGACAGTATATGGGAAGCCAAGCTTCCCTTGCAGTCTTAAAGAAATCCCCCACTGATATATATACATACATACATGTACAGGTCCTTCTCAAAAAATTAGCATATTTTGATAAAGTTCATTATTTTCCATAATGTAATGATAAAAATGTAACTTTCATATATTTTAGATTCATTGCACACCAACTGAAATATTTCAAAATTCAGTGGTCCAAAATGCAGCCGCTAGAGTTCTTACCAGAACCAGGAAGTATGACCATATTAGCCCGGTTCTGTATACACTGCATTGGCTCCCTATTAAAATTTTTATAAATTTCAAAATATTGCTGATTACTTACAAAGTACTACATGGTTTAGCTCCCCAGTACTTGAGTGAGCTCTTAACGCATTATAGTCCTACACGACAATTGCGATCTCAAAATTCTGGCCAGTTGATAATACCTAGAATATCAAAATCGACTGCTGGCGGTAGTTCCTTTTCCTATTTAGCACCAATACTTTGGAACAATCTTCCTAACATGGTCCGGGAAAAAGATACAGTCTGTCAGTTTAAATCTAGACTAAAAACACATCTCTTTGGGTTAGCAAACACATAAAACATTATAGATTTCTATAATTCAATGTTAGGCTCTATAGTTTAGATCAGCCGGAACCGGGAACACTTTCCATAAATCCTGATGTACTTTGTACATAATAAGAAGGATGGCGTCTACGCTAATATTAGTCTCTCTGTTTATCCCGAGGTTTAAAGCAAACCGCCAGATCCAGGCCATATCCAGATCTGAGGAAGGACCATCACATGGACACGACAACAATGCATCCCTGAAGTGCCAGCCTCATCAACACTGTGAAGGCCTCATGGACACCTCAACAAACTCTTTACCGGTGTGATGACTCTGACCCCCAACCAGATGAACTGGATAAATATCGTGAAAGTTCTGATCCCATCTGACTTCTGACTTATTATGCTGCCTAAATCATAATCATACACTGTTTGTTCGTTGGCCAAAGGAGGACTGGCCCCCTGACTGATGGTTCCTTGCCACTGTCGGCGTATCCGCCTTTCTTCGCCTTTGTAGCCATTGGCTTTTGGCTTGCTTAGTTGGGGACATTAAATTTTAAATTTAACAACACTATTACAACATTATTTTCCTGTTATCTCTGTAAAGCTGCTTTGAAACAATCTGTATTGTAAAAAGCGCTATATAAATACATGTGACTTGACTTGACTTTCAGAACTAGAACTAGAAGTTCAACATGGCACCTCATGGCAAAGAACTCTCTGAGGATCTGGCAAGTCAGAACATAAGGAACAAATATTACAGTTACTTAGATATGTATACAGACAGATCTAAAAAAAGAAGAGGACAAGGTAGGAATAGGAATATACAGTAAAAACCAACAATGAATTTAAGCATTGGGAAAAGATTACCTGATCAGGCTTCAGTGTACACGGCAGAGATGATGGTGATTATTGTAGGACTGCAGTGGGTTGAGGAGGTAAAACAAGACAGAGTGGTGTGTTGGGTTGATTCTGTAGCAGCCCTTTATAGTATTCAAAATATGAAATCTAATAGAGAAGATCTAATGCTAGAAATCCAAACAAAGTTTATTTAGATTACAGAGACTACAGATAGATATGAGATTCTGCTGGGTACCTGCCCACCAGTGTATATTTCTTTAAGACTGCAAGGGAAGCTCAGCTTCCCCTATAATGTTAACAAATTATTAGTGTTAACATTTTATTGACTAAAAATGCATTAGAACACGTTCATCTCAAAGACGAGTTCCTTCAGAATCAGCTAAATATAGCAGGTCGGCTGACTCGATTTCCTTCTCATACATTCCCGGAGCATCACAGTGCATTTCCTCGTTGAAGCCGAGCGTCCATTGACTTCAAAGGGGCTGCTTTGAACAGTTTTTTTCAGTGCTTCGAAACTAGACGGTCATTGGATAAATGCTACGATTATGTCCCGCCCACGGACGCTCAGCTTCTCTGGGGGTGAATGGAGGAGTGGGCCTAGACTTCGGGCTTCTGCGTGATGATTGGAGGGTCTGTCGCAAGACTGCATCTCCTTTTGATTGACAGCGATTTTGTACTATAAAAATTCTCTGACGCTGAAGCTATTCGAGTTCAGTCCCATCGCGGATTTTGCAAGTGTAGTCGAAACACAAACTGCCGGAACCTATTTCTTGTTATTTGCTTGGTGAAATTGCAAACCAATTTTCATCATAAATTTCACAAAATTATAAACCACATTCCTTGTTTCAGTTTAACCTAATTCCCACATTTCCTCCGTCAAGTTTAAAATATTTTCTTTTGATCGTTTGTTCATTCATTCATTAATACAGCTTCCTCTCTTTAAAAGACCAGCAGCTGCCACTGCTGACCATGTATTAAAGGGAATGAGGGAATAGACAAAATAGCAAAAAAATCAACCAGGACGAGCAATGTCATAAATATACCCCTTGGAAAAGGACAAGCTAAGGCGATAATCAAAAAAGATATGATGAAGAAATGGCAGGACAGGTGGGATGTGGTTAAAAGTGGAAGGAAATATTACAGTTTGCCAAAATCTATTAATGCTCAGGGTGTGAATAGAAGTAACAGAAGAGAGGAGAGCGTTTTAACCAGGCTAAGGTTTGATCATACAGGGTTAAATAAAACATTGTTTTTAAACGGCAAAAGTCAATCAGATAAATGTTTGGAATGTAGGTCCAAGGAAGTGTAGAACATGTACTATTACATTGTAGGAAGTATAGGGATGAGAGGATGAGGCTAAATCAAAAGATAAGTCAGGCAGGAAGGAAGTGGAACCTTGAAGGTTTATTAGGCACAACAGGAGATGGTGTAAAGAATACACAGAAAGCAGTTGTACAATATCTGAAAAATATAGGGATATAAAATTGGATTTTTAAAAAAAGTTGTATTTGTTTATTTTATTTTTTTATCTATTTTTATGATATAAAGTAGTCCCAACGAACATAGTTCATGCTACATACTCCGATACAGTAGGTGGTGGTATGCACCTTCAAAAGTCATGGTTGCAATCTGCCATAAAACGAAAAGAAGAAGAACTCTAAGGATCTGAAAAAAAGAATTGTTGCTCTACATAAAGATGGCCTTGGCTATAAGAAGATTGCCAACAACCTGAAACTGAGCTGCAGCATGGTGGCCAAGACCATACAGCGGTTTAACAGGACAGGTTCCACACAGAGCAGGCCTCGCCATGGTCGACCAAAGAAGTTGAATGCATATGCTCAGCATCATATCCAGAGGTTGGCTTTGCAAAATAGACGTATGAGTGCTGCCAGCATTGCTTCCGAGGTTGAAGGGGTGGGGGATGAGCCTGTCAGTGCTCAGACCATACGCAGAAGGAAGCCTCTTCAAAAGATGATGCACAAAAAAGCCCGCAAACAGTGTGCTAAAGACAAGCAGACTAAGGACATGGATTACTGGAACCATGTCCTGTGGTCTGATGAGAACAAGATAGGGCTGGACGATTTTGGCTAAAATCATAATCGCGATTAATCGAACAAGTTACCTCGATTATGATTATTGAACGATTATTCAAAAAAAATATTTCTCATGTGTCACTGTTAAGGCTTATACTGTAAATATGTTCACGGTTATTTTTTTTTAATGAAAGAATGCATAATCCTATCTTTGTGATTCTAAAATAAGGAAACGCACAGATAGCTTTTAATGCTTACTTATTAAATATTTCAAACAATTGAATCAAACAAAGCATACAATGCTTGAAATAAAATCGTCTTATAAAAAAGTGATTAAGTTTTAATGCAAAAAGAAAGTTTCCTAAAAATGTAGAAAATAGTTATTTTTGTAAACAAAATAAATGATTGTAAATATTGCCATCTTAAAAGTAAAATATAACTTGTATAAAACTAAAAAAACTGATCTTTTTCATATTGTGTAGCATTTGTAAATGCTTGTGTTATCGAAACCTGCTTTGTGGAGTGGAGGCACTTATTGCTCTGCGTTTTTCAGTCTCTCTCTTTTTTTGCGTGTTTCTTTGGTACAAGCGGCTCCTGTTGCTGAGTTGACTCAGTGTTTGAGTTCCCTTTCACGGAAAATACACGGATAAAGTGGCCCGGGATTTGACCCGGGTTCGTTTGACTTTGGTTCATTCACACTGCCAGTGATTTTCCGGAATCAACAGAGTGCGTTCACACAGACACACACAACCTGCAAAGACACGTGAGATGTCCAAGCGGCGTTTATAGTTTGCTTATGAGCTGCAATTTCTCTCGAGAAACCACGCTTGTGCATTTTTTTTCTCTGATTCGATCATAAACTAGCGCATTACGAACCGTTTCACGCTGGCGAACGATCCCGGCTTAGCGCCATCATTACGACACGGCATTCATTACGGCTTTTGTTCACACAGCGCGCGTTCCGGGACTGAACACGGCAATGTTACTATGTCCCCAACCTGGCATCAATCCCGGGTCGTGTTTGCGTTCACACAGAAGGTGTTTGTTCTGGCAATTTCCCGTGATCAACGCGCTGTGTGTAAGGGCTCATGTTGCTTCAATGTCGCAAACTGGACGGGGCGGAGTTACGTGTCTACACACGCGGTAATATGTTTTAAGGGGTAAGTACATTAACACACAGTGGGCGGAAATATTAATAGGATTAAAAAACCGAAATAACCACATGGTAAAATTACGTCGATTATAGGCTCTGAATTTTGGTTTCGATTATTTTTCGATTAATCATCCAGCCCTAGAACAAGATAAACTTATTTGGTTCAGATGGTGTCAAGCGTGTGTGGAGGCAACCAGGGAAGGAGTACAAAGACAAGTGTGTCTTGCCTACAGTCAAGCATGGTGGTGGGAGTGCCATGGTTTGGGGCTACATGAGTGCTGCTGGCACTGGGGAGTTACAGTTCATTGAGGGAACCATGAATGCCAACATGTACTGTGACATACTGAAGCAGAGCATGATCCCCTCCCTTCGGAAACTGGGCCACAGGGCAGTATTCCAACATGATAACGACCCCAAACACACCTCCAAGATGACCACTGCCTTGCTAAACCTTGAACTCCATGCCCAATAGGGTTAAGGCAGTGCTGGAAATTAATTGTGGTCACACAAAATATTGACATTTGGGCCCAATTTGGACATTTTCACTTAGGGGTGTACTCACTTTTGTTGCCAGGGGTTTAGACATTAATGGCTATAGGTTGAGTTATTTTGAAGGGACAGCAAATTTACACTGTTATACAAGCTGTAAACTCAATAATTTACATTGTAGCAAAGTCTCATTATTTTCTTCAGTGTTGTCCCATGAAAAGGTATAATAAAATATTTACACAATATATATATATATATATATATATATATATATATATATATACACACACACACACACACACACACACACACACACACACACACACACACACACACTTATGTATGTATATATACAGTAGTCAACATTTGAAGTGAATCAAAAAAGTTAATCAAAGTTGTCCTAAGACAAGAATTGGTATTGTTCAAAATTAATGTATAACTTTGATGAAAGGTTTTGATCCTCTTCAAATGTTGACTACTTTACGCACGCACGCACAACATTGTCACCTGGTTAACATGCAGCTGAGAGGGCTGTCGTGACTTAGACTGCTTCCTGTGTTCTCTGCGCTGTGACCCTGATGAAGAACGATACAAATATTGTTTATGCCAATGTAAAATTTATAGCTTGCCATACATTTTCATAGTCTTTTAAAAACAAATTATAAAAGTAAATCAATGTATCGAACCGTACACTGCATACAGTTCAGAACTTTGAATATTATAGCACCACCCTAGTGACATTAAGTTTTTTTTACAGGCAAATAGTCTTAACTACTTGATTTACATGGTATCATCAGTTTGATGTGGCAATAATAAAAAAATATTTAGTGTTATTTAAATCTTTTCCAAAATAATGAAAGACTTCCTGTTTTGCATCTTCACAATCACATTTCTTTGTAACACAAAAACAACAAAAATAAGTGCCTTTGGTGAGACTTGTCCTGAAAATGGTCTGAGAAGCTAATTTTGGTTTCACTTTATAGGAGTAAAAAATAAAAAAGGGTACAAATCTGTTCAGGCAAATATCATACCTTGGAAAATTGATGATAATATTCTACAAGCTTTTTGAATGTCTAGAGACTTGATTTTGAAATAAAAAATTACAGCGGCATTGAAAATGTCCATTTGTAGCCTCTTAACTTGCAGTGTGGCATCAATTATTCAACTGATCTTCATAATCGTATGATGGAGCAGAGAACACATGGCCTTTTGCTCAGAACTTTATTCTAATTTATGTACACATCACCTGATTCTGTCTTGTGCTTGTGGTTAGAGATGAGCAGTTGTCTGCACTTAAATAAAGAGATACTTGTTTAGACTGGTTATAAAATGGTCCCATAAATCCTGTACTTTGTACATCATAAGAAGGATGGCGTCTACGCTAATATTATGCTTTTCCACTACACAGTACCTGCTTGACTCGACTCGCCTCACCTCACCTCGACTAGACTTGCTTTTGTTTGGTTTTCCACTGTGTAAAAGTTGTACCTGTACCTGCTTTCGGGTACTTTTTTCGTATCACCTCCGGCGAGGTTCTGAGCGAGCTGAGGCGACACTAAAATGTGAAGCGAAAACACTGCAGACTGCTGATTGGTCAGAGAGAATAGTCACTATTCACTGCGTCATCATTGCATGCGCCAGACTGAGTATCCTGAATTTCCCCGCCATTTTTAAATAGTTTGGCCAGAGATTGCGTGATATACCCATTACTACTATTATTGTAATGATGGGGCTGAGGGAGTCGGATCCATCTGCAGTACTTTATTGAAGCAGGCAATGAAACAAGGAATCATTGACATGAAACACCAAGGGAACACGTAGCAACATGCAGTGTGGCAAAACAAGACTTCTTAAAGAAACTAAGAACAAAACATCCAGATAAGGCATAGATAATGATTAACAGGTGGAGGTGATGATACTCATGGAGAAACCAGGCAGGGATGGATCCTAATGATAGCAGAGGGGAGTGATGGGAATTGGAATTCTAGAACTCAGGTGACAAGGACCGAGTGAGACCGGAGAAAGGTGAAGGCGCACGTTCAGTGACAGCCGCGTGCTCCGTGACAATTATGGCAACTCGTAAGAATACTCCGTGGTCAAACGAGAAGGTGCAGACTTTCCTTTGTTTGGTTGCCGAAGAGAGGAACCAGCGAGAAGATTACGTCACGGCAGTTTCCTGTGGCGTCGCTATGACGACCAGGTACTATTGTGGAGGTAATGGAAATCTGCAATGGAAATGGAGCGAAAAGCGAGCCAAGTTGATTCGAATTGAGTTGAGCTGGTACTGGTAATGGAAAAGCGCCATTAGTCTCTTTTTTTATCCCGAGGGTTACCACAGTCCGCCGGATCCAGGCCGTATCGGGATCTGATGAAGGACCTGAGCCTGGACACGACGACAACACTGAAGTGTCAACTAGTCTCTCCCCTGTGAAGCCCTCCTTCCCTTTACCCCTGTACTGGAAGTTGTCGGAATAATTCCGATTCAAGTGGCTATGCGGAACTGATAAAAAAAATTCTCAGAGCCACCAGGCACTGTTTTATGCAAATGAGCGGCAGGATCGCATTAAAAGTTTTCTGTTGGAACGGTGTCGTGTTAGCGACATAAGTTTATACGACAAACCCCTAAGTTTATAACTAATGATCGTTGCGACGGAAGTGAATCAATCAAAACTAACTTTAGCTGGACAATAAATTTATTCTAGAGCTGCGGTAAAGCCAAAACCAATCTCTGTTACTTTAATTTCCTATTATCACAGTAAAGCTGGTTTGAAACAGTCCATATTGTTAAAAGCGCTATATAAATGAAGGTGACTTGACTGACTTAACATGGTCAGTGAACTGAGATTACATTGAGGTGAGGCCAAGCAAATAGCATGTACACCATGTTGCTGTAATTTATAGTAATATCTTCAGAATTACTGAAGTCAATATAATTCTTTTGAAGTGTTGGTGCTTAATGTAAAACTATCTAGTGTAAATGATCAATCACGTTTGAGATTTGTGCTGGTTACTATATACAGGCCACCAGGGCACCATACAGACTTTAACCCTCTGGGGTCGAGAAACGCTCCGGCGCGTTTTACTCGATTTTTTTCACATAGCAGGAAAATAGACTTAAAATACTCTGTCATTTTTGGTCATTCAGACTTAAGAAATATAAACTGTTGAATGTCTATTTTTTGTGTCCACTTACAATCGAAATAAAACATTGTGCTTTTGTAAAATAAAGAAAATAAACAGGGTGTGCTTTCTGTCTCTCCATCTCCGTTAACCTTTTTTCTGGAGCACGTCTCTAAACTTAAAACTCAGCGAATACTATTCACCCAAGTATGACCAATATATCTTTATTCAAGTTTGTACTTTTAAAATATGTAATTCAAAATATTGATTCAATATTCAATAAATATTCTCTGTTTATGTAATCTATAAAAAAGAGAGAGGTGTCAGCCGATCTCATTATCGTTCTCTCAGCTCATTATTCTGCTAATGTGACACGCCCACGGAGAGCGCACGGTTACGGTATTCAAACGCAAATGCTCTAAGGCAAGCCATTCAAACATGCCAACGCCCACCAGCTGGTTTATAAAACACATCATGTTTAATAAAAACTTGTACTTTACCTCGTCTTGCTACCTGTGAGGAATAATACTATCTAATAACCCTGGAAAATGTACCAAAAGTGCTGGTAGTTTCATTTCGAGGAGCAACGGATCCAGCTGATGTAGTAAGTCATTTATTCTTAAGTGCTTTGTTCTAATCGCGATGTTGAATAGTGTCTGTACACCGCAAAAAGAGTGTTTAAATATGAATTGCGTGTCTGTGTGTAGGCTAAATGATGAATGAACCGCACAGACGCACGCACATTGTTTACTATAGTTATACAGCGCGTGTCTGTGCCGTTCATTCACTCTCGCACCTACATTAGTAAACGTTATTTTTACATTAGAACATCCAAACTATATTGCTATAGCCTACTAAGATGAGTAAAAATAGACTGAAATATGTTGAAATAAAATGTCTGTATAAGCAACAAACTGCAAATTAACATGTATATGCTAATAGTTAGTTTTGGATAGATTATAAAGTTTTGACTGTAAAAAAAGACTACTGTCACATTAAATAGTTAAGCTTTTGTTCACCAATTTATGCTCATATGTTAAATATACTATAGTATGATTTTTTGTCAAAAATAAAGTAGGTATATTTAATTATCAACTAAGATGTTATTATAGTGTTTGTTCCAATATTCAAACTAATGAATCTTTACCTTTTTTAATACGTATGATAAAATGTATACTTTTTACAAAGAAAGAATACACTTGAAATATTGTTAAAATTGTAATTGTTTGTGTAATTGTAACCTATTTGTAATTGGTTACAATTTCTAATTGTAAAATATGTATATATATAGATAATTTATTTTGTCCTTGCATTCTTTGGGACCCTGTGACACACCTGTGTGAAAGACTAATTAATATGCAGCTCATGTATGTGGCACATTATCCGGCCTTTGTCTTCTCAGGTGTGAACACGCCTCCACGCATATTGCCTTTCCAAACAAAAGGTGTCTTATAAAATTTAAATCAATGTATTGTTTTGTGTAAATGATTAGGCAGGATGATTTTAAGATCATTTTGAAGCAAAAACTGTAGGCAACAACGCCCATACCTCAAAAGTATTGTGGACACATATTTAGTATGTGTTTTGTGGCCTTATTTCAGACACTTTAAGTTTTAGTTTTTTCAATTACCATGCATAAACAATATTCTCTCAAAAATGCAAACATGTACATACATTTTGCTCACATATTATGGTAGCCCTGTTTGTGCTAAATAGAGTGTAATTACACCTTTGCTATTAATATGTTTATAAGCAACTGAAAAAAGCACAAATGTCAGGGCATCAAAAATCAAATGTCAAAACATCTCAAGGACCCCAAAAACACCCTGGACCCCAGAGGGTTAACAAAGAATTTGCTGATTTTCTATCAGAGCTAGTACTGGCTGCAGATAAAGTCTTAATTGTTAGTGATTTTAATATACATGTAGATAACGAAAAAGATGCTTTGGGATTGGCGTTTAAAGACATTCTGAACTCTAATAGAGTTAGACAACACGTGTCAGGACCTACCGAATGAAAATCTACAGCAGTGATGACATCTCAGATCATTATCTAGTTTCGTATAAACTTAATTTAGCCAAGGCTGCAAAGCCGACTCAGTGTTACAAATATGTTAGACCTATCTCTTCTGCCACTAAATATTGCTTTATTAATAATCTTCCTGATCAGTTTCATCATCTCAGCATCCTAGATAGCTTAGAAGAACTCGATATTGTGACAGAAACCTTTAACTCTCTCTTTTCCAGCACTTTAGACACAGTTGCTCCGTTGCGCTTAAAGAAGATTAAAGGGATAGTTCACCCAAAAATGAAAATTCTGTCAGTATTTACTCACCCTCATGTTGTTCCAACCTCCTAAGACCTTCGTTCATCTTCGGAACTCAAATTATTTTTGATTAAATCTGAGAGCTGGATCACTCCTCCATAGGCTTCTTAAGGGATTGAAGCTTGCCAGCCCCTAAAAATTATTAAAGATATCGTTAAAATAGTCCAAGTGACTACAATGACTCAATCTTAAGTTCATCAAACAATTAGAATACTTTTTGTGTGCAAAAAATAAATAATGACTTTATTTCAACTATTCGTTTCCTTCTCTGTGGGCCTTGAGTCAGTTCACTAGTGATATAGCGCAGTTCTTCTGTTGTTGTACGTCACACGCATCACACACATGACCAGCGTCGGCTAATAGTGAGCCTACGTGTGACGTAGCTCTACGCTATCACACTAAGTTAACTCTCTAGAGGCCCACGGAGAAGGAAATGAATAGTTGAAATAAAGTCGTTATTTTTGGGGTTTTTTTTGCAGACAAAAAGTATTCTCGTCGCTTGATTAACTTAAGATTGAGCCATTGTATTCACTTGGACTATTTTAACGATATCTTAAATAACTTTTCGGCGCTGGCAAGTTTCAATCCCTTAGAAGCCTATGGAGGAGTGATCCAGTTCTCAGATTTCATCAAAAATATCTTAATTCGTGTTCCGAAGATGAACGAAGGTCTTACGAGGTTGGAACAACATGAGGGTGAGTAAATACTGACAGAATTTTTATTTTTGGGTGAACTAACCCTTTAAAGAAAATAGTCCAACGCCGTGGTACAACGAGCACACTCAGGCCCTTAAGACAGCAGCCACAAAAATGGAGTGAAACTGGAAGAAAACTAAACTAGAGGTATTTCGCATTTCATGGAAGTAGAGCTCGATTGCATACAGAGGCCTTAAAACCTGCTAGATATGCTTATTTTTCAACCCTATTAGAAGAAAATAAACAAAACCCTAGGTATTTATTTGAAACAGTTGCTAAACTAACGAAAAATAAAGCTTCAAGCCCAGAAGTTTCCAAGTAGCACGACAGTAATGACTTGAGCTTCTTGAGCTTAATGAGCTTCTTCACTTACAAGATTGGTATTATAGGGGTGAAAATGATAACTATGAAACCGTCTACTATAGCTTCGCATCAGGGTGCATCAGGTTGTAGTCTCCCCAAGGAAAAATTAGATTCATTCATTACTATAGAAAAGGAAGAATTTTCTAAACTCGTTAAATCATCTAAATCGACAACATGTATGTTAGACCCTATACCAAGCTAGTGAAAGAGATGCTTCCAGAGGTCATAGATCCTCTTCTCAATATTGTTAATTCATCTTTGTCACTGGGATACGTGCCGAAAACTTTTAAGCTGGCTATTGTCACAGTGTTGGGTTTGTGTTCCCCAGGTGTCCACTAGATGTCCTCCTCCCCCACGGTGTCATCCACTTTATGAACTGCATTCCCCACAAGCCTTGTCTGTACCCATCACTGCATCATTGCACTCAGCTGTTCCCCATCATCATTGCACTCAGCTGTTCCCCATTATCATTGTTAGTTCTGTGTTATATATACCCTGCCTGTTTAGTGTTTGTTACGGAGTCCTTGTATATTGTCACACCACTTCTGGTAGCCTGTTTTTGCCTGTTTTTGCCTGTTCTTGTTTGTGTTCTTGTTTTTGGATTGCCTTTTGGATTTGACCCTTGCCTGGACTAGTTTGTGAGTACGGATTACCCTTTAAATAAAACTGCTATTGGATCTCTGTTTCCCGTGTGTGCATCGTGACAGAAGGACTCCGTCACAAACACTAAACAGGCAGGGTATATATAACACAGAACTAACAATGATAATGGGGAACAGCTTAGTGCAATGATGATGGGGAACAGCTGAGTGCAATGATGCAGTGATGGGTACAGACAAGGATTGTGGGGAATGCAGTTCATAAAGTGGATGACACCGTGGGGGAGGAGGACATCTAGTGGACACCTGGGGAACACAAACCCAACACTGTGACAGCTATGATTAAACTACTTGTTAAAAAAAACACAACTTGATCCTACAGAATTAGTCAATTACAGGCCGATCTCGAATCTACCTTTTATGTCAAAGATACTAGAAAAGCCAGTATCCTCACAACTATGTTCCTTTTTAGAAAGAATAAATTTCCCTATGGAGGAAATTAAATACTATGAAAATAGTTCCAGACTTTTTAAATTGGATTTAGTTTTGTATTAAATACAATGTGATTTTCGTTGAGTGAGATCTGGCAGCAACAGCTCATTTTTACACATTTTACCGGACAGCTTTCCCTGTGAATAAAATACTTTCCGGAGCTTTCCTTCCTGGTGCGGGCGTGACAGCACAGCAGCGCAAGCAGTCTTTTTTGTTTTTGTTACTGAGCAAACAAAAAAAAGCTGTTGTAACAGCTGGTAGGGTGTGCCTCAGAGTGCCCAAAGGCTGTTTTCACAGCTGGTAAGACCTGCCAGCGAGAGAGAGACAGCACACAGACAGATGCACATTCCTATCTGTGTTCGCAGTGACTGTTCCCCTGCGTGCCTCAGAACCTGTGAGAGCAGTCCCTAAAAGAACTTACACAGATAGTTTGCGTCTTTTTCAAGATGACATTCTATCCGTGTGTTTCTGGATGTGGTCGTTACCTGGGGTCACGAGATGGTCACGATGGCTGCCTCATGTGTCTGGGCCTCGACCACGCTGAGGCAGCGTTCGTGGATGAGTCATGTACCCATTGTGGGAAGATGACCATCTCGGAGCTGCGGTCGAGACTGTCATTCCTGCAAATAGACGGAGTCCCCGTGCCTCTGCCTCGTTCCAACCCTCCCCCGAGGGTTGCTTCGGGCAGTGACGCGGGAGACCTGAGGATCACGGTGAGTGCACTTCCTTTGGGGAACCAACCCCCTAGGAACCTTCATACCTCTCACGCTCCGCAGCCAGTTGAGTTACCAACCGAACGTTATGGACCATCCTCGAGGTGAGTACCGGTCATTTCCTTTGGTGCTCCCCGCGACGACCAGATGTCGTTCGCTGAATCGGAGGGTGGGTCAGACACCTCCTTCGGGTGTGGCAGCTATACCCAGAGATGATGGCCATGCTTTCCCGGGCCGCCAACAGGATCGGCTCGTGTGGAATGCCCTCGAGCCTGGATGATTGGTATCTTGGGGTGGCGCACGCTGGTTCTCAGCAAACCACCCCAGTGCCTTTCTTCCCGGAGGTGCATGAGGAGCTCACAGGGATGTGGACGGCACCTTTCACTGCCAGAAACCGTTCCGGTGGCTCCTCCTCCCTCATGGCGGGGAAGCTAAGGGAAACACGCGTATCCCGCCAGTGGAGCAGGCCGTTGCAATGCACCTGTGCCCTTACTCCACTTGGCGTGGAGAACCCCGGCCTGGCTATGTGCCCAAGGTTCCTACCACACCCTTCAGGGACCAGGTAGTGAACCTGCAAGTGCTGCCCCTGGAGGAGGCAGATCCAGCCCTGACTTTGCGCTGTCCCGTTTGCGCTCTGCTTTATACGTGGCCAGAACTCAAAGTCTCAGGACTTCAGATCAGCTCTTTGTCTGTTACGGAGGCCAGCAGAAGGGATAGTGGATGCCATCACCTTGGCTCACCTTGGCTGCGGGCGGGGCAACACTTAACACGTTTGCAAGATATTATAGCATACGTGTAGACCCGGTCTCCTCCCGTGTTCTCACCCTAAACAGGTAGAAGCACAGAGAGGACCGGCTCTGTCGGCTTGCTGCACCCTACTGTGCACCCTTATAACTCCAGAGTGAAAAACCTGTCGAGTCCTCCAACCCCCTCGGCCTGGACATGGTGGAGCGTCCCGTGCCAGGCCTTTATCAGCTGAATCTTTGAGAACCGGGTCTAGGCTGGGTCCCATATGTGTAACCCTACGGGGATCCCATATGTGTATATTCTCCATGTCTGCTCCTATCGGAAGCCTGTGTATCTCCCTTGTGCTAAGTCACCCATTATTCATATGTAGTACAACCTTCGGGCAAGTCCATATGTATTTTCCACATAACTCCTTGAGGAAAGTGGCTTCCGCAGTATTCTCCTTCCTAAACAGAAAGGGCACGCTTTCCCAGTGTTATCCAATGTCTCACTGTATGGGTTATCATGGAACAACAGTGACAGTATAACTCTGTGTAATCCTCCTTTCATCCTTCCAGGCAAGAAGGGGTAGAGGCTTGCACAGGGCGCTGGTTGGGGTGCAGCAGCTGAGACGCTTTGGTTGGGATTCCTATCAGTCGGCCACGACGTACGTTGAGAGTGACCGACCGATAAGGGAACGTCTAGGTTACATATGGTAACCCTCGTTCCCTGAGGGAGGGAACGGATATGTACGTCCCATCGCCACATCTGCTGCCATCCGCCGGGGCAGCCAGCTTATCAGGCTTAGCTCCTCAGCAAAAAACTGAAGTGCAGTCGCATCTGCTGCTCGTCATATACCCGAGCTGCGAGGCTGCGCAGCTGGTGCAAATGATTGCACGCCAATGTGCATTGGCTTGTTTAGTTTCACTCGAAGTAGATTGGCCTCTATAGCGAGATTCCTATCAGTCGGTCACAACGTACGTTTCCGTTCCCTGATGGACTTGCCCGAAGGTTGTACTACATATGAATAATGGATAACATTGCTACGCTGATGACAAGCAACTCTACCTCTCATTCCAGCCTGACGATCCGACGGTAGCTGCTCGTATCTCAGCCTGCCTGACAGAGATTTCTGGCTGGATGAAGGACCACCACCTTCAACTAAACCTTCGAAGACAGAGCTACTTGTGGTCCCGGCCAACCCAACACTTCATCACAACTTCTCCATTCAGCTAGGCTCATCATCCATAACTCCATCAAGGTCAGCTAGGAACCTTGGGGTTGTAATTGATGATCAGTTGAAATTCACAGACAACATTGCTAGAACTGCCCGGTCCTGCAGATTTGCCTTGCACAACATTAGGAGGATCAGGCCCTTCCTTACAGAGCATGCTACACAACTCCTTGTCCAAGCACTTGTTTTATCCAGACTGGACTATTGTAATGCTCTCCTGGCTGGTCTTCCAGCTTGCTCTGTCAAACCTCTACAATTGATCCAGAATGCTGCAGCCAGAGTAGTCTTTAATGAGACAAAGAGAGCTCACGTCACTCCTCTCCACACAAAATTGCACTGGTAGCCAGTTGCCGCTCGCATTAAATTCAAGGCACTGACATTTGCCTACAGAACTACCATTGGCACTGCTCCCTCCTACCTAAACTCATTACTTCAGACTTATGTGCCATCCAGAAACTTGCGCTCTGCTAGCGAATGTCGTCTTGTGGTACCATCTCAAAGAGGCACAAAATCTCTTTCTCGGACCTTTACCATGACTGTTCCCTGTTGGTCGAATGATCTGCCTAACTCAACCAGAGCTTCTGAGTCGGTAGCCACTTTCAAGAAACTGCTGAAGACGTATCTTTTTCAGCAGCACTTGATTCAGTAGTACTAACACTTTCTCTTCTCTTCTATAAAAAAAAAACTGCACTAAAATTACACTGAGAGGGGTTATTGCACTTACGTATTTCTGTCCTACTGTTAGTTTAACTGCTTCTATTGTTCTCATTTGTAAGTCGCTTTGGATAAAAGCGTCTGCTAAATTAATAAATGTAAATGTAAATGAGGGTTACCATATGTAACCGAGATGTTTATTTTGGACACTAATTATATTTCATATGTTACAAGAACAGCCTTTTTCTACCTTAGAAACATTGCTAAGCTACGTGACATGCTATCTGTTTCTGATGCAGAAAAGTTAGTTCATGCATTCATGACCTCGAGACTAGATTACTGTAATGCTTTATTAGCTGGCTGTCCTGCATCCTCAATAAACAAGCTACAGTTAGTGCAAAATGCAGCTGCTAGAGTTCTTACTAGGTCAAGAAAATATGATCATTTAACACCAATTTCAAAGTATTACCACTGACCTATAAAGCCCTAAATGGTTTAACTCCTGTGTATTTAATGGACCTTCTATCCCCCTACAATCCATCGCGTTCTTTAAGATCACTAAATTCTAGGCTTCTGGCCATTCCTAGGATATCTAAGTCCACTAAAGGAGGGAGGGCGTTCTCGCATTTAGCTCCTAAACTCTGGAATAGCCTTCCTGTTATTGTTCGAGGCTCAGACTCGCTGTCCCAGTTTAAAACTAGATTAAAGACGCATCTCTTTAGCCAAGCATTCACATAATGCTTACCTTTTATACCACTGTTGAATCAGATCGAATGCATTAATATTATGAACAGCAGCTATGCTAATTATCTCCCATCTGGTCTTCTGCTGTTATCTCGGGACGCTAGTCAGATGCCCCAACACCTGCGATGAGATGACTAAACGCCTGTGAAGAGACGACTCGACGCCTGTGAAGAGACGACTCAACGCCCGCGATATGTTATGCCCTAAACTACTACATGATTAACTAACTGTATTTTTTCTATGTACATTTCTGAAATGCACTTTCTGTAAAGCTGCTTTGAAACAATATGTATTGTGAAAAGTGCTATACAAATAAATTTGAATTGAATTTATTTAATTAATTAAAGACTTTTCGCCACCCTGATGTAGGATTTGAGGGCGAACCAAACACAAATTAATCTTCCAGATGATTCATTCAAACATTATTCCACACAAAAACCTCAACTCCACACTTGACCACAAATCAACAATCTAGGACCATAAATGAAGTGGGCTCCATTCAGTCTGAGCAAACTGAAGACTGAGTTCCGTTGAGTCTTGGTTATAAGTTAAGTTTTGCTGCAAAGTTTTAGGTCAACGAATCAACAGCAAAGCCAGCTTTCAACTTCAAATACTTTCCATCCATCAGCCAAAACACCACGTGATTGGCCACCCAAGATATCAACCCAGACAACGAGACCGGCAGCCAATCAACGATACGGGGAAAACACCCTTTTACACCGATAAAAGATTCCCCAAAGGAACAAAGACAAACAGAAGTAGCCTCCGGACTTTTAGCTGAACTGGTACTTTGATATAAAATGTAATAACCCGCCTAAGAAACGATAGAAGGGTTAAATTGATGATTTGTTCAGGTCAAGTCTTATAAGTGAATATATTTCAAGAAACTTGGGATTTCATCATCTCACCCTTAAAACTCATTCTTTCCTCACTTTCTTTTGTGTGTGTGTGTGTGTGTGTTTGTGTTAGATATTAGTTTTATGTTTTAGAATAATCAATAAAGTCTTGTTTGTATTTTAAAGACAAGTGTTCTTGTGTCATGTGCAGTGTTGGGAGTAACGCGTTACAAAAGTAATGCATTACAGTAACATATTACTTTTTGCTGTAACGCAGTAGTGTAAGGCATTACTAATAAATTTTCAGTAATATTTTACTCGGTACATGTTCAGTAAGGCTTGCGTTACAACAGACTTTTAGTTTTGATTGTAAAACAAACCAAAAAAAAAAAAAAAACAGCAAGACCGCGAGACATGGGCTGGCCTGCTGGATATGTGGGGATTCAGGTCATTTCCAGGACCGGTGTCCAGTGATGGAGGTGGCAACGTTGATCCGGGTCTCCGACTCCCTATGGGAGTCCAAACAATCTGTGCGTGATCTACTGATGTCACACAAATTAAAGAACACAGATGCAGCCGGATCATTTCCATAATGACCAACGCAATCTACCAAGAGCAGCACAAATTAGCATCTGGTTTTTTGTAAGTAAGTAAGTAAAGTAAATTAAGTAAGTAAATTGACTAGCGCAAACCTTAGTAAATCATATTGCATGATCCATTTAAATACTCTCCTCCCATAAATTTTAAGTCAAGTCAAGTCACCTTCATTTATGTATATAGCCCTTTTAACAATATAGATTGTTTCAAAGCAGCTTTACAGTGATAATAAGAAATTATAGTAACAGAGATTGTTTTGGCTTTACAGCAGCTCTAGAATAAAGTTATTGTCAAGCTAAAGTTAATTTTGATTGATTCACTTCCGTCGCAATGATCATCAGTTATTAACTTAGGGGGCGCTAACACGACACCGTTTTAACAGAAAACCCTTAATGCGATTCGGCCGCTCATTTGCACAAAACAGTGCCTGGTGGCTCGAGAACGCAAACCATGAAATAGGTTCCAAGGTTCAAGCCTTAAAAAATGTATAATACAGAATTGTTTATCGCTTCCGCGCCGCCACGTGAAATGGTATTATCCCGACAACCTTTTATCTGTACAGAGGTAAAGGGAAGGAGGCCTTCACAGTGGAGAGACTAGTTGACACTTAAGGACTGCGTTGTCGTCGTGTCCAGGCGCAGGTCCTTTATAAGATCCGGATACGGCCTGGACGCCATCCTTCTAATGATGTAACAAGTACATCAGGATTTATGGGAAGTGTTCCCGGTTCCGGCTGACCTAATCTTGGCAGCCTAACATTGAATTATAGAAGTCTATAATGTGTTATTTGTTTGCTATGTCAAAGGGTTAGAGATGTGTTTTTAGTCTAGATTTGAACTGACAGAGTGTGTCTGCTTCCCGGACAATGTTAGGAAGACTGTTCTACAGTTTTGGTGCTAAATAGGAAAAGGATCTACCGCCAGTAGTCGATTTTGATATTCTAAGTCTGAAAGGGAAACTCCTATATGCATATACAGTAAGGTCAGCCGCAAAAATAATTCTGACCACACCTTTTCAGCGCTAATTTTTCACTGCGTGTCTTAAGTAAATCCTGAAAGTTCTTTTTTTTAACAACAAAGCAGACGCTACCGCAATTGTATCATCATGTAAGCCTCATGGTACACCTCAAACAAGGGAATTTATAGTGTTAATAATACTAATTAGCAAGTTCACGAATGGCTTGGATCAAAGCACTCACAGCTTACGTGGACTACACGCCCCTGATGGTTTCTATTCTTTGGAAGTTTGTTAAAATAAATATTGCTTGGACTTGACAGAGAGATAAAGCACATTCACACTAGTCAAGGGCTGTACAACTTAGACCACATAACAGTCAAAGTGAAGAATGACCACAAACTGTCACATGTAATCACCCAGCAAATTGAGCTAGTGACATATTGTTAATCATTGCATTTCAGAGAAATCTGGACTGAACTGTAAAGTTACTAACTAGCAAAATATCAAGGATTAACAGAGCATGCTGCTATATATTGTGAACAATAAAACCTGTAGTCTAGCACCCTCCTGGATCCACCAATTTTCAAAGTCCCTTTGGAGTTTCACTTTCGACTTTTCACGCAACAACTGTAGATGTTCAATCTCTGTTCTCAACCCTTTTAAACATCCAGATGTTGTCTTGTAACTATAGAGAGAAAAAAATACATATTTCATAAAGATCATAACACTCAAAAAAACAAAAAAAACTCTTTTTAAACTGTTACTTGTAGACTGTCAGATCACATAAGGTTTGCAGAGTGAATTACAGATAATTTAGTAGTAAAATGAGACACACTTTTTCTTCTGCTCCTCTATCTGGTTAAGGATTCTCTCCTCAACAGAGTCTGATTCTGATTCTGTTTGGTTTCCTGTTAAGACTAAAGAGAAGAGAATAAAGGTATACAATAAGAAGTGACATAATACAGAACTATTTAAAGAACTTTAAAAACACTGTCACAACAGCTGCTTGACAACAAGAAGTTTTACAAATTTTCCAGTACTCAAAATACTCAGAAATGCTTTTGGAAAGCATGGCTAGGTCCTCCAGAAATGCTGTTGTGCTAAATATTCACAGTAACGCATATTAAAAAGGCATGTACTTATTGGGTTTGTTGTTTGTAGAGGCCAACTGATATGGTTTTACTGATTTATTGGGACCAATAGTTTCTTTAAGTAAATAACAGTTATCTGGAAAAACCGACTCATGTTATTCCGTGGTAAGCACCAGAGGGTTCAGTTGGAAATCTTTGGTTCTAAAATATACAGTAACAGCATCAAAACATTACCATTAATAAACATTATTGTTAATTTTATAATATTTTTCTGCACTAATTTTCATTTAGTTGATTAGTTTTAGAAACTATTGACTGATAAAATGGTTATCAGACAGATTTTACATCTTAATTATTGTTATCGGCGAAATCCAATATCTAATTGTTTGGTCGGATTCTGGTTGCAGGACGCCAGGCAAATGCATGTTCATATCCATTTGCAGAGTTTTTATTAAACACACAATGGTAAATGGCAATAACAGTGTGGAAGTCACCATAGTAAACCAGGCAGGGTCTAAACACGAATACTCAATCCAAAGAAACTATGAGGCAAAAATGCAGAAGGGTAGACAAGCAAGATCATACACAAAAGGGAAATTGCACAGGGGAAAACCACTCCGAGTGGTCACCTATGGCAAACAAAAGTTCACACTGAGCACCAGACACTCTGCGCTTAAATAGTCTGAGGTGATTGGCAGACAGAAAACAGGTGTGACTAATATTGTGAGAGAGAGAGTCCTCTGCATGGTGGCACTAGGGTATTATCCCGAGACTGGAGTATAACACCCCTATTTCACACAACACACCAAAGCATAATATAAAATTGTTATCCATAGAGTCAAATTAAATTATTACATAATGTACTTACATGAAACAAAAGACAAATTAGTATTTAAATGATTCACTAACACAGAGTAGAGACAGAACTTCAATTTGCGGTATATTTTAATTCAAATAATGGGTGAGTAGTTCCACTATTTTGTGCTGCTTTATTAATTTTTTTTCTTTCATTTTTGTCGTCTCAAAAAATGATTCAAGCCCTTCTTAGAGGTGACACATTTAAATCGTATTTGATTTATTTAAATATATCTATTTAAGATCATATGTGTATATATATTTAATTGGTTAAACTAAAAATGTATTAATAGCTCCACTCAAAAAATTATTAATTGGATGAACTCAATTAAGTCGTGGGCAGGATTGCCATCCAATAAATATATGTAGCCCCAACTCAAACTGAGTACATACATCCAACAGAATGTAAGTCTGTTAGCCTAACTCATGTGTATCAAATGGATGTAAAAGAATATAAACAAGTGAGGCTAGCTTATTTTTATCAAATACTTATTACTAACCAGACTGACTTTATTTCTGTCAGACGTCTACAAAAGTTTTATTGAGAATTTACAGGGGTTCAACTCTATGTTTTCCATTTGAAGTCACCATTACAGTGATCAATGTTTCCATTAGTTGGGCTCTTAACTCTTATTATATCTATGGTATTTTTTGGCTGCTGTGACAGTGTGTTTGTTAAACACATTTGGAGCAGCAAAGAAAGCTAAAGTAACATGAGATCAGCTGATGATGTTTAACGGTTGATGATTTTATAATCATCATGAAACAGACTGATTTACTGAGGTATTTTGACATAACAATTATGTTTTTTTCACAAAAAACCTTGTGTTACTGCAGCATGAGATCAAGCATTATTATAACAATAAGTTTGAAGACTTTAACGAACATGAGCACAAAAAAGTCAGTTTATGATGACACACACAGACATCAACAATCAGCGTATGAATCTCAACAATGGTGACAATCACAAATATATCGATAAACAGATTAATTCAGAACATCACTGAAAAGCTACTAATTCACAACAAATAAAACAGTAAAAAATAAAAGCGAATATTTAGAATCAAACAAAATTATAGGACAGTTCAGGTGCATAATTTATTCATGTTGCAATGCATGCTTGGAGTTTTGTACTATGGTGGTACCCAGCATGTATTGCAGCAAAGTACTTTTTTTATTTTTTTTTATTTTTTTATTAAGAAAAGCATCTCAAGCACAGTACAATCATCAAATTGTTACATAATTAAATAAAGGGAAAGCAGCAAAGTACTTTTGATTGTCACCATTGTTGAGATTCATAAGCTGATTGTTGATGTCTGTGTGTGTCATCATAAACAGACTTGTTTGTGCTTGTATTCGTTAAAGATCTCATGCTGCAGTAATACAAGTTATGTGTTGTGAAAAAAAACGTGACAACATAATGGTTAGATTATAAAAACCTCAGTAAATAATTCTGTTTCATAATGATTAAATCCATCAACAGGTAACCATCATCAGCTGATCTTATTTCACTTTAGCTTACTTTGCTGCTCCAAATGTGTTTAACAAACACACTGTCACAGCAGCCAGAAAAGACAATAGATATAATAAGACTTAAGAGCCCAACTAATGGAAACACTAATCACTGTTATGGTAACTTTAAATGGAAAAGTTAAACCCCTTTTAATTCTCAATAAAACTTTTGTAGACGTCTGACAGAAATAAAGTCAGTCTGGTTAGTAATAAGTATTTGATAAAAATAAGTTAAATCGAGTCACTCGTTTATATTCTTTTTCATCTATTTGATTAAAATGAGTTAGGTTAACTAATTTAGATTCTGTTGAATGGATGTACTCAGTTTGAGTTGGGGCTACATATATTTATTGGATGGAAATCCTAACTTAATTGAGTTCATCCAATGAATCTTTTTTTTGAGCGACACATTTCTCATTACTTAATAAGATAAGTAATATTGATAAATGTGTAACTTAGGTCACTTTTTTAAAATTCTTTACAAAGTTTTCGTCACCAACTTTCAGCTTGGCACAGCAGTAAATTTCATTACCAAAATGCACTAAAAATGACAAAACACTTCACACACATACATTACTGTCATAATAAAGGAGGAGACAACACAGGTAAGTAGCGAAACATTGGTGTTCTCTTACGAGAGGTTCTCTCGTATTGAATAAGATCTCTTACGAGAGGTTCTCTCGTATTGCGTAAGTTTAGCTTACGTTACGGGAAAGATTCAACTTTGAGATATTGAAGCCAAAAAATTATCCTTAATTTTGTATCAATTGTCAATGCAGTGCAGCAGCTAGCAGACCTAGAGCAGGCTGTCTAGCATGCTCATAGGCTGCCCTGCGGGAACTGCAGCAGCCTACCACTGAGCCCGACGTGACGTCATGTCCAATGAAGGGCGCTCGCGCCTTCACAGCGTCCTAGCCCGCCAATATGGGCGTGGCTTAGCGTATATAAGCAGGGCTCGTAGGCTGTTTTCTCTGATTTTCATCTCTTCCGCGAGCTCTCCGCATCGCTGGATCTAAAGAGAAGCCGCCGCCGTCGAAAGAGCAACTAGCCAGCTTAGGACAGCGCCTGAAGAAGCCGGTCGTCTTCGCCACCTACAGCCGTCCGTGCGAGCTACGCTATCCGGCGACGTATCCTTTTTATTCAAATACTTCACTCTAAAAGAGCAGCGAGCGTCTTTTTCAACATGCCTCGCACTTCCTGCGGCTTGTGTGGAGCCCCGCTCAGCGATGGAGACTGCCACGTTATCTGCGCTCTCTGCCTGGCCCAGGAACACCCAGCTCTCACCCTCTCGTCAGGGGGATGCGAACTCTGCGAAGCGCTTCCGATGTCGACCCTGTGGGGTCAACTCGAAGAGTTCAACCCTCACACTCCACCCCTTACAGGACCACGCAAGAAGAAGCGCCGTTCTCTATGGCCGCCGTAGCATATTGCCACCGCAACGCGCTCGCCGGAACCCCTCCCTCGAACGTCGCTCTTACCTTCTCCGCCTCTCCTCACAGATGCGCAGCTGCCGCCCACGAGCCGCACTGCCGTCGTTTCTGATGACGAGGCCGAGGAACAGGCCACAAAGGACTGCTGTTCCATCATGACTTCGGACAGCGAGGAGTGGTCGGGTTCGCTTCGCTCCTCCACCTCCTCGATCCAGGAATCAGGCCGGACCCGGGCTAGAGTGGACGCTGAGCTGATGTGCCTCCTGTCTCAGGCTGTCAAATGACTCGGGCTCGAGTGGTCGCCGCCGAAAGAGCCCGCACCGAACAGACTTGACGGCTGATTTCTACAGAGTCGCCGCTGTCAAGCGCCCGCAGCCAGGGCCTGAACTCCACACGGAACTGGCTAAGTCGTGGAATAAACCGTTCTCCACAAGGCTTCAATCCCACGTCTCCACGTCGCTCTCCCAAGTGGACGGCGCCGCCGAGAGGGGATACTCTGCCATTCCCCCGGGTGGAGGAGGCGGTCGCACCTTTGTCCGCCCTCCGCGAGATGACGCTCAAGGTCTGCCCTCCCGTCGAAAGCCTGCAGAGCCACATCTGCCCTTGTCGGCCACGCATACACCGCGGCCGGACAGGCCGCTTCCACCCTGCATTCGATGGCTGTGCTTCAGATTCTACAGGCCGAACTCCTCCGTGAATGGGACGAGATGGGCCGGGATCCAGCTGCCATCACCGACTTGAGAAGCGCAACGGACCTTTCTCTATGCGCTACCAAGACCGCAGCCCAAGCCATCGGAAGGTCTATGGCCGCGTTGACCGTCACAGAGAGGCACCTCTGGTTGACGCTTGCTGACATGAGGGAATCTGAGCGCGCCACCTTCCTCAACGTGCCTCTTTCCCCTACTGGTCTCTTCGGCCCAGCGGTGAGCGGGATCGTCTTTGGCCAGTGGTCATACCAGGAGAAGCTCCTTCACATAAACTGTCTAGAAATGATAGAGGTCGAGAACGTGCTGAAGCGCTTCCTCCCGTTCATACAGGACCACCATGTTGTAGTCCGTTCAGACAACATGTCAGTGGTGTCATACGTGAACCGTCAGGGCGGCGTCAGATCCAGGAACCTGTGCGATGGCCCCTTTGGCCCCCTATGGCCCCTTTGCTCAATAGTTTTGCTATCTCGGCTCGAAGTAGATGAGCTACTTCATTTTTTACCGTAGTTTCGACCCGCGCCATGTAGCGGCGGGGGCGTCGAGCCAACTGTAGCGAATAGCCTCTCTTCTGCTTCTTGCGGCGCGACACTACAGCTGGTTGAAGTGCAGGCTCGGCGAAGGATGCCAGACGAGTCCTCAGAGTCGCCATGCGCAGAAGCTCGCAATGATGGCAGCCGCCATAGGCGAGCGCGAGAGCTGCAAGGTCTTCACCCAGGCAGGAAACCCAGATTACATGGCGGTCCCCGTCGCTGAGTGGGGCTCGGCACGAGCCACAGGAAGGCATCTTTAGAAAGACGCTAGCTCTTTTTGTGAGACTGTGAGTTTCAGCGGCGAACACACACTCAGCAGAGTTTTGAAAGGATATAGGCGCCGGAAAGCAGAGCAGGTACGACAACTAAAGGTGGCGAGGCCAGCGGCTTCCGATGCAAATGGCTCGTCCCGCTGAATGCTTTTTCTCGACGGCGCGGCTTCTCACTCTGGATCCAACGATGTGTGAGCTTCGTTGAAGAGATGAAAATCAGATTGTATCAGCCATCGAGCTATATTTATAGGCCCAGACCACGCCCGTTTCGGCGAGACGTGACGCAGTGGGCGCGAAGCGCCCCCACTGGATCTGACGTCACATGGGGCCTATCTCGATAGGCTGCTGCAGTTGCCGTAGGGCAGCCAATAGGCACGCAAGCCGTCTCGCCTATATCTGCATTGCTGCTGCAACATGTTTTACATTAATTCAAAATTAAGGATAATTTTTGGCTTCAATATCTCGTCGAAAAGAGGTTTTCCCCTAGCGTAAGATATTACGTAGTACGAGAGAACCTCTCGTAAGAGAACTGTTGCAAGGCAGTTGCTGCCAGACTCATTGCACAAACTGACCCATCTTTGACTGAAAAGGATGAGGATGTGGTAAGAAAAAAAATAATGTAATACTGAATGACTAGAGGACTTAATTATTTTAAAAAAGTCACCAACCTTGGGCTGCCATTTGCATTCGTCTAATTTTCAGCTGGGTCTTCAGCTCATCTGGAAGTGAGGGAAATATGTGAAAGGAGATAAAGAAAGACAAATGCAAAAATGATATGCACTGCTGATCTCTTCAATTTAAAGTTATTATGAAACATGCTTTCCCTATCAGTCGGTCACTCTCTACATACGTTGTGACCGACGAAGAGGAATCTCGCTAGAGAGGCCAATCTAATATCCTTTGATAGGTCATTATGCACCAGTATATGTGTATTATGCTTCCCTTTCTAGTGAGCAGACATTGATACAGGCGACACATATTCGGGCAGCACAACCCCTCTCTCTGACACGTGCCTCAATCCATTCCACAGTCCATGTTAGTGAACTTAAACTGTTTGTAAAAAGAAATCAGATGTGTTCCAATGTATTGGGTCCTTGCAGGTCTTAAAGGGCCGAACCGGCAGCCTAATATTCTGTGTGATTAATGTTAAAGGGGTCCTCGGATGCCCATTTTCCACAAGTTGGCATGATTCTTTAGGGTGTCATGAGAAATATTTAGGGTGTCATGTCATGCATATTTAATTACCTGTTTTTATTTAATGTGCTTAACCAAATAGATCTATTCTGCCTGTTTTTAACTTTTTCATACCTCTTGAAATGAAAAAAAAAACAGAATAAAATGGATGTAGTTCTAATATTTGTATAATTTTATATAAAATAAATGGTGTATAATTACATTTTTAGAAGATATGAAATGTTTCCTGAATTTTTTTTTGACAATACTTTAATCCCTTGCCATAGCAAAACCATTTGAGATATTCAATATTCATTCATAATTTCGCATCTTTAATGTATTTTCATTCAAACTGCAAAGTGTTTACTTATATTCGTTTACACTCACAATAAAACACAACATTGTGCTTTTGGCAAAATGTAACCTACAACTGACACACACACACATGGACACGCACACCCACACGCACACCTACACACACACACGCACACACAAACACGCACACACACACACACACGCACGCACGCACGCACGCACGCACGCACACACACACACACACACACACACACACACACACACACACACACACACACAAAAACATATTTATCCAACCCCATTTAAACCAGTCTGTGGATGCCATTTTTTGGACATTCATCATTTTGCATTCTTGGTTTTCATTTCTTGTCCTCAAACAGAGAACTAATTTGTTTATTTATAAGTTACACATTCTACATTGATTAAAACATGTTCAAACCCTAACCAGAAAGTTAAATCAAAAGTTATTTGTTTATAGCAAAATTAGACTATATTTGTTGTTTTCTGTTTCAAAAACCTATCTTCATGCCATCATTCTGTCCACTTTGTCGTATTGTTTACCTGTTTGGTCACTAACAACAAATGAGATTATTGAACCAGTAATAAGACTTTATAATAGAGCTCATATGATCCATGTCAGGCTCCCAGCCCGGACTCACCACTGTACTGCACTATCTTTGTGTAATGCCTTGACATTTCAGAACTATAAAATAAGCCATGGGATAAACCTGTTTCATCAAATCTCAAATGGACACACTGTAACTGGTCTAACCGAATTGGTTCCGAGACTTAGCTCAAGGCCTGAGCGCACTACGGGATCATTTATAAATGGACTTTTGCCTTTACCGGCTTTTAGAAACTGTTATGGACAGAGATCTTTTTTTATGTGCTCACAAAAATCTGGAATGAGATCCCACACCGCATCAGAACTATCACATCAAGAAGACTGTTTAAAATAACTTTTGCTCGCCATTTAGTGGACAGGTATATCTGTGACCATTGAGATGGCTTTATAGCCCCTCCTGTTGCCCAATATCTAGGTTTGTGTGTCTGTTGTTGTCTCTAGCTGTCTAGTGTGTGAAGCTTTGTTGTGTATATCAACATGGACAACATCTCCAAGACGTTACACACCATATGACTAGAAAATCAAAGTCCAAATCACAGTCTTTGCTGTGCCAAATTAATTGAAATAAGTAGTGTAGAACATTTTATAGAAACTGTGTCTATTCCTCGTTTAGTGAGGCCATAAAATAAATCTACTGTAGGATCTAGGGAAAATCTTATTGTAATTAAACCTGAAAATCTAAATATCAGTGAACAAAAACAATTTCTAAAACTAGGTCTTCTAAACATTAGATCGCTCACACCTAAGGCGGTTATTGTAAATGAAATGGTCACAGATAATAGCTTCGATGTACTTTGCCTTACTGAAACCTGGCTTAAACCAAATGATTATTTCGGTCTAAATGAGTCCACTTCACCAGGATACTGTTATAAGCATGAGCCCCGTCTGATCGGTCGTGGCGGCGGTGTTGCAACAATCTATAGAGATATTCTTAATGTTATTCAGGAAACAGGTCACAGGTTTAATTCATTTGAAGTACTTGTACTAAATATTACGCTCTTAGATGTAAGAAAGAAATCCCTATTATCTCTAGTCTTGGCTACTGTATATAGACCTCCAGGGCCCTATGCTGATTTCCTAAAAGAGTTTGCAGAGTTTCTCTCAGATCTATTGGTCAATACCGATAAAGCAATAATTGTTGGAGATTTTAACATACACGTAGATAACACAAATGATGCGTTAGGGACTGCGTTTACAGATTTATTAAACTCTTTTGGGGTCAAGCAAAACGTCAGTGGTCCCACTCATCGTCTAAATCATACACTAGACTTAATTATATCATATGGAACCAATCCAACTGATATAGATATTATACCGCAAAGTGACGATCTCACTGATCATCACATGGTAACTTGTATAATACGTACTGCTGAAATTTGTCATGTTGCGCCACGTTATCGACCAGGCAGAACAATCGTTCCAACCACTATAGATAGATTCTTAAATAGCTTACCTGATCTATCTCAGCTGCTCAGTGAACCCAAACAAACAGATGAACTAGAGGAAATGACTAGCAGTTTGAGCACCATTTTCTCTAGTACATTAGATATTGTTGCACCAATTAGATTAAAAAAGGTTAGAGAGAAAACTAAAGCACCTTGGTACAACAGTGCTACGCATGTTATCAAGAGAGAAACTCGTAACTTAGAGCGTAAATGGAAACAAACTAATTTAGAGGTCTTTAGATTCGCGTGGAAAGACAGTATGTCACGTTATAAAAAGGCTCTAAAAGCAGCCAGGGCTGAGCATCTCCACAAACTAATAGAAAATAACCAAAATAATCCAAGGTTTTTATTTAACACCGTGGCTAGACTAACAAATATACAGACATCACCAGAGCAAAATATTCCGTTACAGTATAGTAGTAATGATTTTATGAACTACTTTAATGAGAAAATAGAAAGCATCCGTAACACAATTGTAAATGTACACTCTTTTATGATGTCTTATGATTCAGCCTCAATTATCGCCCCTCTGGAACAACTACACCGCTTTACAACTATAGGACAGGAAGAGCTAAATAAACTTATCATTGCATCGAAACCAACAACATGTTTATTAGATCCAATACCCACTAAACTACTGAAAGAAGTGTTACCTGTAGTGGAAGAGCCTCTTCTCAATATTATTAACTCGTCTTTATTTTTAAGGTCATGTTCCAAGAATATTCAAGCTGGCAGTAATAAAACCTCTCATTAAGAAACCGCAATTAGACCCAAATAACTTAGCAAATTACAGACCCATTTCAAATCTTCCATTTATGTCTAAAATACTAGAAAAAATTGTGTCCGCTCAATTGTGCTCTTTCTTGCAAGAAAATGAGATATATGAAAAATTCCAGTCAGGATTCAGACCGGATCATAGCACAGAAACTGCGCTAGTTAAAATTACAAATGATTTACTTTTAGCTTCTGACCAAGGCTGTATCTCAATACTAGTTCTACTCGATCTAAGCGCTGCGTTCGACACTATCGATCATAAAATACTCCTGGATCGACTACAAAACTACACTGGTGTTCAGGGACAGGCATTAAGCTGGTTTAGATCGTACTTATCAGACCGTTATCATTTTGTCTGTTTAAATGGGGAAAAATCAAAGATAACGTCAGTAGACTATGGAGTGCCGCAAGGATCGGTGTTAGGCCCTCTGCTATTCTCAATATATATGCTCCCACTTGGTAATATTATAAGAAAACATGCAATTAATTTCCACTGTTATGCTGATGACACTCAATTATATATTTCATCACGGCCAGATGAAAACACTAACTTATCAAATTTGACAGAGTGTCTCAAAGATATAAAATGCTGGATGACGCGTAATTTCCTGCTACTAAATTCAGATAAAACGGAGGTATTACTTATTGGTCCAAAAAACTACCCACAAACTCACTTACAATACAACTTTAATATAGAAGGATGTCCAGTTACTTTATCCACTACAGTAAAAGACCTGGGTGTTATACTAGACCGCATGTGTCTTTCGAAAATCATATTTCATATGTTACAAGAACAGCCTTTTTCCACCTTAGAAACATTACAAAGCTACGTAACATGCTATCTGTTTCTGATGCAGAAAAGTTAGTTCATGCATTCATGACCTCGAGACTAGATTATTGTAATGCTATATTAGCTGGCTGTCCTGCATCCTCAATAAACAAGCTACAGTTAGTGCAAAATGCAGCTGCTAGAGTTCTTACTAGGTCAAGAAAATATGATCATATAACACCAATTTTATCATCTCTACACTGGTTACCTATCAAGTTCCGTATCAATTACAAAGTACTATTACTGACCTATAAAGCCCTAAATGGTTTAGCTCCTGTGTATTTAATGGACCTTCTATCGCCCTACAATCCATCACGTTCTTTAAGATCACTAAATTCGAGGCTTCTGGTCATTCCTAGGATATCTAAGTCCACTAAAGGAGGAAGGGCGTTCTCACATTTAGCTCCAAAACTCTGGAATAGCCTTCCTGATATTGTTCGAAGCTCTGACTCGCTGTCCCAGTTTAAAACTAGATTAAAGACGCATCTCTTTAGCCAAGCATTTACATAATGCTTACCTTTTATACCACTGCTGAATCAGATCAAATGCATTTAATATTATAAAACTTGAAGAGTCTGTAGGTTATTTGTATAAGTTGCATAGTATTTACAGTCATTACGTTCCTGTGTATATTGCGTGAATGACGGGTGGTTGGGTAGATATTGTGTTTTGCGGTAGTTGGTATGCCATAAGGAACCGTTGCCACTGAACCTGCATTAACGACGACAGTGGGGCTTGACAGCCTTAGTCAAACGGGTCGGCGCGTATGGTTGGGTTGCGGAGAGATTGTGAGATTGTGGTTGGGTCTCAGCAGCAGGAGGGATGTAGAGGTCAGTAAGCAGGGCTGAGTTGAGGGGGGGACGGACGGGGGTGACTCTGGGACGCAAGAATCACTGTCTTCATGTTTTTTATCATTTACGCCCGTGTTATGGAAATCATTATGAACAGCAGCTACGCTAATTATTTTCCCTTTTTGCTTTTCTGCTGTTATCTCGGGACGCGAGTCCCGAGAAAAACGGCGTTCGTCAGCTCCAGTTTGTATCCAGCCTTTCACAGAGACTTCAGATACGCCAATCACAAAGCCTGTGAAGAGACGACTCAACACCGGCGATATGGACCCTCTATGGTGGACGGCACTGATCCTCAACAACTCGTCTCAACACCGGCGTGATTACTTGGACTTCCAAAAGATGGAAATGGATAAATATTCTAAATGTTCCGATCCAATCTGACTTGTAATGCTGCCCGAATCATAAATCATGCACTGTTCCTTCGTTGGCCAGAGGAGAACTGGCCCTCCGACTGAGTCTGGTTTCTCCCAAGGTTTTTTTCTCCATTCTGTCACCTGATGGAGTTTTGGTTCCTTGCCACTGTTGCCTTGGCTTTTGGCTTGCTTAGTTGGGAACATTTAATATTCAATAATATTATTGATCTGCCTTACTTAAGGTGGACGTTGACTCAATTTTCTTTTAGAAACAAACTCTGTTATATTATTTTCATGTTATCACTGTGAAGCTGCTTTGATACAATCTGTATTGTAAAAAGCGCTATATAAATAAAGGTGACTTGACTTGACTATATGGTTTTATGTTCTGCAAAGCAGGAACCTGCTGAAAATCAGTTTATACTGAGCCAGGCCCGATTGTCCTTAATCTATTCCTGTTTCAAAAATATAAATAAATAAATAAATAAAATAGAAAATCAAATGTGTTTTTAATGGTAGTATTATTTTATACAGAAATAAATTATTTATAATTCAGATGAGAATAAAGTTAGTGTTAATTAATGTTAAGGAAATAAATAAGTTTATGTACTATTTTGACATCATTTGACACAAGAGGGCAGTATAGCCCTATGTATGATTTTTTTTGCTTAACAAAATAGAACTATTCTGCCTGTTTTTAACTTTTTCATACCTCTTGAATTGAATAATAAACAGATTAAAATGGGTTTAGTTCTAATATTTGTATAGCTTTATATAAAAATAAAATGGTATATAATTAGGCCTGCATTTTTAGAAGATATGTGTTACGGTGTTTATTCATTTTGTCATGTTTCTGGTTTGTGGTTTCTCTGTCTTTGGTCTTTTATTCAGTTTGTGCCTTGTTAATTGTAGTCTGTTATAGTCATGTCATTATTAGGTCCCTTGTTTCAGGTGTGTTGTCTTGTTAGGTTGTATGGTCCCGCTCGGTGTTCTGATTTGCCCCAGCTGTGTCTTGTCATGCCTGAGCTTCTTCCTGCCGAGACCGACATGCCTGAGCTTCTTCCTGCCGAGATCGACATGCCTGAGGCTGAGCTTCTGTCTTCCGAACCCGCACGTCGCTTCAGCCTCGACGAACCCGAGTCAAGTGAGTCAAGTGCCGCCGAGTCAAGTGAGACCGCGCTTCCCGAGTCAAGCGAGTCAATTACCGCCGAGTCAAGTGCCGCCGAGTCAAGTGAGTCAAGTGCCGCCGAGTCAAGTGAGTCAAGCGCCGCCGAGTCAAGTGAGTCAAGCGCCGCCGGGTCAAGTGAATCAAGTTCCGAGTCAAGTTCCGAGTCAAGTTCCGAGTCAAGTGAATCAAGTTCCGAGTCAAGTTCCGAGTCAAGTTCCGAGTCAAGTTCCGAGTCAAGTTCCGAGTCAAGTTCCGAGTCAAGTGAGTCAAGTTCCGAGTCAAGTTCCGAGTCAAGTGAGTCAAGTTCCGAGTCAAGTTCCGAGTCAAGTGAGTCAAGTTCCGAGTCAAGTTCCGAGTCAAGTTCCGAGTCAAGTTCCGAGTCAAGTTCCGAGTCAAGTTCCGAGTCAAGTGAGTCAAGTTCCGAGTCAAGTGAGTCAAGTGCCGAGTCAAGTGAGTCAAGTGCCGAGTCAAGTGAGTCAAGTGCCGAGTCAAGTGAGTCAAGTGCCGAGTCAAGTGAGTCAAGTGCCGAGTCAAGTGAATCAAGTGCCGAGTCAAGTGAATCAAGTGCCGAGTCAAGTGAATCAAGTGCCGAGTCAAGTGAATCAAGTGCCGAGTCAAGTGAATCAAGTGCCGAGTCAAGTGAATCAAGTGCCGAGTCAAGTGAATCAAGTGCCGAGTCAAGTGAATCAAGTGCCGAGTCAAGTGAATCAAGTGCCGAGTCAAGTGAATCAAGTGCCTAGTCAAGTGAATCAAGTGCCAAGTCAAGTGAATCAAGTGCCAAGTCAAGTGAATCAAGTGCCAAGTCAGCCGAGTCAAGCGAGTCAAGTACGTCCAGTAGTGAATCAAGCCCAGTGAAGCGTCGTCGCAGAAGGAGGAGGACTCGTTTGCTTCGCCAGGCTACGGAGGGCGTTCCCAGACTCCTCGCCCTGCCGGCCCCGCCTCTGCGCCTCGCCCTGCCGGCCCCGCCTCTGCGCCTCGCCCTGCCGGGCCCGCCTCTGCGCCTCGCCCTGCCGGCCCCGCCTCTGCGCCTCGCCCTGCCGGCCCCGCCTCTGCGCCTCGCCCTGCCGGCCCCGCCTCTGCGCCTCGCCCTGCCGGCCCCGCCTCTGCGCCTCGCCCTGCCGGCCCCGCCTCTGCGCCTCGTCCTGCCTGCGCCCTTCAAGCTCCGGGAGGCCTGCCCGGAACCCATCTACCACCTGGAGGTTCCTCCCGAGGATTTCCCCAAGTATTTTTTGGGGGGGGGGGCAGAAGGTACTCCATGAGGGCCATGGAGACGACGTCGACATGGTCCTCATCCTCGTCTGAGTCTGCTCCGACCTGGCCACCATCTCATCGTGCTCCGCCCTGGCCTTTGCCACACCATGCTCCACCCTGGCCTTTGCCACGCCATGCTCCACCCTGGCCTTTGCCACGCCATGCTCCACCCTGGCCTTTGCCACGCCATGCTCCACCCTGGCCTTTGCCACGCCATGCTCCGCCCTGGCCTTTGCCACGCCATGCTCCGCCCTGGCCTTTGCCACGCCCTGCTCCGCCCTGGCCTTTTCCTCGTCCTGCTCCGCCCTGGCCTTCGCCTCGTCCTGCTCCGCCCTGGCCTTCGCCTCATCCTGCTCCGCCCTGGCCGCCGTCACGTCCTGCTCCGCCCTGGAGGCTTCCTGTTCCGGGCAAGCCACGCCCTCGTCAGCCTCCAGGGCGCCCACCCTCCCGCCCCTATTTGATGTTCATTCGGCGCGGGGTCGCGCCTTATGGAAGGGGGGGATAATGTTACGGTGTTTATTCATTTTGTCATGTTTCTGGTTTGTGGTTTCTCTGTCTTTGGTCTTTTATTCAGTTTGTGCCTTGTTAATTGTAGTCTGTTATAGTCATGTCATTATTAGGTCCCTTGTTTCAGGTGTGTTGTCTTGTTAGGTTGTATGGTCCCGCTCGGTGTTCTGATTTGCCCCAGCTGTGTCTTGTTCCCTCATCCCGTCTGTGTATTTAAATCCTGTCTGCTCTTTTGTTCGTGGTCAGTTATTGAATGTATGTTTTAATGTGCGTACCACGAGTATCTTGTCTGTTCCGAATCTATAATTAAAGTCTACTGCTGCATTTAGATCCGCCTACTGCCTTTGCTTCCACGCAAATTCGTAACAATATGAGACGTTTCCTGATTCTTTTTTTGACATTACTTTCCCTCGCCATAGCAAAACCATTTGAGAAATTCAATATACGTTCACAATTTAGCATCTTTAATGTATTTTCATCATGTTGAAAAAGTTTAGTGGGAATAAAATAAACCACTTAAGAGGAGTGAGTAAAAATTCAGAGGCTGATTTTTTATTTTTATTTTTATATTAATATTTCTGCAGTTATTATATGTGTCCTGTATTTCTGTTGACTGAACCAGCGATATCAATAATTTGTGAATGAATCATTCTTTTGGTTCGATTCTTTCTAAACGCACTTGCATAACGGCCTAAAACTATTCAGATTCGTTTGGACCACTGTCACTGAATTATCTGCAGCGAATTCTCGGTCAGTACAGTAAAAACAAATAGTGCTGTTTTCATCTGTTTTACAAGTTGTTTCAGCATGGCCCAGCACAGAGTTGTGTTTACTCCCGGTCCCGGACACTATTATTAAACAGCGTTGCGACAACCAGTGGGAAGCGTTTCAATTCGACAGACACCTCTCTTTTACAAACCACAAATCACTCGATGATTTAATTAGTATTAAATCGGATGAAACAGCCTCAACATTCCCAACAAGACTGATGAGGAAAGCAGGAGAAACATTGTGTCATGAACGAAATTAGAAGACTTTAATTCCCCTAATCACCACCCGTACAAACATTTACCATGAATGTACTGTAGTAATTTATGGGTTAGGCAGAAATATATTGTTTGTTGAAATGTTATTGAAATATATATATTGTTTTTTCCCCCCTTACATCACTGCCTATAAATTGAACTGGATTAAATGTATATGCTAAATGACAAGTGTCCAAATCTGGCTACAAAAAGGTGTAGAGTTTACTTACTGACTCTGATCCTGATCTGGTTAACTTGCTCACCAAGTGTCTTAGCTTCAACAAACCTGCAAAATGAAATGGCGAATGTGAATATCCTTGTATGTATGCAGAACATCAATTAATACTGATCAAGGAGAACATCATTAAACACTGATCGATTGACAAATTGTCAAAAAGTGCCCTTTTTTTTTTTTTTTTTTCAGAAAGACCAATGTTGCATTTGAAAATCCTTGTATGTATATAGAACCTCAATGAACAATGATCAAGGATTCCAGTTGAGCTGATTAGGCATGGTACATATTCTGCAGCAAAGGTTGAAGGAGATCTAATACAGTCCAGGGCAGGTTGCAGAAGGACTGGGGCACAGGGCACAGAAACGGCAGGCATGAATAGACACAAAAGGACAGATGACAGGACTGACAGGGACAGCCTCCTCTGTCGTGAAAGGGAGAGTGGACCACCAGTCATGGACATGTCCCCAATGTCCCCACTGTTTCATCAGTACCCTCCACAGAAAAACCAAAAAAACTTCTGTTTGAATCTGCAGTACTTGTCTGTCATGCTTAATCTGTTCCAAAGATAATTTTAATTCTGCTAACCAGCAAGTTTGAACCATTGCCAGTCACTACAACAATAGGGAGTGTTTTCTTTCACTCTTGGTACTCCACAGCAACCTGGCAAGTGTCTCTCACTTTGATCTGTTGTCCCATATAAATTTCCAGTTTAATTCCAGTCTGTCTTAGTTTTGAGTTTTTTTTCCACTTTTTCCTCAATTCCTTGAATGTATCCTCATTTAAAACGGCAAGAATAACAGCATCTATTTCTAGCTTCATTTTTTGCCTGTCAATTTGCATGTTCATGGGTTGTATTCAACCCAGTGTGAATGTATCAAAAGAATAATCGCCGTCACTTTCTGCCACTTTATATGCAATGACGTTGTCCAGGGCACTTTCATCTCTGATTTATCTCCCTCTCCCTCTAATGGCCGTTCTACCCTTATTTCTACAAGCTCATGATGTGACTAATTTTATCACATGCATGACATTTCTCTGTTTTGAATCTACAATCAGGAGTGATTTATTTTCTTGCATGTATAACAGGACATAAATGCTGCACTGGCTTGCATTTCTTCTTCACAGCTCACTCTGCTGTCTACTTTTCTGCACAGCTTGTGACATGCTGCTGCCGTGCTATTACTGTAACGGTTCATGAATTCACTGTCTCTCTTTCTGCCCGTAGGGCCTATGTCAGGCTGCGTTTACACTTTGCATTACTTTCCATGCAATCACCGTGATCCAATCAAGCAGATCAGATCATTAGCCAATCAGGACATGGAGCGTTTACATTTGTTCACATTAAGTAGCTTTTGAATTTGCATAACCGATCGGATTTCTGTTCCCTGCATAATATTTAAATTAGGTCTGTGGCACGACACCAGATTAAGAAGATGATAGCAATTATACAATGTACCATTGCTTTCACTCACTCACTTAACTTTCCTGTGCAATCTCCAGTTTTAGATCAAATTAAGTTTTTTGAACGAAGGAATACTTCCAGAGTTGATCATACAAATTTAACTGGGTTGATCATGTTAAACAAGTCACATCATCAATCATCTGGGTTTAAGGTTATATCGTGCAATGACTACATTGACAGAAATGGGAGATTGATAAACATGCTGAAACAATAAAAACATTCAACATTTAAAACATTAAAAAATTCTAATTCAGATTATTCCTCTCGCAAAGCAGCATGCAGCTCTTCATTAAGATCTCATGACTGACTGTGATTGTACAGGCGATTGCCTCGTTCAGATAATGTTGCACAATTAAAATGAAAAATGACACGCATAGTATCATGTAAGTCTAAATAAACTGTTTTAAAGATTGACGTTTATTGTAAGGTTCAAATAAGTTTAATTTCTTGTCAAAAGTTAAACTGCGTCTGGCCATTATTTTCTGACAGCCACGCGGGTAGACTGGGCGGGATTTATATGACGTCCACCTGTGAATGCAGACATGATGGCTGGATTGCGTTCACATTACACTGAGATCCGATCATAATGCGTCCTCGACTACCTCCGAACTTGGACACGCTGATCGGATATTTCTGATCAGAAGTGCGTTTACATTTGTCTTTTCAATGTGTATGTGGACAACATCCGGATATAGGTTGCATGTTAATGCCAAGTGTATACGCAGCCTAACTCTGGAATACTTCCAGAGTTGATCATACAAAAATAACTGGGTTGATCATGTTAAAGTCACATCGATCATCTGGTTTTAAGCTTATAGCGTGCAATGACTATATTGACCGAAATGGGAGATTGATAAACATGCTGAAACAATAAAAACATTCAACATTTAAACATAAAAAAATATTCCGATTCCGATTATTCCTCTGGCAAAGCAGCGTGCAGCTCTTCATTAAGATCATGACTGACTGTACAGGCGATCGTCTCGTTCAGATAATGTTGCAAAATTAAAATAAAAAATGACACACATAGTATCATGTAAGTCTAAATAAACTGTTTTAAAGATTGACGTTTATTGTAAGGTTCAAATAAGTTTCATTTCTTGTCTAAACTGCGTCTTGCCATTATTTTCTGAAAGCCACGCGGGGAGACTGGGCGGGGATTTAAATTACGTCCACCTGTGAATGCATTACATTACACTGAGATCCGATCACAATGCGTCCTCGACTACCTCCGAACCTGGACACGCTGATCGGATAACATTCCGATCAGAAGCGTGTACACTTGTCTTTTCAATGTGTATGTGGACAACATCCGGATACAGGTCGCATGTTAACGCCAAGTGTAAACGCAGCCCGTAGGTCAAGTGCAAAATGACGAACACCTGTCTCTGATTGCAGTAATTGGCGTGGGGAGACCAGATAAAAGCCGGCTGGTGCAAGAGAAAAGCAGCACATTTCTTCTGTTTCTCAACCAAATAAAAGTGTACGAGTCCCAGTCACGCCGACCCCTGTCTTTTTCCATCACACCAACACTGAACCTTCACTACACGATGTTATAACCTGTATGGATTAATTTACTAATACAATCTACTTGTTAAAGTTAATCAATGTTTGCGGGAATTTCCCGCATTATAAGTGGGAGACCTGCATGAATGATTAGAATAATGCGTAATACTCACAATCCCGTGCTGAAATTTGAGTCCTAAATTGGCTACATGCAAAAGCACGACAGTATCAATACAGCAGTTGCTGTAAAAAAAGAAACAGTCTAGAACAGGCACTGGGAAACGAATCGGTTACCTAACGTAACCTTGGTTCCCTTTCGTTGTCACTCCGAGTTACGTCGGATGACGACGAATGGGGTTTCGCTTAGAACACCTATCGACTTCGAGTATTACAAAACGAGCCAATGGCAAAGAAATGCCATGGGTCTGCGGAATTTGCATAGCGTATCTCCGCCTTACCTTGTGGGTATAAAAGGAGGACGCCAGCAACATGCAGATATGTTTTCGCTTCGGAGTCAAGAATATTTCTTCACTCCACAGTCATCTCTGACTTCGCTCTACGAGACAAGCTTCTCTCTCCGATGTTGGTGTGACGGCGATCTGCAGCGAGCTCACAGTGCCTGCTGATCTGTGCAGTGATCTGCCAGTGTATGTGTGTCTCCCTGTGTGCTTCAACATCGCGGAGTTTTTTTCTCCTCTCTTAAAAGAGCTCGCACGCGGCACGTCTTTTTAAAGACGGCTCGCCCGTGCATTTCTGGTTGCAGCGGACTGGTATCGGACTCTGATGGGCACGAGCGCTGTCTAGTGTGTTGGGCTTTGATCATGCTTGAACAGCGCTCGTGGATGACTCATGTTCTCTCTGGGAACGTGATCATCGCGTCATGTATAGGTCGAGACTCGGTGAACTCGCAAGAGTGAGAGTCCCCTCATCCACCCCCCGATCTTCGGCTGGTGGCCAGGGTGACCTGAGGGTGTTGGTCTGGATCAAGGCGCCGACTATGTGTCCGCGACCCCAGCCCCCCTCTTTAATGACGGTGCCCGCTAGCGAACTGATCATTCCACGAGTCTACCCCCCCCCCCCCAAAAAAAGGGGTGGCCCGTGTGTTTTCATTTGAAGCTACAGAGGATGATGCTGGGTCTGTAGCAGCATCACTAGGTGGGCTTGATTCTTCTGAAAATGACGACTCGTCACAGCTGCCACCCTCTGGTGTGCATACGGTTGTGCCTGAGTCTGATCCGGAGATGACGGCCATGCTTTCCCGGGACGATTGGTTTTTGGGTGAGGCCGCCGACCCGCGTCCACGGCAAACCCCAATATCTTTCCTCCCGGACGTGCATGATGAGATCACGGGTTCGCTCGTTGGTCTCATCCGCCTTTCCTCCCCTCAGGGGCCGCTGCCCATGGGTACACTTGGGTCCCCCCGATTGAACGCTCTATTGCCATGCTACTGTGTCCTCAGAGTGCTTCCCGGCGCAATCCTAAGCACCCGTCCAAAGCCTGTAGTTATTTTCGTCTACACTAATCTGTGGCGAAATCCTATAGTGCCACAGGACAGGCAGCCGCCTCACTGCATCCCATGACCATTCTGCTGGTCTACCTGACCCAGATGCTCATGGACATGCAGGAGGGCGGGACTGACCCGAGGCTCTTCAGTGAGCTGCGCGCCGCCACTGACCTTGCTCTCCGAGCGACGAAAGTGGCCGTACGCTCTCGGAGTCAGGTGATGTTCACCATTCTGGGGCTGACCGGTCTGAGGTGCACGATGTCGGGTGGACCCGTCTGCTCGACACCCCCATCTCCCAAGTCGGCCTCTTCGGCGGTGCGGTTGAGTGCTTCTGCCCTACAGTTCTCAACCGCCCATGAGCAGATTGAGGTTATTCTGCCCGACGGCCCCGCCGTCCGCTCAGATCCCTCAGTCTGCCCACCGCCGAAGGCACCCTCCTACGGTTCCAACCCCGCCCATTCACCCGGGCCTGGCTCTGGAAGACCGTAGGTGGGACGCCACAGCCCTCTCCAGCCCCGCCCCCCGCTAAACGCCGGGTTAGCGGCACTTTTGAGATGGGCTGCTCAGAGATGAGACTCAGTTCTTCCAGGAGTTGGTAGCAGGGCCACTCCTTTCCCCGGTGGAGGGCTGGCGAAGAATCCTTATTCAGAAAGAACTGACTCTCTCGTCTCTGAGCATATAGAGTTCTCGGACGACACAGAGCGCCGCCAACAAGCCGTGCTCTCCACGTCCCCCTCTGTTCCAGAGGCGGTTGACACGGCGTGCCGTCCACGGACCGCTTCGCCCCTGTCCCCCTCTGTCGCCAGACTCCTGACAGAGCAGGCCCCCGTGGAACGCTGGTCCTTCCCTGGGCTCCTCTGTCAGGGTGCGGTTATGACCTTGCCCCCCCACCGGGCCGCTATCCCGTCCACGTCTGGGCCGGTCATTCCGCTTCGCTGCACCACCCGGGGGACGTCTGTGGTTCTTGACGCCGCTGGTACAGTTGGGAGCCTGCCTAGAGCTTCCCTTCTGTTCCGCTGGGTCGCGCGAACCATCGGCTCGGCTTGCGATTCAGTTCGCACGGTCTCCTCCCCGCTTCAGGGGAGTCTGCTCCACTTTGGTCGACGGCTATGCCCCAATCATGAGAGCGGAGGTTGCTACCCTACTGGCGATGGGTGCGATTGAGACTGTTCCTCCAGCCGAAATGAGGTCCGGGTTTACAGCCCCTACCTCATTGTCCCGGAGAAGTCTGGTGGGTCACGGCCAATCCTGGACCTACGCATCTGAACCGCTCCCTTCACAGGCTGCCGTTCAAGATGCTCCTGGCCAAACGCATTTCTGGATGTGTGCGGCCACAGGATTGGTTTGCAGCGATCGACCTGAAGGACGCCTACTTTTATGTCTTCGTTCTCCTTCGACTCAGACCATACCTACGGTTTGCTGTCAAGGCACGCGCATATCAGTACGCTGTTCTCCCATTCGGGCTAGCCCTGTCTCCTCGCGCCTTCACAGGGGTTGTTGAGGCAGCCCTTGTTCCTCCATGGGAACACGGGGTTCGCATCCTGAACTATCTCGGTGACTGGCTGTCTTAAGCTCACTCCTGAGACCAGGTTTGCGAATACAGGGACCCAGTGCTCCGGCACCTAGCTCGTCTGGGCCTTCGGGTCAACTGGGGAAGGAGTAAACTTTGCCCCGTGCAGAGGATCTCTTTTCTCGGTATGGACTTGGTCGCCTTCTCCACTCAGCCATTGCTAACTTGCCTGAGACTATCAAGCGCAAGAGTGCGGTTCCACTGAAGTTTTTTCAGAGGCTCCTGGGGCATATGGCATCTGCAGCCGCGGTACGTCGCTCAGATTACTTTATATGAGACCGCTTCAGCTTTGGCTTCGCGACCGAGTCCCGAGGTGGGCATGGCAACACGGCACCCTCCAAGTACCAGTTACTCCGACCTGCCGTCAGTACTCACCCCGTGGTCGAACCTCAGTTTTCTACGGGCCCGAGTGCCCCTGGAACGAGCTTCCCGGCATGTTGTTGTCTCAACAGATGCCTCCACGGGCTGGGGCGCCATGCGCAATAGACATGCTGTCACACTCTCATGTTGAGCAGAAATGCTCCTGAAAAATTCTGTGAGATTTATCACACCCAGGTGTTGAGCAAGGTTGCTCCTGAAGCTCAGTGATTCTCGCATGTAGTGTTGAGCAGTATGTTATGTCTATTGCCTCGAGTTGCTGGCGGTACGCCTTGCCCTGCACCGCTTCCGGGCGTTGCTCTGGGGTCAACACGTACTAGTCCGATCAGACAATACCGCCACAGTAGCGTACATCAACCATCAAGGTGGTCTACGCTCGCGCCGTATGTCGCAACTCGCCCGCCACCTCCTCTTATGGAGTCAGAAGCATCTGAGGTCGCTTCGAGCCATTTTCATTCCCGGAGTCCTGAACTGTGCAGCCGACGAGCTCTCACGGCTTCGGCCACTCCCTGGAGAATGGCGACTCCATCCCCAGTCGGTTCAGCTGATTTGGGACCAGTTCGGGGACGCGCAGATAGATCTGTTTGCCTCTCACGACTCGACCCATTGCGCCCAGTTTTATTCCCTGACCGAGGGCATGCTCGGCACGGATGCTCTGGCGCACAGCTGGCCGCAGGGCCGCAAGTATGCGTTTCCCCCAGTGAGCCTTCTTGCGCACACCTTGCGCAAGGTCAGGGAGGACGAGGAGCAGGTCATTCTGGTTGCCCCTTACTGGCCCAACCGGACCTGGTTCCCCGAACTAGTACTCCTCGCGACAGCACCTCCCTGGCCGATCCCTCTGAGGAAGAACCTTCTTTCTCAGGGACGGGGCACCCTATGGCACCCTCGTCCCGATCTTTGGAGCCTCCACGTGTGGCTCCTGGATGGGACGAGGCAGGTTTGAGTACCCTACCACCAGCGGTGGTGGCTACCATCACTTCCGCTAGAGCGTCGTCCACGAGACACGTCTATGCGTTGAAGTGGAACCTCTTCGTCAACTGGTGCTCTTCTCACCGAGAAGACCCCCGGAGATGCTCGATCAGCGTTGTGCTTTCCTTCCTTCAACAGGGGTTGGAGCGAAGGCTGTCTCCCTCCACCCTGAAGGTCTATGTTGCCGCAATTGCCGCACATCATGACCTCATCGAAGGTAAGTCGGTGGGGAAGCACGACCTGGTCACCAGGTTCCTGAGAGGAGCGAGGAGACTAAATCCGCCTCGCCTCCTCTCGTTCCCTCTTGGGACCTCTCAGTGGTTCTAACTGCCCTGAAGAATGCTCCCTTTGAGCCCCTGCAATCAGTCGAGCTTAAGTTCCTGTCTATGAAGACAGCGCTCCTGGTTGCACTGGCCTCCATCAAGAGGGTTGGGGACCTGCACGTATTCTCCATTGACGAAGCGTGCCTGGAATTTGGGCCGGCTTCCTCTCACGTGATCCTGAGACCCCGGCCTGGATACGTGCCCAAGGTTCCTACCACTCCCTTTCGGGACCAGGTGGTGAACCTGCAAGCGCTGCCCTCGGAGGAGGCAGACCCAGCCTTGGCACTGCTCTGTCCAGTACGCGCTCTCCGCGCCTATGTAGACAGAACGCAGTGTTTCAGGACCTCTGACCAGCTCTTTGTCTGTTATGGTGGGAAACTGAAGGGAAAGGCTCTCTCCAAGCAGAGGTTGTCTCACTGAATAGTGGACACCATTGCTTTGGCATACCAGAAGCAAGGTCGACCGTGCCCCCTTGGTGTGACTGCCCACTCCACCCGGAGTGTGGCGTCCTCTTGGGCTCTAGCGCATGGCGCCTCGCTAACAGACATCTGCAGAACTGCAGGCTGGGCGACACCTAACACATTCGCCAGATTCTATAATCTCCGAGTGGAGCCTGTGTCCTCTCGCGTACTCGCTTCAACCAGCTAGTACCGGACCCGCTCAGGTGTCTTCGCTTGCTCGCCATTCCACTCCACGGACTGGATACGTGCGATATTTTCCTCAGGTGAGCTTTCCTGAAAGCCCTGAGCTCCTCCAGCACTCCTGACGTCGGCGCCAGTGTCTATTGCCTGTGCGTCGGCTAGGTGCCTCCCGTGTGCACGGTCCCTCCTCTGAGCGACCCCCACATGTGTATTTCCACTGTAAGCCTCTATGAGCATGTGTCTTTCCCTTGGCAAGCCACCTTGCCACCCCTGGGGTTGAAATATTCCACCTGCGGCTGGACACCCCAGTGTTTTCCATATGCTTCCTTCGGGTCATATGTGTATTCTCTAAGTCCCCCCCCCCTCTGGGTTGGCATTAATTGCATACTTCCCCTAAGCTTGGGATATGCTTCCCAGTGTACTTTGGTATTCCTGTGATAAATGGAGTCCTTTGTCCAGGCTGACAGGGATCTCGATTTACGCAGGGCACTGGAAGACAGCTGAGAAGGTGGCGTGATTAGACTGGTAACCCCATTCGTCGTCATCCGACGTAACTCGGAGTGACAACGAAAGGGAACGTCTACGGTTACATATGTAACCCTCGTTCCCTGAGTAGGGAACGGAGACGTTTCGTCTGCCTGCCACTTTCCGCTGTACCGCGGGGATCGCCTGAGCTCAGTCTTGGCTCCTCAGCGAAGAAACATATCTGCATGTTGCTGGCGTCCTCCTTTTATACCCACGAGGTAAGGCGGAGATACGCTATGCAAATTCCGCAGACCCATGGCATTTCTTTGCCATTGGCTCGTTTTGTAATACTCGAAGTCGATAGGTGTTCTAAGCGAAACCCCATTCGTCGTCATCCGACGTAACGTCTCCGTTCCCTACTCAGGGAACGAGGGTTACATACGTAACCGTAGACGTTCTCTCTAGATGAGGGAACGAGTATTGCATAAGTTTAGCTTACGCTACGGGAAAGATTCATCTTCTCGAGATATTGAAGCCAAAAATTATCCTTAATTTTGTATCTATTGTCAATGCAGTGCAGCAGCCAGCAGACCTAGAGCAGGCTGTCTAGCATGCAGCGTCTCGTCAGGGAACTAGGGTTACATACGTTACCGAGACGTTCCCTTTCAAGGGAACTCGAACTGCGTCAAGCTGTGGGAACGCCAATACCCACGTCGCCATAGGAGCAAATGACCGTCATGTGGGAACTAGCGCACAGAGGACGAGAGCACCTGCGCCCCAGGAGTGGAACTTAAGTCCAATTCATAGAACTTAACAAATGTATGCGGTGAGGACCACCCAGCCGCATCACAAACATCACTTAGCGATACTCCTGACAACAATGCTTTAGAAGCAGCGATACTCCTAGTAGAGTGGGCTCGTACAGCCAAAGGTGAAGGCTGACAAGCCGACTCATAAGCAAGTGAGATGGCCTCAACCACCCACTTGCTCATTCTCTGTTTAGACGCGGGACAACCTTTCCTGGGTGGCCCAAAGCACACAAATAACTGTTCTGATTTCCTCCACAGGGCAGCTCTGTGGACGTAAGCGTCTAACGCCCTAACCTGGCAGAGAAGGTTAAGTTTCTCCTGATCTGATGACACAAAAGGAGGAGGATAGAAAGCCTGCAGCACTGTAGGTCTAACAGCATTAGTAGGGACCTTAGGGACATAACCTGGTCTAGGGTATAGGAAAGCCTTAACCATACCAGGCGAAAACTCCAGGCACGAGGGTGCAACCGACAGGGCCTGCAAATCTCCGATTCTCTTAAGTGAGGAGATTGCAAGCAGAAAAAGAGTTTTATACGTGAGAAATTTCTCAGAAACTTCCTCAATAGGTTCAAAGGGGGCCAAAGAAAGGCCCTCTAGTACAATGGCCAAATCCCAAGTCGGCACCCTCGTACGAACTGCAGGCCTCAGCCTCAAAGTGCCACGAAGGAAGCGAGTTATACGTGGGTGTCTCCCAAGAGAAACTCCACTGAAAGGGACATGGAAAGCAGCTAGTGCCGCCACATACACCTTTAGTGTGGAGGGGGATAACCCTGCAGAGAAACGCTCCTGCAGAAACTCCAGCACTGCACCCACTGGGCCGTTAACTGGGTCCTGCCGGTGTTCTGCACACAAAGAAGTTAAAAGTTTCCACTTCAGGGCATATAACTTCCTCGTGGACGGAGCTCTGGAGTGAAGGATGGTCTCAACAACCTCAGCTGAGAGACCAGATTCTATGAGCTGGGCCCCCTCAGAGGCCAAGCCCACAGTTTCCACAACTCTGGGCGGGGGTGAAATATCGTACCGCCCTCCTGAGAGAGTAGATCCGTCCTGATCGGAATCTCCAAGGGAGAGCCGTCCAGAAGAGATATTAGGTCCGCGAACCATACTCGGGCCGGCCAGAACGGGGCTACTAGAAGTAGGCTGACCCCGTCCCGGCGAACCCTCTCCAGAACTCCTGGTAGCAGAGCAACCGGGGGAAAAGCATACAGATGTGACCTCGGCCACGGCTGTACCAGAGCGTCCAACCCCAGAGGGGCTGGCTGAGTGATGGAGAACCACAGATGACAGTGCGTTGTCTCCTTAGAAGCGAATAGATCCACCCTTCAGATCTATCGTGACAAACCAGTCCTCGGATCTGATTTGTGACACGATCTGCTTGATAGTGAGCATCTTGAATTTTAGCTTCCCTACCGAGCGATTCAACAGGCGCAGATCTAAAATTGGACGCAACCCCCCATCCTTCGTTGGAACGATGAAATATCGGCTGTAAAAACCTGACTCCAACCTGGGAGGAGGAACCCGTTCTATAGCCCCCTTTTGAAGGAGCGCTTTCACCTCTTGTTCCATTACCAGAGCCTGCTCGGGGCCCACCACTGTGGGCAGAAGCCCTCTGAATTTTGGTGGACGACACCTGAATTGGATAGCACAACCCTTTTTTACTGTGTGCAGAACCCACTGAGATATTTTTGGAAGGCTTTTCCACTCTGCCAGAAATACTACTAAGGCCTCTGGTGTAACTTGAGCAGCAAACACAGCGCCCTATAACGGCGCACCGGCAGGGAACGTCTGGCTTAACTGCTCTGAGACCCTCCTCAGAGGGGGCGAGCGTCCCTCGGGAAAGCGCTCGCTGGGACCGTCTGTGCCCCGGCATGAAGGCGGGGTCGGCAGAACGGGCCCTTGAGGGCACCGAAAAGAGTGGGCACCGTGTAATGCGGTGAACACCTCTCTCCCACGGCAGGGACCACCCTCAGCATCCTGACGCCAGTGACGTCAGGACTTCCTCTTTGCCGAAGCCTTCTTAGCCATAATAACTGTCCTCAGATCAGTTTTGCCAGAAGACTTCGGCTGAGAGTGCCGCGTCTGGTCCCACTGTTTGGAAGGGGGAGCGCGAGACGTGACACTCTGCTTCTGTTGCGCCCTATGTGAGGAGCTGACTGACGGCCTGGACTGCTCCCGCCCAGCAGTACCGGGGACATGAATTTTAAGAGGCATAAATTTCTGAAACGCTGCCCTCTGTTTCTTCTCTTCCTGAAATCTATCTATGACAGTATTTACAGAATCACCAAAAAGACCATGAGGAGAGAGCGGAGCGTCCAAAAGAAAAGCTTTGTCTTTTTCTTTCATACCAGAGAGATTTAACCATAGAGGCCTCTCTGCGGCCACCAGGGCTGCCATAGTACGGCCCATTAGCTTGGCCAACTCCTTGGTGGCGCGCAGAGATAAATCTGCAGCCTGACGCAGTTCGCGAACTACGTCAGTGCTGACCTCTTGAGTGTCACTCACATCCTTTAATAAGGCAGCCTGGTATGCCTGCAAGATGGACATCGTGTGCAGGCACGCCGAGGCTTGACCGGCCGCCGAATACGCTTACCCACTAAAGCTGACGTACTTCTAAGAGGCTTAGAGGGTAAAAGTGGTGCTTTAAAAGAAGATGCAGCTTCAGCAGAAAGATGACTAGCAAGCGCCTCTTCTGCTTTGGGCATCGCCCCATAACCATGAGATTTAGCACCCACAATTTTTGAATAAGTGGAAGTTTGAGGGCTAAAAACAGGATAAGAGACCGGCTTTTTCCACGATTTCAAAACCTCTGTGTGGAGATCAGGGAAGAAGGGCAAGCACCGGCGTGGAGGTTGAGAACGGGAAGGCAAAAATCTTTCATCTAATTTAGATTTTTCTCTAGACTCCTGCCTAACAGCTGGCCACTCGATGCTTAATTTAGAAACAGCACGAGTGAGCACCTCCATAAGCTCCTCACTTTCGGGAGAGCGAGATGGCGAATCATCGACATCTCCCGCATCCAGACTAACAAAATCCAGATCCTCAGAACTGGATAGTTGGAGTACTGGGGCCTCAGTTCGGGGGGAAGAAACCGCAGAGCGTGCTTCCGAATCCGAGACTGAGGCACTGGATCTAACAGGTAAGGGCTGAGATAGGGCAGAGCCCGTCTCAAGCCCCGCTGTTAGATTCATCTGCGATCCCCACGAATGAGGTCGCCGCTCAGCCTCGGCATAAGCGGGACCCGATCCGCGGGGATCGCGAACCGAACCACTCTCCTCAAAGAGTGATTGGCGGGAGCGGAGCGTTCTAAGAGGCAAACGCTCGCAATGCTCACAATCAGCCCCCTCGAGAGCTGACTGGGCATGCTGCACTCCCAAACAACAACACATAAGCTGTGTGTATCCCCGCTCGTTAAATAGCGCGAGCAGGGAGGAACACACTTCTTAAATTGTTGTTCACTCGCCGTTGTCTCTCAATATAATATATATATATATATATATATATATATATATATATATATCGTTTATTGAAATAGTGAAACTCCTGCTTAGTGACAGACAAAAACACTTGAGACAGATCCACATATAGCGCTTACTGAAGGCAAAGAAGCTGTCGCGCTTGTGTTTTGGCGGTGCTTTATAGTTTCCTGGTCGATGACGTCACCCGCCTATGACGTTCCGTCTCTCCATTGGACTGATTCGATACGTGCTTCATGACGCACACACGCAGAGGCGTTCCCACAGCTTGACGCAGCTCGAGTTCCCTTGAAAGGGAACATACATTTCATAGGACTATTTTATTCTTAAAACATTTTTTTTTATTAATGTTAAAAATGAGTTGTTAATCTAATTCATTATCAATTATTGAATTTAATTGATTAGACATGTTCTATTGAAATTTTAATAAACAAAACAAACAAATGGTTTCAAGTTTGTTATAACAAAAGCATTTGTTCAACCCCCAAAAAACCTGTTTTCTTTACTGAATTTAACTGTCATTTTAACTGATGATAATAATAATAACCATCATTTAATAATACTGTTTATTTAATAATTGATTTATACTGTAAACCGTGATATTTTCTGAGACGTTATCATACTGTAAAAATCTCATACCATTACAACCCTACACGGGAGAGTCCGGAGAGTCCAAAGACCGGTCTCCCCTTCGAAGAGAGCGCCCCAACCCGAGTTGGACGCGTCTGTCGAGATGACCTTTCGGTGTGATACAGTTCCCATAATCACACCCCGCTGGTACCAGTCGGCCGCTAACCAGGGGAGCAGAGCTGTAATGCAGCTCTGAGTCACTCTGATTCGCTCGCAGCCGGACTTCCAAGCTCGGTGAGACACACGAGCGGTCAGCCAGCGTTGCAGAGGGCGCATGCGCAGCAACCCCAGCTGAAGTACCGCAGCGGCTGAAGCCATGTAGCCCAGCATCCTCTGGAATGTTTTCAGAGGAGCGCCGTTGCCCGTCTGGAAGGACGTGGCCAGTCGCCGAACACGGCGCGCGCGCTGTGTTGATAAGCGAGCCGTCATGACCACAGAGTCCAGTTCTATTCCTAAAAAGAAATTGACTGGCTGGGCAGCAATGAGTTCTTGGTTCAGTTGACCGTGAGACCCAGGCCTTCCAGATGACTGAGGAGCGCAGTTCTGTGAGATACTAACTCTGTCTCTGACTGCGCCAGAATCAGCCAGTCGTCCAGATAGTTCAAAATTCACACGCCATGATTTCTCAAGGGGGCGAGATCCGCGTCCATGCACTTTGTGAATGTACGGGGTGCTAAAGACAGGCTCAACGGCAGGACGGTGTATTGATAAGCCTGAACGTTGAAGGCGAATCTCAAGAACGGCCTGTGACGGGGTATTATTTGAATTTGAAAATTGGCATCTTTCACTTCGAGAGAGATAAACCAGTCCCTCGGGCGAACGTGCGCGAGGAGTTGTCTGGCCGTAAGCATTTTGAATGGTCTTTTCAAGAGAGCTTTGTTCAAATGCCTCAGATCCAAAATAGGTCTGAGAGCCCCATCCTTCTTGGGCACGAGAAAATAATGGCTGTGAATGCCTGACTCGCTCAGAGAAGGCGGTACCGGTTCTATGGCCCCTTTGCACAACAGCTTTGCTATTTCTGAGCGGAGTAGATGTGCTACTTCCGCATTGACTGTCGTCGCGGTCCGTGAACGAAAGCGTGGGGGACGGTGAGCGAACTGTAACATATAGCCCTGTCTTATTGTGCTTAGCACCCATTCCGATACCCCTGGAATCGCTTCCCATGCTTTTATGTGTGCAACTAGAGGCCGAATGTTCTCCGGATTCTGATCGTCGCGCTGCGCGGGCTCGAGAAACTGGACCGGAGGAATGGGCGTGCGCTCTCTGTGCATGAAAGCGGTGGCTCGCTGACAGCGATAGCAGGCTGTTTCGTATATAGCGTCTGAATTGCTGTGAATGGGGAGCGACTTGCGATCACTGCGTGATGCGCGGGCGGCGCCGTGGGCGTTGTGTATGTTAGTAAGCGTGGGCGCTCGTGAGCGGGCACGGGACTTACATTCATAACTTGACTGATGTGTGGCCGCACTTCGTGACGCGTAATAGGAGGCATGGGCGAAGTGAATGTCAGTAAGCGTGAGCGCTTGTGAGCGGGCACGAGACTTACGTTTATAAACCGGCTGATATGAGGCTGCACATTGAGATGTGCGAGCGGCGCCGTGGGCGAGGCGCATGTTAGTAAGCGTGAGCGCTTGCGAGCGGGCACGAGACTTACAACCTGCTTGATATGAGGCTGACTTGGCCGTGTGATAGAGCGGGCAGAGGACAGATGTGGGCACGGACACGTGGGCACATCCCCTATAGTTAATACTCGAGTGCCACCTGCCAGCTTTATGTGAGTGGGCTCTGTGAGTGACACGGGAAGTGCTGTGTTTGTGTGTAGGGGCGGGCACTGGGGAGCGGACACTTTCTCCACACTTAAAACACCATCGGCGTGAGCCAGATAACCAGACATTTTGCTCTTTATGAGATTTCTCTGGGTCGCCGTAAAACGGCGGTAGTGTGCAGGCGAGCGGGTCGTGTTACCTGCTCGTTGGCTGCTGAATAAACCACTGCAGTAGCCTGTGTTAAGTGGACTGACAGGTAGGGAAGCTTTGACGGTGGTCCGGCCGCGGCGAGACTCAACCGTCTTTTCCCTCTTGCTGTTGCTAGGAGGGCTTTGCGTGCTCGAGTTTAAACGGAATCTTGGTCCGCAGCCCACGTGGGGGGTGCGGTCCGTGGCGGTTGGTCGAGCGCGATCTGGGTGGCCGCCCCGTCGCTGCGCACACTGCCTGGACTGTCTGGGCTGAGCCGGGCGCTATGTAGTGGCTCATGCAGGCGGCCGGTCACGTGAGCGACCTGCAGCAGAGCTAGCGCAACGAGGCAGGAACAGGTTCATGGCCTAGGAGGTTTTTTGTACCTCCGAAAAACGGTCGATGATCCCGTCCACCGCAGGGTCAAAGAGACCAGTGTGAGAGAGGGGCGCGTCGAGGAAGGCAGAGCACTCAGACTCTCTCATGTCCGCCAGTCTCAACCAAAGATGGCTCTCCGTTACCGTCAACGAGGCCATGCATCGTCCCAGGGCCTGAGCAGCTGACTTGGTAGCGCGCAGGGAGAGATCCGTCGCGCTTCTCAGGTCGGTAACGGCCGCTGGGTCCGGGCCTTTCTCATCCCACTCACGGAGGAGATCAGCTTGCAGGATCTCAGAACAACCATAGAGTGGAGGGCGGAAGCTGCTTGTCCGGCGGCGGCGTAAGCGCGACCAACAAGAGCAGAGGTGGTCCTGCAGGCTTTTGACGGCAGGCCAGACTTTGAGCGCCACCTCGTGGAGGGCGGACAAAGGTGCGCAGCAACCGCTTCCTCGTCCTTAGGGATCGAGCTGTACCCCTTCTCCGTGGCGCCGTCCACCTGGGAGAGCGATGCGGAGACAGAAGAGTGGAGCCTCGCGGAGAAAGGTGCATTCCACGATTTTGAAAGTTCAGAGTGCAGCTCTGGGAGGAAGAGAGCAGGCCTGGCTGAGGGCGCTTTGCGGCAGCGATGAAGGAAGCACTAGTTGAGTCTGTTGGGTGCGGGCTCCTTAGGCGATGACCAGGACGCTGAGGCGCATCAGCTCAGCGTCCACTCCAGCGTGGGTCCTGCCAGATTCCTGGATCGAGGAGAAGGCAGAGTGATGGGAACCCGGCCAATCCTCGCTATCCGATGCCAGGATGGAACAGCTGTCTCCCGTGGTGAAAACTTCTGCCTCGTCCTCCGACACGACGGCAGTGCGGGCCTCTTCCAGCGGCTGCGCATTGGTGAGGAGAGGCGAGGGCGAGGCCCGAGGGAGGGACTCCGGCGCGCGTGTCGCCACGGCCACAGGCTCCGGCGGCCTTTGAGAACGGCGCTTCTTCCTGCGCAGTCCTACAAAGGGCGGAGAGACAGCTTCTTCGGTGAAAGCTTTGAGTCGAGCCCGCGAGCCCGCAGGGTCGACATCGAAAGCTCCTCGCAGTGCTCACATCCTCCCAATGAGAGGGCAAGAGCAGCGTGTTCCTGGCCCAGGCAGAGAGTGCAGATTACGTGGCGTTCTCCGGCGCTGGGCGGGGCTCTGCACGAGCAACAGGAAGTGCGATACATCTTTACAAAGACGTCTCGCTGCTCTTTTAGAAAAGGCTTTTGTAAAAGGATACGTCGCCGGATGGCTCGCACAGCAGGCTGAAGGTGGCAAAGATGGCCGGCTTCTTCAGGCACTGTTCTAAGCTGGCTTTGTCGCGTTTAACAGGCGGCGTCGGCTTCTCAAGATCCAGCAATGCGGAGAGCTTCGCTGAACAGATGAAAATCAGAGTCTCAGACTCTGAGCCCTGCCTATATACGCTATGCCACGCCCATTCTGGCGGGCTAGGACGCGTTGAGGGCGCGAGCGCCCTTCATTGGACGTGACGTTACGCCGGGCTGACTGGTAGGCTGCTGCAGTTGCCGCAGGGCAGCCAATGAGCATGCTAGACAGCCTGCTCTAGGTCTGCTGGCTGCTGCACTGCGTTGACAATAGATACAAAATTAAGGATAATTTTTGGCTGCAATATTTCGAGAAGATGAATCTTTCCCGTAGCGCAAGCTAAACTTATGCAATACGAGAGAACCTCTCGTAAGAGAACTGGCTAGGCTGGAGTACCCCCCTGGAACAGGTAAGACTGACAGGAACAGGCAGGCACCTAAAAGTGGAAAACCATCACAACAATCTTGCACAAAAAAAGCAAACAGGGAGAATAAATAAGGAAGGAAATAGGACTCTAGGAGGATAACAGGGAAGAGCTGGAGGGGTAAATTAACTAATAAGAATAACAGGGAGGCCGGACCGAGACAAGACACTGACAAAAGGGCACATGACAGAGACATATTTTCAGGCACAAAACAAACACAGACATACTAAACATAAGCAAATTTCAGATAACATGACAGTCAGAGTAGGATCCTGACACTGTAGCATACACCAACCTTTGTTGCAGGACAGCCCTGTTATCTTCAATTGTTAAACGGTCTTCATGGTCCCTCAGAAAGACTTCAAATGCTGCCTGCTTACCAACAGATAATTCCGGCACTGAAAAAGAAGAGTGCATAGTTAGTTAAAGTTATGAGACTTTTATTTACCAAGGTCATGCAAATATGGTCTCTAATAAGGACATGTCAACATATCATTATATATAATAAAATTGTATTCTCATTACCCTCAAAATTGTATTCCCTATTTATTCTCCTTGTGAGCCAGATTGGTGTGGTTGGTTTGCTTGTGTAGAGATGGTCCTGTTTACCATGCAAAATCCAGCGCTATCTTTGCATGTCTGGCCTGTGTTTTTCTGCCCTCAGGGTAGTTTATGTATCACTTTAGATTTATTTTTTTATTCAAATAAAAGCTTCTGCACTTTGTGATTAAGACATTGCACTTTCCTAAACCAAGCTTCAGACAAGAACAAAAAACACTACCCCAAGCAAAGCCCTAACATCCTAACCCTGGGAGACTATGTAGCATATCGCTCTATGACAGTATTTCCTAATTTATTTATTTTTTGACATGGCTGTTTTGATAAGTAAAAAATCCCACGCCACAACACTATAAAAATATTTAAAAAATTGCACAAACATGCATTGCTTCAAATGGCATATTAAAACTAGATATTATATTATAAGTAGTGCTCACATTTAATGTGAAACTTAGAACACAATAAGCTCATATAGGTTGATATGATGTAGTTGGTGATGATAAAACAACACATTTACATATCGTCACTGTTAGGTGGAAACATCATATTTAATTAAACATTGTCGTTGAAGTTGATATTGTGGCTTTATAAAGCTATGATTATGAAAATCAAGCTCAAATGAAGTTACAAGTTTTTTGATGAGTAAATGACAGTACTCTTACGAGAGGTTCTCTCGTATAAGTCATCTTTCCTTGAGATATTGAAGCCAAAAAATGATCCTTAATTTTGTATTTATTGTCAACGCAGTGCAGCAGCCAGCAGACCTAGAGCAGGCCATAATGCGTGCTCATTTGGCTGCCCTGCGACAACTGCTGCAGCCTACTGCTGCAGCCTACCACTGAGCCTCGCGCGTGACGTCACGTCCGATGACGTGTCATAGCCCGCCAAAATGGGGGTGGCTTAGCGTATAAAAGCCAGGCTCGTAGGCTGCGTCACTGTTTTCATCACCACCGAAGCTCTCCGCATCGCTGGATTCTGAGAGAAGCCTTGCGCTGTTGAATCCAGCAACTAGCCAGCAGAGGACAGAGGAAAGTGCCTGAAGAAGCCGGCCGTCTTCGCCACCTTTAGCCATCCCTGCCTGCTACACCATCCGGCGTGTATCCTTTTGTAGTTGCAAACTGTGTGTGTACGCCGCCGCGACACTCACTCTCTCTCTCACTAAAAGAGCGCGAGCGTTTGTTCCAAAATGCCTCGCCTTTCTTGCGGCTTGTGTAGAGCCCCGCTCAGTGCAGGAGGCCGCCACGTTATTTGCGCTCTCTGCCTGGGACCGGACTACGCAGTCCTTGCCCTGGACGCGGGCAGCTGCGAGGATTGTGAAGCGCTTCCGCTGTCGACCCTGCGGGCTCGACTCGAGGCCTTCACACAGAACGCTGTCACTCCACCCTCTGGACCGCGCAGGAAGAAGCGCCATGCTCAGAGGATGCCGGAGTCTGTGCCCACAGTGAAGTGCTCGCCAGAACGTTTCCCGCCGGCCTCACTCTCTCCTTCTCCGCCCCTCCCGGACGCGAAGCTGTCGGCTTCGGCCTCCGCTGCCGCCGCCTCAGGGGACGAAGCTGAAGGAGGCCACACAGTGGACAGCTGTTCCATCCTGGCGTCGGACAGCGAGGAGTTTTCGAGTTCACATCACTCCGCCTCCTCATCCGTCCACGAATCCAGTAGGACTCGGGCTGGCGTGGACGCGGAATTAATGCGCATCCTTTCTAAGGCCGTCGACTAACTCGGCCTCGAAAGGTCCATGCCGAAGGAGCCCGCACCCAACAGGCTCGACGGGTGTTTTCTGCACAGCCGCCGCCCCCCGCCCGTTTCCAGATCTGCACCATTTCTGCCGGAGCTGCATGCTGAGCTGTCAAAATCGTGGAACGCACCATTCTCCGCGAGGCTCCACTCTAATGTCTCCTCGACACTCTCCCGAGTGGACAGCGCTGCCGAGAAGGGATACGTTTCTATCCCCACAGTGGAAGAGGCGGTCGCAGCGCACCTTTGCACACAGTCTAAAGCCTGCAGGACCACTTCAGCCCTTGTTGGCCGCCCTTTCGCTGCCGCCAGACAGGCTGCTTCTGCATTGCACTCAATGGCCGTGCTGCAAATCCTTCAGGCTGATCTGCTCCGTGAGTGGGACGAGAAAAGCAAGGACCCGGCCGCCATTACGGATTTGAGGAGCGCGACGGATCTCTCCCTTCGCGTTTTGAAATCTGCAGAGATCTCGCTGCGGCCGGACCACCGTCAAAGCATCTCGTCCTGTCAGTCCCCTCAGTAAAGGCTACTGCAGACATACATATAGCAGCCAACGAGTCGGCAACACAACCCGCTCGCCTGCAAACAAACACCGTTTTTTACGGCGACCCAGAGAAATCTCAGAAAGAGTATAAACTCTGGTTATCCGGCTCACGCCGAGTGTGTTTTATGTGTAGTAAACGTGCCCACAAGTCAGTGCTCACCCCTACACGTAAACACTATGCCCCATATATCTCACATGCTCACAGAGCCCACTCTCATAAAGCCGGCAAATGCCGCTAGAGTGTTAGATGTAGACAATGTGCCCACAAATCTGTGCTCACACCTACTGCACGTCACATGGCAACAGCCTCCATGTTATGAACGTAAGAGCGCTCACGCTTACTGACAAACACTTCGCCCCAAGCTCCGCTCGCAATAAATATCGCCACGAAGTGTTCCCCATCCCCAATGATTGGGTCATGTCAAGTGGTACAGGCAGTTACGGCTGTCAGCAAGCCGCCGTTCCCGAGATCAGAGAGCGTACGCGTACGAGAAAATAGTCGTGAGCGCGTACGAGCGTGAGCGCGTACGAGCGTGAGCGCGTACGAGGCTCACGTCCCGGTACAGTTTCCCGCGCCCACTATCCTTAGTGCCCCGTACATTTACGAAGTGCATGGATATGCCTCTCGCCCCCTTGGGAGTGAAAGGGCTGCGAATTCTGAACTATTTGGACGACTGGCTGATTTTAGCCCAGTCAGAGATAGAACTGTTATCTCATAGAGCTGTGCTTCTCAGCCACCTGGAAAGCTTGGGTCTCACGGTCAACTGGACCAAGAGCTCATTACTGCCCAGTCAGTCAGCTTCCTTCCTAGGTATAGAACTGGACTCTGTGGCTATGACGGCCCGCTTATCGACACAGTGCGCTCGCCGTGTTCGACAGCTAGCCGTGTCTTTCCAGGAGGGCAGCATTACACCTCTGAAGACATTCCGGAGGATGCTAGGCTGTATGGCATCAGCTGCGGCTGTGCTTCAGCTGGGCCTGTTACACATGCGCCCGCTACAACGCTGGCTGAACACCCAAGTGCCTCACCGGGCTTGGGTTTCAGGCCACAGACGAATAAGAGTGACTCAGAGCTGCGTTTCGGCTCTGCAGCGACTGGTACCAGTGGGGAGTGACAATGGGGGCTGTTTCACAACGATTGGTCATCTCGACCGATGCCTCCAACTTAGGTTGGGGCGCCGTTTTCGAGGGCAGACCGGCCTTTGGCCTGTGGTCACACCAAGAGAAACGCTTCCATATAAACTGTCTGGAAATCATAGCGGTCAAGAATGCGCTCAAACGCTTCCTCCCATTCATACAGGACCACCATGTACTGGTCAGCTCGGACAACATGTCTGTGGTGTCCTACATAAACCGGCAGGGCGGCGTCAGATCCAGAAACCTCTGCCATCTGACGGAAAACCTTCTTATATGGTCTCAGGGCCCCCTGCGCTCGCTGAGAGCCGCGCATGTGCCAGGCCACTTGAACGACGGTCCAGACTATCAACTATCCAGGAACTACGTTCCCCCAGGGGAATGGTCCCTGCCCCCCAAAAAGTCCAGTTACTGTGGCGTCTCTTCGGCAAACCGAAAGTCGACCTGTTTGCGTCAAAAGACAACGCTCATTGCCCGCTGTTCCAAATCTGGCCCAGCCTCCCACTTTATGCTTTCCCTCCGGTCTCTGTTACCACAGGTAATCAAGAGAATCAGGGAAAGGCACCACTCTGTGCTCCTTATAGCCCCGCGCTGGGAGAATCAAACCTGGTTCCCGGGGCTGATGCGACTGTACCACACAGCCCCTTGGCCGATTCCGGTGAGGAGAGATCTCCTCTCTCAAGCACGCGGCTCAATCTGGCACCCCCATCCAGAGCGCTGGTCTCTGCATGTATGGTTAATCAACGGATACCCGTTGTACTGCCAGAAGGAGTGATGAACACGATTACGCAATCCAGAGCTCCCTCTACGAGGCGGCTTTACGCGTCTAAATGGTCGGTGTTCTCCAAATGGTGTGCTTATAGAGATCTAGACCCACGAACGTGTGGGGTCCCGGGTCGCTTAGCTTCCTTCAAGAGCTGTTGGATAAGGGCAGGTCCCCATCCACGCTTAAAGTCTATGTGGCGGCCGTCGCAGCATTCGCTGAGTCGACGCGCGGCCCGTCAATAGGAAGGAATGAGCTCGTCATTCGCTTCCTTAGAGGAGCTAGACGAACAAGTCCCCCGCGACCCCCGTAGGTTCCCATGTGGGATCTTTCACTTGTCCTAGAAGCCCTGAAAGCTTTCCCCTTTACCATTAGACTCCGTGGACCTAAAGGGCCTCCCGCTCAAAACCGTTTTTTCTGACAGCTCTGTCATCAGTTAAACGTGTGGGGGATTTACACGCGCTATCTGTTAGCGCAGCCTGTCTTGAGTTCGGGCCAAATGACTCTGAAGTCATCCTCAAGCCAAGACATGGTTATGTCCCTAAAGTGTTGGGCACCCCCTTCAGAGCGCAGGTCATTTCTCTTTCGGCTCTGCTAGCATCCGATAGTGAGGGTGATGTGAATCTTCTCTGCCCCGTCAGGGCGCTGAGGGTTTACATTACGAGCTCTGCCTCTTTCAGGCGTTCGTCGTTCGGTGGGCACACCAAGGGTCTTGCCGCCTCGAAACAGAGCCTGTCCAGATGGATAGTGGAAGCTATCACATCTGCTTATAAGTCTAAAGGTCTGCAATGCCCCTTGGGCATCAGGTCGGATTCCACCAGAGGCGTGGCCTCGTCGTGGGCTTGGTCCAGCGGAATTTCCATTCATGACATTTGTGAGGCGGCAGACTGGGCCTCTCAGTCCACATTTGTTAGGTTTTATAACCTGGAAGTTCCCGCCTTGCAGGCTAGACTTCTGTCAGTGTGAGCAGTGTGTTTATCCTGCCCAAATTATCATGCACAGACTTCTCTCACGCTACGTTAGCTCTCCTGCTTGAGCTGCATTATACGGTGAATAGTTATATGGACCGGCGACGCCGCTCTGTATACCCTGTATGTGCTTATAACATTTGCTGGCCCACTTTGCCGGCCACCTGTTCCCACTTATCTATGTTCCCGGGAATACCTGGGACACATGAAGTGGAGGCTGGGCGCGCACGGCGTTGACAGCTAGCTTACGCAATACGAGAGAACCTCTCGCAAGAGAACGATACTCGGTTATTAACGTAACCTCGGTTCTCTCTAGAAGAGGGAACGAGTATTGCGTAACCTGACCGTGCAGGCGCCACGAGCGTTTTCACTTCAGCTGATGAAACCAGTGACGCAGCCTACGAGCCTGGCTTTTATACGCTAAGCAATCCCCATTTTGGCGGGCTATGACACTTAAGGGCGCGAAACGCCCTCATTGGACGTAACGTCACGCCCGAGGCTCAGTGGTAGGCTGCAGCAGTTGCCGCAGGGCAGCCAATGAGCACGCAATATGGCCTGCTCTAAGTCTGCTGGCTGCTGCACTGCGTTGACAATAAATACAAAATTAAAGATAATTTTTTGCCTTCAATATCTCGAGCAAAGACAACTTTACCCGTAGCGTAAGCTCGCTTACGCAATACTCGTTCCCTCTTCTAGAGAGAACCGAGGTTACGTTAGTAACCGAGTATCGATATATTTTCTCTGTCACTGGAACAGTCGCATCTGAGGCATAGCATTACATTTTCATCAACTTACTGGATAGAACGTTCATTGTAGCAATATGGGCGCTCGGTTTTCTTGTTGTTGAACTCTCATGATACAAATGATGAAGCGTTATGAACAGGATATTTAAAACAGTATATGTGCTTTAACTAGAAGGCAAAGACTAAGACTATTCTCCATATAGTGCAGCAGATACGTAAAAAAATCGTTCACTTTGGTATAGAAGGATGAAATTTGGCACAGATACTCTCTAAGGGCCACTATTTTGGAAAAAGGCGTTGGCCACTCAAAAATTCAATGTGGCCAAAGGCAAAGGCCCAACTTTTGTCCCCAAACCGCATCTCCTCCCACAGCTTTTATCACAGACCCACGAATTTGGCATCAAATCGTTCGGATTATTCGGAAATGGTGTGCTATGACTTTTATAAGTGATCGGGGGTACGATGTTCGCCCCAGGGGCGAAAAAGCAGCCGAAAAAAATCCCATAGACTTAACATTGCGACAAACTTTGACGATTCATAGCTCCGAGCGAGGATTTCGCAGAAACGTGTGGTTTACCACATTTGAAGAGGCTGGCAGGCTCTGTAAGAACATACCTCACAACAGGGTAAAAGTTGCACCCCTGGGGGGCAGGAGCTGCCCAAAGTTGCCCCATTGACTTAATATGGTGTAGGACGGCCCATGAAATTGTCACGTGATGAAGAAATTAAGGAAGACAAGGATTCAAGTGCAGGAAGGTAAGTTTAATTAAATGACTACAAAACAACATGAAAACTGAAAACCAAAACTGAGACACAGGAAACACAAGGGAAACAGATAATAACGAACCAACACAAGGGAAACAGATAATAACGAACCAACACAGGACTGCAAACACAAGGAGACTAAATAGGGAACAAATGACAGAAGGTAACAAGCAAGACAGGTGAGGGAGATAATACAATTAACAGGTAACGAGATGGGAGGGGCTGACAATAGACAGGAGAGCACATGGCACAAAGGAAACACATGACAAGCCATGTGCTCACAATAAACAGAACTAGAACACAAGAACATGACAAACCGGGAATGTCAGACCTCTGTCACCAACTAAGATACGACCAGACAGAAGTGACAGAATCCTGACATTACCCCCCTCCAAAGAGAGACATAAAACCGAGACGGGAACAAAAACATACACAACCCAACACCACAGCAGACAAGTCAGATACACCAAAAACAGAGACCAAGAAGGGGGAAAAGGGGAGCCAAAACAGAACCAAATATGAAAGTCAATCAAGTCCCAAGCATTGACCAGGGAGGGACGGGAGGGTGGAGTGAGGGAGGGTTGAGCCAGGGAGGTTCAGGCCTATCAGGAGTCCTGGCTGAGGACCAGGTTGGTGCAGGCTGTGTAGGTTACGGAGGCACTGGATCGGCAGACGTGACGCGAGCGGTCCCTGGATTGGCAGACGTGACGCGAGCGGTCCCTGGATCGGCATACATGACGAGAGCGGTCCCTGGATCGGCAGATGTGACGCGAGAGGTCCCTGGATCGGCAGACGTGACGGGAGCGGTCCCTGGATCGGCAGACGTGACACGAGAGGTCCCTGGATCGGCAGACGTGACGGGAGCGGTCCCTGGATCGGCAGACATGACGCGAGCGGTCCCTGGATCGGCAGACGTGACGCGAGCGGTCCCTGGATCGGCAGACGTGATGTGAGCAGTCTCTGGATCGGCAGACACCATGTGCTTTTTCCATGCATTCAACACCGGCAATGCATAGAACGAAAAGACTGCTTTCTTGGCCATGGCAGGACTGATGATGGGAATGGTAGGCTCCGGAATAGTCTTCCTCCTCCACCGTTTGCGAAGTCGCGGTGGTGCTGACCACCGAAAACCAGAGAGCTATCAGGCAGACCCAGGAAACACAAGGGAAACAGATAATAATGAACCAACACAGGACTGCAAACACAAGAAAACTAAATAGGGAACAAATGACAGAAGGTAACAAGCAAGACAGGTGAGGGAGATAATACAATTAACAGGTAAGGAGATGGGAGGGGCTGACAAAAGACAGGAGAGCACATGGCACAAAGGAAACACATGACAAGCCATGTGCTCACAATAAACAGAACTAGAACACAAGAACATGACAAACCAGGAATGTCAGACCTCTGTCACCAACTAAGATAAGACCAGACAGAAGTGACAGAACCCTGACAGAAATGGGTAGTCATACACATTGCATAGGGATTTTGTATTGAACATAGCTCTGGATCACAGTGTCATAGAGACAAGGGGACGGGCTCATTTTAATCAGACGACCAATCAGTCTCTCAGGATCATTGTGAAGCTATTAAGCCACACCCTAGCAACCATTTACAGCACCTTAGCAACAAGTTCCATTCCATTGAAAGAGATAAAAGGGATAGAAGTATCATAGAAACATGAGTCTGGTCTCGTTTTACCCGGGGCAGCAAACAATCAATCATGAATTACCTGAACACTTCTAGCCCCTCCCTAGCAACCATTGTTGAGCACCTTAGCAACCAAAATCCAAAGAGGTATATCTTCTATTCTGAATGTCATAGAGATATGGGAGTTGGTTTATATCATTCATAGTGACACGCAGCCTTTAGAGTTTCATGATTTGCAGCTGCCAAGCCACTCCCTAGCAACCAAAGAGAGTACCCTAGCTAACATTTTGCAAGACGTATACTGCCCTACAAAGGCAAAAGACCTTAACTCGCTAGAGTGTGGAACTAAGAAAAATGACTTTAAAGATTTTTTGTTGTCCCGCCAAATTAATTATAGGTAGGACACTGGAAATTTGGCAATTAGATTTTTAAGTAATAAACATTATCTACATAAAAAAATCTTGAGCTCAAACTTGACTTTTGACCACTATTTTAAAGTTACTGTACTCTGCCTTTGTATTGTCAGCAAAAAGTGAGAAGTCATGCCAAGGCAAAAGACAGTGACTTCCACATTATCAATATTTGGTTGCTGATCACCATTAACAAAATCATTGTAGTAACACCTGTATAAAATCTAGTGATCATGGCATTTATTTTTGAATGATTTACAATTACTTATAGCCATCTACTTATTGTGCTTTGGTTGCATTCTGGTGACCCTATTAATTCATTAGACATGACAAAATACTTCCGTAGTGGTAAAGAGTATAGGCTATCTTCAAGTGGTACTGAGTGGCATAAGACTTTCTAAATACGCGTTCAAAATGATCACGATAAAAACAGATCCTCGTGCACATTCGACCCGGAGACTGGATTATAGCGATGGATCTGAAAGACGCATACTTTCACAGACGCTTACCGAGATTCGTGTTCAAGGTGTCACGATCCTCGTCCGTTCACGAAAAGTAGCCTATGCAGTGCTTTCCCCCTTGAGACTCAGTAGGGAGCGCGTTCTGGACTACCTAGACAACTAATGCATTTATAGCACAACCTTCTGTGTTCTGCGTCTTTTCAGTATGCGGTTGTTTCAGCTGCCTGTCTGCCCTATTATTGTGCACTTTGGTCGTTCCCGCGGATTTATTCCGGACGCTGTGATTGTATAACCTGCTTGTAACAGCTGAGCTGGTCTGATGTTGTATGCACCAGCACTTGCTTCATTATGTTGTATGCACCAATATACCCTTGTTGCTTCATTATTATCACTCCCTGTGATGTATTTGTCCTGCGTCGGCTCGACCGTGTTCAGGGTGGTGCTGAAAGCGCCGGCGAAGTTTTGACTCTCTGCCAGCTAGATGCATTAATGTTTCAACCAGATCCGGTAACCGAACTGGGTGAGGCGGGGCTTTAGTTCTTTGTTGTATTCACCTGCAACGGCATGTGTAACACTTTTCTGTCAACTCTGCATATATCCTTCGCGATCGATATCACACGTTTGTCGATGGAGCGGGTTAAGAGCATACTATCTGACCGCATTAGTGCAGGACAAGGCTCTGAGGACATCAGAAGTTACAGGGACTGATGGCAGCTGTAAGTACACAGGCCAAAAATGTGCCAAAAATATCAATAACTCATTTTCAACCAAAAACGAAGTTACAGTCTTTTGTGTTTGCACGGCAGCATATCTCTGCATCAGAACATCGTATGGAGATGGGGGTTGGCTCTTTTGACTCATGCTAGCAAACAGGCGTTCCAACATGCTACACATGCTAGCTGTGAACAGCTACATGCTAATAGCGATTAAGTAAGTGCTAAATCATGCCAAGAAAATGCTAAGAACTCCAATAGTGACCATCTGTGACAACTACTAACCACCTACCAACACCATAGCAACCACCCAGAATACCCTAGCAACCGCCTACCAACACCATAGCAATGACCCAGAACACTCTAGCAACCACCTAGCAACCACCGGAACACATGAATAAGCCATATCTCGGCACCAGAACATCGTACAGACATGTTTGTTGGCTCGTATGCAATCATGTACCAAACCCTAGCAACCGAGTGGCGAGTTTTGCCACTGCAAGCACCCACTCACATTTTCTTCTGAAAATGTACATTCTATGGCCATCTTGAAAATGGTCGCCATCTTGAATTTTTGATTGGTACACACCTTTTTCCATGATAATGTTCCTTGAAGAATATTTGTACCAAATTTCATGATAGCATCAACATTTGAAAAAAAATATGTAAGTATTGAAGAAAAATGGCGGCCATCTCGAAAAATGGTTGCCATATTGAATTTTTGAGGGACAAGCACTGTTTTCCAAAACAACATTCTGAAGAGAGTATTTTCACAAAATGTTATGCCTACATGATATCACTGTTTGAACAATTGACAATGAGCATTTGACAGAAATAGCGACCATCTTGAAAAAATGGCTGCCATATTGAATTTTTGGGTGGCCAACGCCTTTTTTTCCCAAAAAATGACCCTTGGAGAGTATCTGTGCCAAATTTCATGCTTCTATACCAATTTGAACGATTCTCTTGAAATATGCCATTTATCTGCTGCACTAATAGTGACGTATAGATAGTGTTTATTGAGTGAAGAAAGCACTGTACTTATTCAAACATCAGTTCTTTATTTACCCTTGCATCACAAACAAGCAGGGGTCTCCAAACTCCAAACTCCAAACTGTGCAAGCGCCACATTCTAAATTCTAGGCGTGGTGGAGTTATGAGGTTTGACTGACAGTTTGAGGAAACAATGGATTTTTAGTCAAAACCTCTTTTAAATGCTTTTTATTGGTTAAATATTTATAAAACCCACATACAGACATAAAGGATGACCAATAGCATTAATTTTATGAAACAAAAATTATGAAATATAAAGATATGAGGTTTCAGCCTGACATATGACATTTTCTCATTTGTAGCATTTATTTTTACTTATTTTTTGGAATTTAATAATTTTTCATGGCACACGTGGCAACACTGCCTTATGAAAAAAGCCTGACTCATTTCATTTTTAAAAGCTGCATTATCCTGTTGAGTAAGTGGCAGTGAATCTGCACATTTTGTTTGAGTGGCTAGGCAATTGAAAGGATGCAATACGTAGTGAATGCCATGTAATATAGGGCTATACATATATGGTTTGTGGTAACTCACCCCTTTTTCTGGTTATCAAATGATGAGCATGTTTGTAATCAATAGAGGTGTCACATTTTTCACTCTCCTCCGCCTGTAGGGCTGCGGGTGACCGTGATGAGCTGTAGGTTGATGGGTTTTGATTGTGTAACTGTGCCAGCTGGGAAGTAACATCTTGAACTTTCCTCTTTTCTCTCTTGAGCATGCTCACTAATATACCTGAGAAGCTTAAATTAAGGATAATCATTTGTTTTGGCCTGGAGATCTGTGTGTTACAAGGATAATTAAATGCAAAACAGTCAATCAAATGAAAAACACGGAGAGTTTCTGAAGATTCAAAATCATGACTTTAATATTCCTGTAACAACTGGTCAAGAATGTAGTGCAGGGTTCTGCAAATCTGGCCCTGGAGTGCCACTGCCCTGCAGAGTTTAGCTAAAATCCTGATCAATATTACAACGTACAACTATGTACAATATTCCAAGTCTACAAAATCAATATGAAAGATTTGTGTGAAGAAAAGACCAAAATTTTTGTCACTATTCACTCATTATTCTATTCCGACAACCATTGTCACTTGATCATTAGTGAGTTTAACTAGAACCAGATTCATGTTTAAATCATTTTGTAGTGAACAGCACATTCCTAGGCCCAGTTTTATGTGGGGCCTATCTCTGACTCTTGGATCTTGGTGGACTAGCACAAACAAATGTCCAACGCCATCAGATAAGGATTCTAGGACAACTGACAGAGACATATTAGGGGGCAAGTGTAAGACCACTAGTACCAAGTCCCAGAAGGACAGGACGTCTCATTGGTCCACACGCAGTTTCTGAACTTCACCTGTCTTGGGACTAATTCCTAAGGTTTAGGCCTGAGCTGCTGAAGACTAAAATTTCATCTTTTAATATAATTTCATTATTTAATATTATGTATCTGTATTATTATTCTTTATTAGTATTCATAATCAGTTGTATTATCTTATGAAGTTTAAAATGCATGAGTTAGACTCTAGATTGCATGGACCTATGTGCTTAAGGATCATATTTTAGACACAGGGAGGGGAGCTGGGAGAGTTATATATTTTGCTAAGAGGTATGTGTGCAATGCAACAGTCACTGAGCAGAGATGTTCCAATAATGATGATACATTAAATGTGTACAATTGGCATGTTCTTTACAAGGAAAGGAATGTTTTTCAACTGATGCAAATGTACCACACATCTATACACTGAGAAATAGTTTCTTAATATGGAAAGTGGATTGTACCGTGTGTAAGCATGAGGTTATTCGTTCCATTTACAACATAAGCAACGTCTACGGTTATGTATGTAACCCTCGTTCCCTGAGTAGGGAACGGAGACGTTACGCCGGATGACGACGAATGGGGTTTCGCTTAGAACACCTATCGACTTCGAGTATTACAAAACGAGCCAATGGCAAAGAAATGCCATGGGTCTGCGGAATTTGCATAGCGTATCTCCGCCTTACCTCGTGGGTATAAAAGGAGGACGCCAGCAACATGCAGATATGTTTCTTCGCTGAGGAGCCAAGACTGAGCTCAGGCGATCCCCGCGGTACAGCGGAAAGTGGCAGGCAGACGTAACGTCTCCGTTCCCTACTCAGGGAACGAGGGTTACATACGTAACCGTAGACGTTCCCTTTCGTTGTCACTCCGAGTTACGTCGGATGACGACGAATGGGGTTACCAGTCTAATCACGCCACCTTCTCAGCTGTCTTCCAGTGCCCTGCGTAAATCGAGATCCCTGTCAGCCTGGACAAAGGACTCCATTTATCACAGGAATACCAAAGTACACTGGGAAGCATATCCCAAGCTTAGGGGAAGTATGCAATTAAAGCCAACCCAGAGGGGGGGGACTTAGAGAATACACATATGACCCGAAGGAAGCATTTGGAAAACACTGGGGTGTCCAGCCGCAGGTGGAATATTTCAACCCCAGGGGTGGCAAGGTGGCTTGCCAAGGGAAAGACACATGCTCAGAGAGGCTTACAGTGGAAATACACATGTGGGGGTCGCTCAGAGGAGGGACCGTGCACACGGGAGGCACCTAGCCGACGCACAGGCAATAGACACTGGCGCCGACGTCAGGAGTGCTGGAGGAGCTCAGGGCTTTCAGGAAAGCTCACCTGAGGAAAATATCGCACGTATCCAGTCCGTGGAGTGGAATGGCGAGCAAGCGAAGACACCTGAGCGGGTCCGGTACTAGCTGGTTGAAGCGAGTACACGAGAGGACACAGGCTCCACTCGGAGATTATAGAATCTGGCGAATGTGTTAGGTGTCGCCCAGCCTGCAGCTCTGCAGATGTCTGTTAGCGAGGCGCCATGCGCTAGAGCCCAAGAGGACGCCACACTCCGGGTGGAGTGGGTAGTCACACCAAGGGGGCACGGTCGACCTTGCTGCTGGTATGCCAAAGCAATGGTGTCCACTATCCAGTGAGACAACCTTTGCTTGGAGAGAGCCTTTCCCTTCAGCTTCCCACCATAACAGACAAAGAGCTGGTCAGAGGTCCTGAAACACTGCGTTCTGTCTACATAGGCGCGGAGAGCGCGTACTGGACAGAGCAGTGCCAAGGCTGGGTCTGCCTCCTCCGAGGGCAGCGCTTGCAGGTTCACCACCTGGTCCCGAAAGGGAGTGGTAGGAACCTTGGGCACGTATCCAGGCCGGGGTCTCAGGATCACGTGAGAGGAAGCCGGCCCAAATTCCAGGCACGCTTCGTCAACGGAGAATACGTGCAGGTCACCAACCCTCTTGATGGAGGCCAGTGCAACCAGGAGCGCTGTCTTCATAGACAGGAACTTAAGCTCGACTGATTGCAGGGGCTCAAAGGGAGCATTCTTCAGGGCAGTTAGAACCACTGAGAGGTCCCAAGAGGGAACGAGAGGAGGCGAGGCGGATTTAGTCTCCTCGCTCCTCTCAGGAACCTGATGACCAGGTCATGCTTCCCCACCGACTTACCTTCAATGAGGTCATGATGTGCGGCAATGGCGGCAACATAGACCTTCAGGGTGGAGGGAGACAGCCTTCGCTCCAACCCCTGTTGAAGGAAGGAAAGCACAACGCTGATCGAGCATCTCCGGGGGTCTTCTCGGTGAGAAGAGCACCAGTTGACGAAGAGGTTCCACTTCAACGCATAGACGTGTCTCGTGGACGACGCTCTAGCGGAAGTGATGGTAGCCACCACCGCTGGTGGTAGGGTACTCAAACCTGCCTCGTCCCATCCAGGAGCCACACGTGGAGGCTCCAAAGATCGGGACGAGGGTGCCATAGGGTGCCCCGTCCCTGAGAAAGAAGGTTCTTCCTCAGAGGGATCGGCCAGGGAGGTGCTGTCGCGAGGAGTACTAGTTCGGGGAACCAGGTCCGGTTGGGCCAGTAAGGGGCAACCAGAATGACCTGCTCCTCGTCCTCCCTGACCTTGCGCAAGGTGTGCGCAAGAAGGCTCACTGGGGGAAACGCATACTTGCGGCCCTGCGGCCAGCTGTGCGCCAGAGCATCCGTGCCGAGCGTGCCCTCGGTCAGGGAATAAAACTGGGCGCAATGGGTCGAGTCGTGAGAGGCATACAGATCTATCTGCGCGTCCCCGAACTGGTCCCAAATCAGCTGAACCGACTGGGGATGGAGTCGCCATTCTCCAGGGAGTGGCCGAAGCCGTGAGAGCTCGTCGGCTGCACAGTTCAGGACTCCGGAATGAAAATGGCTCGAAGCGACCTCAGATGCTTCTGACTCCATAAGAGGAGGTGGCGGGCGAGTTGCGACATACGGCGCGAGCGTAGACCACCTTGATGGTTGATGTACGCTACTGTGGCGGTATTGTCTGATCGGAATAGTACGTGTTGACCCCAGAGCAACGCCCGGAAGCGGTGCAGGGCAAGGCGTACTGCCAGCAACTCGAGGCAATAGACATGCCATACTGCTCAACACTACATGCGAGAATCACTGAGCTTCAGGAGCAACCTTGCTCAACACCTGGGTGTGATAAATCTCACAGAATTTTTCAGGAGCATTTCTGCTCAACATGAGAGTGTGACAGCATGTCCATTGCGCATGGCGCCCCAGCCCATGGAGGCATCTGTTGAGACAACAACATGCCGGGAAGCTCGTTCCAGGGGCACTCGGGCCCGTAGAAAACTGAGGTTCGACCACGGGGTGAGTACTGACGGCAGGTCGGAGTAACTGGTACTCGGAGGGTGCCGTGTTGCCATGCCCACCTCGGGACTCGGTCGCGAAGCCAAAGCTGAAGCGATCTCATATAAAGCAATCTGAGCGACGTACCGCGGCTGCAGATGCCATATGCCCCAGGAGCCTCTGAAAAAACTTCAGTGGAACCGCACTCTTGCGCTTGATAGTCTCAGGCAAGTCAGCAATGGCTGAGTGGAGAAGGCGACCAAGTCCATACCGAGAAAAGAGATCCTCTGCACGGGGCAAAGTTTACTCCTTCCCCAGTTGACCCGAAGGCCCAGACGAGCTAGGTGCCGGAACACTGGGTCCCTGTATTCGCAAACCTGGTCTCAGGAGTGAGCTTAAGACAGCCAGTCACCGAGATAGTTCAGGATGCGAACCCCGTGTTCCCATGGAGGAACAAGGGCTGCCTCAACAACCCCTGTGAAGGCGCGAGGAGACAGGGCTAGCCCGAATGGGAGAACAGCGTACTGATATGCGCGTGCCCTGACAGCAAACCGTAGGTATGGTCTGAGTCGAAGGAGAACGAAGACATAAAAGTAGGCGTCCTTCAGGTCGATCGCTGCAAACCAATCCTGTGGCCGCACACATCCAGAAATGCGTTTGGCCAGGAGCATCTTGAACGGCAGCCTGTGAAGGGAGCGGTTCAGATGCGTAGGTCCAGGATTGGCCGTGACCCACCAGACTTCTCCGGGACAATGAGGTAGGGGCTGTAAACCCGGACCTCATTTCGGCTAGAGGAACAGTCTCAATCGCACCCATCGCCAGTAGGGTAGCAACCTCCGCTCTCATGATAGGGGCATAGCCACCGACCAAAGTGGAGCAGACTCCCCTGAAGCGGGGGGGAGACCGTGCGAACTGAATCGCAAGCCGAGCCGATGGTTCGCGCTACCCAGCGGAACAGAAGGGAAGCTCTAGGCAGGCTCCCAACTGTACCAGCGGCGTCAAGAACCACAGACGTCCCCCGGGTGGTGCAGCGAAGCGGAATGACCGGCCCAGACGTGGACGGCATAGCGGCCCGGTGTGGGGGCAAGGTCATAACCGCACCCTGACAGAGGAGCCCAGGGAAGGACCAGCGTTCCACGGGGGCCTGCTCTGTCAGGGGTCTGGCGACAGAGGGGGACAGGGGCAAAGCGGTCCGTGGACGGCACGCCGTGTCAACCGCCTCTGGAACAGAGGGGGACGAGGAGAGCACGGCTTGTGGGCGGCGCTCTGTGTCGTCCGAGAACTCTATATGCTCAGAGACGAGAGAGTCAGTTCTTTCTGAATAAGGATTCTTCGCCAGCCCTCCACCGGGGAAAGGAGTGGCCCTGCTACCAACTCCTGGAAGAACTGAGTCTCATCTCTGAGCAGCCCATCTCAAAAGTGCCGCTAACCCGGCGTTTAGCGGGGGGCGGGGCTGGAGAGGGCTGTGGCGTCCCAGCTACGGTCTTCCAGAGCCAGGCCCGGGTGAATGGGCGGGGTTGGAACCGTAGGAGGGTGCCTTCGGCGGTGGGCAGACTGAGGGATCTGAGCGGACGGCGGGGCCGTCGGGCAGAATAACCTCAATCTGCTCATGGGCGGTTGAGAACTGTAGGGCAGAAGCACTCAACCGCACCGCCGAAGAGGCCGACTTGGGAGATGGGGGTGTCGAGCAGACGGGTCCACCCGACATCGTGCACCTCAGACCGGTCAGCCCCAGAATGGTGAACATCACCTGACTCCGAGAGCGTACGGCCACTCTCGTCGCTCGGAGAGCAAGGTCAGTGGCGGCGCGCAGCTCACTGAAGAGCCTCGGGTCAGTCCCGCCCTCCTGCATGTCCATGAGCACCAGCAGAACGGTCATGGGATGCAGTGAGGCGGCTGCCTGTCCTGTGGCACTATAGGATTTCGCCACAGATTAGTGTAGACGAAAAGAACTACAGGCTTTGGACGGGTGCTTAGGATTGCGCCGGGAAGCACTCTGAGGACACAGTAGCATGGCAACAGAGCGTTCAACCGGAGGGACCCCAGTGTACCCATGGGCAGCGGCCCCTGAGGGGAGGAAAGGCGGATGAGACCAACGAGCGGACCCGTGATCTCATCATGTTCGTCCGGGAGGAAAGATATTGGGGTTTGCCGTGGACGCGGGTCGGCGGCCTCACCCAAAAACCAATCGTCCCGGGAAAGCATGGCCGTCATCTCCGGATCAGACTCAGGCACAACCGTATGCACACCAGAGGGCGGCAGCTGTGACGAGTCGTCATTTCCAGAAGAATCAAGCCCACCTAGTGATGCTGCTACAGACACAGCATCATCCTCTGTAGCTTCAAATGAAAACACACGGGCCACCCCTTTTTTTGGGGGGGGGGGGGGGGTAGACTCGTGGAATCATCAGTTCGCTAGCGGGCACCGTCATTAAAGAGGGGGGCTGGGGTCGCGGACACAGAGTCTGCTACCTTGTTCCAGACCAACACCCTCAGGTCACCCTGGCCACCAGCCAGCCCGAAGATCGGGGGGTGGATGAGGGGACTCTCACTCTTGCGAGTTCACCGAGTCTCGACCTATATATGACGCGATGATCACGTTCCCAGAGAGAACATGAGTCATCCACGAGCGCTGTTCAAGCATGATCAAAGCCCAACACACAAGACAGCGCTCGTGCCCATCAGAGTCCGATACCAGTCCGCTGCAACCAGAAATGCACGGGCGAGCCGTCTTTAAAAAGACGTGCCACGTGCGAGCTCATTTAAGAGAGGAGAAAAAAACTCCGCGATGTTGAAGCACACAGGGAGACACACACACACTGGCAGATCACTGCACAGATCAGCAGGCACTGTGAGCTCGCTGCAGATCGCCGTCACACCAACATCAGAGAGAGAAGCTCGTCTCGTAGAGCGAAGTCAGAGATGACTGTGGAGTGAAGAAATATTCTTGGCTCCGAAGCGAAAAACATATCTGCATGTTGCTGGCGTCCTCCTTTTATACCCACGAGGTAAGGTGGAGATACGCTATGCAAATTCCGCAGACCCATGGCATTTCTTTGCCATTGGCTCGTTTTGTAATACTCGAAGTCGATAGGTGTTCTAAGCGAAACCCCATTCGTCGTCATCCCACGTAACTCGGTGTGACAACGAAAGGGAACCCAAAATTCCTATCTCAAAAAATTTGCATATTTCATCCGACCAATAAAAGAAGTGTTTTTAATACAAAAAAGTCAACCTTCAAATAATTATGTTCAGTTATGCACTCAATACTTGGTCGGGAATCCTTTTGCAGAAATGACTGCTTCAATGCGGCGTGGCATGGAGGCAATCAGCCTGTGGCACTTCTGAGGTGTTATGGAGGCCCAGGATGCTTCGATAGCGGCCTTAAGCTCATCCAGAGTGTTGGGTCTTGCGTCTCTCAACTTTCTCTTCACAATATCCCACAGATTCTCTATGGGGTTCAGGTCAGGAGAGTTGGCAGGCCAATTGAGCACAGTAAATCCATGGTCAGTAAACCATTTACCAGTGGCACTGTGAGCAGGTGCCAGGTCGTGCTGAAAAATGAAATCAGATGGAAGCATGAAGTGCCCCAAATCCCCTGATAGCTAGCTGCATTGATCCTGCCCTTGATAAAACACGGTGGACCAACACCAGCAGCTGACATGGCACCCCAGACCATCACTGACTGTGGGTACTTGACACTGTACTTCAGGCATTTTGGCATTTCCTTCTCCCCAGTCTTCCTCCAGACTCTGGCACCTTGATTTCCGAATTACATGCAAAATTTGCTTTCATCCGAAAAAAGTACTTTGGACCACAGAGCAATAGTCCAGTGCTGCTTCTCTGTAGCCCAGGTCAGGCGCTTCTGCCGCTGTTTCTGGTTCAAAAGTGGCTTGACCTGGGGATTGCGGCACCTGTAGCCCATTTCCTTCACACGCCTGTGCACGGTGGCTATGGATGTTTCTACTCCAGACTCAGTCCACTGCTTCAGCAGGTCCCCCAAGGTCTGGAATCGGTCCTTCTCCACAATCTTCCTCAGGGTCCGGTCACCTCTTCTCGTTGTGCAGCGTTTTTTGCCACACTTTTTCCTTCCCACAGACTTCCCACTGAGGTGCCTTGATACAGCACTCTTGGAACACCCTATTTGTTCAGAAATTTCTTTCTGTGTCTTACCCTCTTGCTTGAGGGTGTCAATGATGGCCTTCTGGACAGCAGTCAGGTCGGCAGTCTTACCCATGATTGCGGTTTTGAGTAATGAAACAGGCTGGGAGTTTTTAAGAGCCTCAGAAATCTTTTCCAGGTGTTTAGAGTTAATTAGTTGATTCAGATGATTAGGTTAATAGCTTGTTTAGAGAACCTTTTCATGATATGCTAATTTTTTGAGATAGGAATTTGGGGTTTTCATGAGCTGTATGCCAAAATCATCAGTATTAAAACAATAAAAGACCTGAAATATTTCAGTTGGTGTGCAATGGATCTAAAATATATGAAAGTTTAATTTTTATCATTACATTATGGAAAATAATGAACTTTATCACAATATGCTAATTTTTTGAGAAGGAAATATAAGCTCAAAATTACTGTACCACCTCAGAGAAGCATAAAGGCATGATGGGGTGAGAGGAAGGAGAAATAGAGGCATGAGGGGGTGAGGGAGGAGAGAAATGGGGAACAGAGAAATCTGAAATCATGACCACCTCTCATGTACCGTATTTTCCGCACTATAAGGCGCACTTAAAAGCCTTTAATTTTCTCAAAAAACGACAGTGCGCCTTATAATCCGGAGCGCCTTATATATGGATCAATTGGTTAATTGGATCAATTGGTAAATAACGCTCCGCGTTATTAAATTCGCCAGCGAACTCGCGCTCGTGTCCATCTTATGGCCGCTCTGTCACACGGCCAGTTCAACCTCGTATAAATCAGGTTATGTGTGTAATTCACGTGCCCGCTCACGAGCGCTCACTCTTACTAACAGACATACGAACAGACACACTGTCCCCTGGCGCTACTTGCGCGTCACAGAATGTTCATAAACCGTTCCCCGTTCACAGTTACCGGGTCGTCTCATTCAAAACAGCCAGCTGTTGCTGTCAGCGAGCCGCCGCACATGAATACTCGTATGAGTCAGGCTGCGAATGTAAGTTACGTGCCTGCCCCAGCGCGCTCACGCTTACTAATAAACGCCTCGCCTCCGGCGCCGCGCAATCGCTACATTCCCTTTGGCACATCTAGTGGATGCATAACGCAAACCCAGTCAAACGTTTGACTGCAGTATCTTATGCGCCTTATAATCCGGTGCGCCCTATATACAGTTAATTTTCTAAAATAGGTCATTCATTGAAGGTGCGCCTTATAATCCGGTGCGCCTTATAGTACGGAAAATACGGTACCCTTATGCTATGCTTGTTTCTCTCATATGAAAGATATTTAAAAAAATATATATATATTTATATATATATATATATATATATATATATATATATATATATACGTATATGTAGATTTAAATTAAGCAATTTGAATTTGATGTGGCTTTTTTAATATGCAAATAAGTGAGCAGTAGCAGTAGAGAAGTGGCAGTATTTCACATCTCAACATAAATCTCAGGCAAAACCTTCAACGATTCTTTATTTTTAAAGGGCGACATTGTTTTGCATGTGGAATCAGAGGTGCATGTCTGATTACAATAACATTGCTAAGAATATTAATCAGAAAATATAGCTGCGAGCAGCGATTGCGGGCCCAAGCCGGTGGCACAGCCACCCCGGTGCCTTTACCTAAAGGCACCGGGGTGGCGGTGCCGCCAGCTTTGGCCCTTCATCGCTGCTCGCAGCTATATATATATATATATATATATATATATATATATATATATATATATATATATATATTTATATATATAACAAGCCGCCACCCCGGTGCCTTTAGGGTTATTGTGCACGACGTGCAAATACGTAACCCCCGCTTTGACTGTTGAAAAGAAGTGTGCTGTAGAGCTTGCATCAGTGTGGGCTCTGCAAAAGTGTGCATCGAGGGCACATATCAACCACAAAGTATGCGTGAGCAACCTTCTGAAACCTAAAATGAAAAATGAGACAGCCTACGGTCTCATTGTCCCATGTCTGTCCGGTCTTGTGTTGCACATGGGTGTTTGTTATGTTGAGCCATGTGCTCTCGTCATTGTTGACCCCTCCCTCTTGTTATCTGATTATTGGTTTATTTGCTCCACCTGTCTGTCTCGTTACCCTCCTTGTTTGCCTCCCTATTTAGTCTTCCTGTGTTTGCTGTCCTGTGCTCGTTCGTTGTCATTGTTACGTGGTTTAGTCGTGTGGAGTTCTGTGCCTGTCCTGTCTGGTCTGTGTTGGATTTAGTTTTGAAACATTGGAATTCTTTTGTTGGTTTGTTTATTTTATGTTTTATCTTTATTAAATTCTTCATTTCACTCCGCATTTGAGTCCTCTTCTCCATTTCTCCACAACCCACCGTGACAGAACGAACGAGCCAATGTGGATTCAGCGGAGCGAACTTTCTCCTGCGGAGAAGGAGAATGGGATTTCTTTGTTTAAATATTTATCCATGTGCGTTCAAAGGAATGAGGAAAGGAGGGCAGCAGAGTCATCATCACTGGATCCGTCAAGCGTGGGGACTTCATCGATGGTTTTAGCCAGCCTCGAGTTTGCACACATCCGTCAGAAAGGACGGAGGAGGAGAAGGAGACCTGCTCCTGCCCAGCCAGAGACTGTTCACGTCCCGTCTGCCCAGCGAGAGACTGTTCACGTCCCGTCTGCCCAGCGAGAGACTGTTCACGTCCCGTCTGCTCAGCGAGAGACTGTTCACGTCCCGTCTGCCCAGCGAGAGACTGTTCACGTCCCGTCTGCTCAGCGAGAGACTGTTCACGTCCCGTCTGCCCAGCGAGAGACTGTTCTCGTCCCGTCTGCCCAGCGAGAGACTGTTCACGTCACGTCTGCCCAGCGAGAGACTGTTCACGTCACGTCTGCCCGGCGAGAGACTGTTCACGTCACGTCTGCCCAGCGAGAGACTGTTCACGTCACGTCTGCCCAGCGAGAGACTGTTCACGTCACGTCTGCCCAGCGAGAGACTGTTCACGTCACGTCTGCCCAGCGAGAGACAGTGCACGCTCTGTCTGCCCAGTCAGAGACTGAGCACGCTCTGTCTGCCCAGTCAGAGACTGAGCACGCTCTGTCTGCCCAGTCAGAGACTGAGCACGCTCTGTCTGCCCAGTCAGAGACTGAGCACGTCCAGTCTGCCCAGTCTGAGACAGATCCGGAAATGCCCATTTGTGTGGCCGCCAAGGCACTTACAGACTATTTGGAACGTCTGGCGCGGATCCTGGATATGTCTGTATCTGCTGTTTACGAGTCAGAGCCAGAGTCGGTTCCAGAGCCGGGGCTAGTGTCTGCTGTTCCAGAGCCGAGGCCAGTGTCTGCTGTTCTAGAGCTGGAGCCAGTGTCTGCTGTTCCAGGGCCGGAGCCAGTGTCTGCTGTTCCAGGGCCGGAGCCAGTGTCTGCTGTTCCAGGGCCGGAGCCAGTGTCTGCTGTTCCAGGGCCGGAGCCAGTGTCTGCTGTTCCAGGGCCGGAGCCAGTGTCTGCTGTTCCAGGGCCGGAGCCAGTTTCTGCTGTTCCAGGGCCGGAGCAAGAGCCAGTGCCTGTTCCAGCGCCTGAGCCAGTGTTTGTTTCTGTTTTTGTGTCTGTTCTTGTAACTGTTTCAGTTCTTGTGGCTGTTCCTGAGCCGGTGTCTATTCCTGAGCCGGTGTCCGTTGTACCTGAGCCGGTGTCCGCTGTACCTGAGCCGGTGTCCACTGTTCCTGAGCTGGTGTCCGCTGTTCCTGAGCCAGTTTCCGCTGTTCCTGAGCCGGTGTCCGCTGTCCGCTGTTCCTGAGCCGGTGTTTGCTGTTCCTGAGCCGGTGTCCGCTGTTCCTGAGCCGGTGTCCGCTGTTCCTGAGCCGGTGTCCGCTGTTCCTGAGCCGGTGTCCGCGGTTCCTGAGCCGGAGTCACCACCATGGCCGCCCGAGGGGTCTTCGTCGCCCTGGCCGCCCGAGGGGTCTTCGCCGCCCTGGCCGCCCGAGGGGTCTTCGCCGCCCTGGCCGCCCGAGGGGTCTTCGCCGCCCTGGCCGCCCGATGAACTTTGTTTCGCTCTGGCCGCCCGATGAACTCTATTTCGCCCTGGCCGTCCGATTTACTCCGTTTTTCCCTGGTCTGTCCCTCCCGTTCCCCCCTGGTCTGTCCCTCCCATTTCCCCCTTGGTCTGTCCCTCCCGTTTCCCCCTTGGTCTGTCCCTCCCGTCCCGCCCTGATGTTTCCTTACTGTCCCGCCTTGGCCTGATGGAGCGTCTGGTAGCCGCTCCGTAAGAAGGGGGTTATGTCACATGTCTGTCCGGTCTTGTGTTGCACATGGGTGTTTGTTATGTTGAGCCATGTGCTCTCGTCATTGTTGACCCCTCCCTCTTGTTATCTGTTTATTGGTTTATTTGCTCCACCTGTCTGTCTCGTTACCCTCCTTGTTTGCCTCCCTATTTAGTCTTCCTGTGTTTGCTGTCCTGTGCTCGTTCGTTGTCATTGTTACGTGGTTTAGTCGTGTGGAGTTCTGTGCCTGTCCTGTCTGGTCTGTGTTGGATTTAGTTTTGAAACATTGGAATTCTTTTGTTGGTTTGTTTATTTTATGTTTTATCTTTATTAAATTCTTCATTTCACTCCGCATTTGAGTCCTCTTCTCCATTTCTCCACAACCCACCGTGACACTCATGGATTTAACGGACACATGAAATAAGTACACAAGACCGGAAATTCATATGAAGTGTGCCATTTGGGGACAGGGCCTATGATCGTGAACCACAATAGCCACATATATGAGATCATTTAAATTTACAGTAATGTTTAGGTCAATATGTTTTGCAGCACTTAAATGTGTAAATCCAGAATCCCAGTATTTATCTGGAGGTCATTGTCCTTTGCCTGTCAACCTGGTTTGTCTCTGCCTTTTCTGTTCTGCCCTGTTTGCCATTGTTCACCCTGCCTGTCTTGACCATTCTTAATAAAAAAAGCTGCAAATGGATTCCCCTGGCCTGACCCTGCCTCGATACAACACATATGCTGCATCTGCTCGCTATCTGCCGATCGGCTCTGGTAGTTCCGCTTCAGCACTGATGATGTTGTAGGAATAGTGCGCTCTGGTTGGTCTGGATTATTCTAGAATTTTTATTTTATACATAAATAAGTTATTTATAATTCAGATGATATATATATATATATATACAAACTGTGTGTGTGTGTGTGTGTGTGTGTGTGTGTGTGTGTGTGTGTGTGTGTGTGTGTGTGTGTGTGTGTGTGTGCGTGAGTGAGAGAGAGATGCGCGGGCGCGATCGAACTGTGTGTGTGCATGAGACAGAGAGAGAGAGAGAGAGAGAGAGAGAGAGAGAGATAGAGAGAGACGTGGGCGCGATCGAACTGTGTGTGTGTGTGTGCGTAATACATGTAATAAATAAATAAAAGTGCGTATAAATATAATTTTTGACACAAGAGGGCAGTATAGCCCTATTTATGATTTTGTGTTTAAACTATCACTGGAAGAGACCACCCCACACCCCCCCCCCCCTTTCCTTCTCACCCTCCCTACACACACACACACACACACACACACACAGAGAATGGCAGGGAACACTCTCTCTGTCAGAGAGAGGGAGAGAAAATTCTCAGAATCCACATTCAGACCACAATATCTGACTTTCTGTTGGTCGGAACTAATAACTGTAAATTAGAAAGTTGTTTGGCTTGAAGAGAACAATATACACGCCAAGTTTTGTAACTGTAGGTAAAACTAACTGAGTTATAACACACTTTATGTGTCATTTTTTAGTCATAAATTCATTTCCTGGCCACGGCCAAACCGTTCGAGATATAAAAAATCCGCTGGCAATTTATCATCCTCAATGTCTTGACTTCATGCTGACCGAGTTTCGTGGTGTTTGGATTAATTCTCTAGGAGAAGTATATAAAAAATAAAAGCATGCATTTTCCAAACAACCCATAATAGCTGACTTCCTGTTGAGCTGTCGTTAAACTTAGAGCACGAAAGTTGTTCGGCCCGATGAGATCTAAATATGTACGAGTTTCATATTATTACATGCAAGCATGTTTGATATATGGACAAGTGTTCGAATCACATTCCAGGGGGCGCTGTCGAGCCCCCCTGTCACGCCCGGGTACCAGCTTCAGCCCGGCCCTGGTGGCCGCGGGTTCTGACCTGTGTGCAAAGTTTCAAGAGTTTTCGAGCACGTTAAGGGCCCCAAAACCTTGAAAAACAAAAATAAAAGCATTCTCACTCAGCAGACAAATCCCCCTCCCCCCAAACACACGGAGAGACGTAGGGTCAGAGAGTGAGGAAGAGAAAATTCTCCAAAACATCCACATTCAAACCAAAATATCTGACTTCCTGTTGGTCTGAGCTAATAACTGTAAATTAGAAAGTTGTCCAGCTCGATATGAACAATATACATACTGAGTATTAAGATTGTAGATAAAAGTATAGACCTAACTCCCCCACTTTTGTCAAAAGGTGGCGCTACTGAGCCCCTGCACCACGCCCGTTTCTGAAACTTTGCACATGTCTACTGGCTAATAAATGTGATGTGTCTGTCGAGTTTCATGCAATTCCAAGTATGCAAAGAGTCTCAAAAGCATCAAAAAATAATCTTAAAGTTTGATGCGTTACCACGGCAACAGTATCTAAGATATCAATAATCCTTTCACAGGTTTACATCTGCCGTGTGTTTACATTATACACATAAAGTTTTAAGCAAATCGGGTAAAAATAAGAGGGTGATTTAAAAGCATTTTGAAAGTGACACACTTCCTGCTGCCAGTTGGTGGCGCTATAACTTTGACTCACAATAGTCACATCCATGTGATCGGCCTCTTACAGCGAACACACTGCTGAAGTTACATCAAGATCAGTCAATGTATGCAGAAGTTATAACACACTTCCTGTTTCCATTATTCACCATAAATTTGTTTCCTCGCCACGGCCAAACCGTTCGAGATATCAAAAATCCCTTGGCAATTTTTCATCCTCAATGTCTTGACTTCATGCTTACCGAGCTTGGTGACGATCGGGTGAATTCCCTAGGAGAAGTGTTTCAAATTCCTGAGCATGAGTTTCCAAACAACCCATAATAGCCGACTTCCTGTTGGGCTGGCGTAAAAAGTAAAAGTACGAAGGATATATGAACCAATGAGATCTATATGTGTACCGAGTTTCATATTATTACATGCAAGCGTGTTTGATATATGGACATGTTTTCGAATCCCGTTCCAGGGGGCGCTGTCGAGCCCCCCTGCCACGCAGGTACCATCTTCCGGTACCACGGTACCATCTTCCGTCCGGCCCTGATGGCCGCGGGTTCTGACCCGTGTGCAAAGTTTCAAGGGTTTTTGAGCACGATAAGGCCCCCAAAAGTGCCCAAAAGGTAGTAAAATAAAATAATAATAATAAATAATCCTAAGGAAAACAATAGGGCCTTCGCCTTTTCAAGGCTTGGGCTATAATAATAATAAATATATATATATATACATATAGCTGCGAGCAGCGATTGCGGGCCCAAGCCGGTGGAACCGCCACCCCGGTGCCTTTACCTAAAGGCACCGGGGTGGCGGTGCCGCCAGCTTTGGCCCTTCATCGCTGCTCGCAGCTATATTTATATATATATATATATATATATATATATATATATATATATATATATATATATATATAAAACAAGCCGCCACAAACTGTGCCTTTAGGGTTATTGTGCACGACGTGCAAATACGTAACCCCCGCTTTGACTGTCGAAAAGAAGTGTGCTGTAGAGCTTGCATCAGTGTGGGCTCTGCAAAAGTGTGCATCGAGGGCACATATCAACCACAAAGTATGCGTAAGCAACCTTCTGAAACCTAAAATGAAAAATGAGACAGCCTACGGTCTCATGGATTTAACGGACACATGAAATAAGTACACAAGACCGAAAATTCATAAGAAGTGTGCCATTTGGGGACAGGGCCTATGATCGTGAACCACAATAGCCACATATATGAGATCATTTAAATTTACAGTAATTTTTAGGTCAATATGTTTTGCAGCACTTAAATGTGTAAATCCAGAAGCTCAGTATTTATCTGGAGGTCTTTGTCCTTTGCCTGTCAACCTGGTTTGTCTCTGCCTTTTCTGTTCTGCCCTGTTTGCCATTGTTCACCCTGCCTGTCTTGACCATTGTTAATAAAAAAGCTGCAAATGGATTCTCCTGGCCTGACCCTGCCTCGATACAACACATATGCTGCATCTGCTCGCTATCTGCCGATCGGCTCTGGTAGTTCCGCTTCAGCACTGATGATGTTGTAGGAATAGTGCGCTCTGGTTGGTCTGGATTATTCTAGAATTTTTATTTTATACAGAAATAAGTTATTTATAATTCAGATGATATATATATATACATATATATATATATATATATATATATATATATATATATATATATAAAGACACAGAGAATATTACCTGCCTTACCTGATTAGAACAATGAAAAAATAAATTAAAAAATAACTAGGGAATCACTAAACCAAGAGAATTATTCTGATTTGATGATACACTCAAAATATTACACAAGCAATCCTTTAAATTTAATGATATATGGAACAGAACAAGAATTTTAAAAAACTATAAACAAGAAGTAACCGAAATAATGTGAAGCGAAAGTGAAAGTAAGTGGTGTTGGGCTCACGTAACTCTCTAATTAGAATCAAACGGTTTCAACATTTGCAATGTATTTGGATGCTAAACTATTCTTTATTATAGGCTTTGTACTTAACTGACGTTCCAATATGTGTGTGTGTGTGTGTGTGTGTGTGTGTGTGTGTGTGTGTGTGTGTGTGTGTGTGTGTGTGTGTGTGTGTGTGTGTGTGTGTGAGAGAGAGAGAGAGAGGCGCGGGCGCGATCGAACTGTGTGTGTGTGTGTGTGTGTGTGTGTGTGTGTGTGTGTGTGTGCGTGTGTGGGAGAGAGAGAGGCGCGGGCGCGATCGAACTGTGTGTGTGTGTGTGTGTGTGTGTGTGTGTGTGTGTGTGTGTGTGTGTGTGTGTGTGTGTGTGTGTGTGTGTGTGTGTGGGAGAGAGAGAGGCGCGGGCACGATCGAACTGTGTGTGTGTGTGTGCTTGTGAGAGAGAGAGAGGTGTATGGGGTTAGAATTCGGTCACAATTCTGCGCCCGCAAGATCACATTTTGAGCGCGCAAAAGGGCATTTTGCACGCGCGTGACCTGAGTTTTGAGGAGAAATTTTCGTCTCGCAGATAAGAAAGTATTTTGAGCGAACTAAAATTAATTTTGCATTTAAAATAAGTGTTTGGATGTGCTCAGACATTCTCTTTTGCATGTGCAAAGTTTCACTTTCTTGTTCCTTTCTGATTGGCTGGCTTGAAAACCAATCACAAGACTCCCTGCATCACCGACTGTGGAAGAGGAAAATACATGGTGGAAGATGTTTATGTTTAATTTGTTTAATGGATTGAAAACTTCAATTTAAGTTCAAGTAAACAAAAACATTCACAGCAGAGAAGTTCTGTAAAAACAACTATCATACTAAATTTTTTTTACTGTATTTTCTTATATACTATTTTAGGATGGATAGTGTTCACATTGGTATGCAGGCTTGTTCCTCTCACTGCAAAAAAAAAAAAGAAAGAAAAAGATGTGGGTAACAATGCAAACATATGCAAATATAACTGTAAGTGAAAATCTTGGGTGTGTGACTCACACGACTTCTATATAATTACTCTCATAATTAGATTTTTATTTTTTTGCAGAGAGGGTAACAAGCCTGCATCCCAATGTGCACACTATCTATCCTAAAATAGTATATAAGAAAATAAAGTATATTTTTTAGTATGATAGTTGTTTTACAGAACATCTCTGCTGTGAATGTTTTTGTTTAAATAATTCCAAGGATATCAAGTAGATTGATTATTATTTTAACGTTATTACATTGCATTTCTACGTTTATTTGATGGCTTTTTTATTCTAATGTGAGTGATGTACCGTTTTTACACACTTATTTCATTAAAAGGGGAAAAGTCTGTCCATCTTCATTTCTGAAAATGTGTAAAATTTGAGACCCCAGCTCGGTCACATTCATATTTTACTAATGTTAATTACATAACTTGCAGTTCAGAAAGAAGTTAGAACTACCACTTGAGGGGTAGCAAACACTGGGACATGTCATTATGTACAGTAATAGTACGATTTGATTTCGATTAAAAATAAGCTAAAAAAAAATAGCTTAAAATAAGCTAAAAAATAAACTGTGGTCGTCGAGTGGTAGACATTTGAACTTAAATCAAGCCATTAAACAAATTAAACATAAATATATTCCACCATGTATTTTTCCTCTTCCACAGTCGGTGATGCAGGGAGTCTTGTGATTGGTTGACAAGCTAGCCAATCAGAATTTAGCAGCTGGGTTGTGTTGAGCAAGCGAGCTGTCTGCGCTTAGAGAGCGCACGGCTGGTATGAAAGATGAAAGGAGCAAGAAAGTGAAACTTTGCACATGCGAAAGAGAACGTCTGCGCACATCCAAATACTTATTTTAAATGCAAAATTGATTTTCGTTCGCTCGAAATATTTTCTTAACTGCGAGATGAACATTTCTCCGCAAAACTCAGTTCACGGCGTGCGAAATGCCCCTTTGCGCGCTCAAAATGTGATCTTGCGCGCGCAGAATTGTGACCGAAATCTAATCCCATAGAGGTGCGGGCGCGATCGAACTGTGTGTGTGTGTGTGTGTGTGTGTGTGTGTGTGTGCGTGAGTGAGTGAGTGAGTGAGAGAGAGAGAGAGAGAGAGATGCGCGGGCGCGATCGAACTGTGTGTGTGTGTGTGTGTGTGTGTGTGTGTGTGTGTGAGAGAGAGAGAGAGAGAGACGCGGGCGCGATCGAACTGTGTGTGTGTGTGTCTGTGTGTGAGAAAGAGAGAGAGGCGCGGGCGCGATCGAACTGTGTGTGTGCGTGAGACAGAGAGAGAGGCGCGGGCGCGATCGAACTGTGTGTGTGCGTGAGACAGAGAGAGAGACGCGGGCGCGATAGAACATTGTGTGTGTGTGTGTGTGTGTGTGTGTGTGTGTGTGTGTGTGTGTGTGTGTGTGTGTGTGCGTGTGTGAGAGAGAGAGAGGAGCGGGCGCAATCGAACTGTGTGTGTGTGTGTGGGTGTGTGTGTGTGTGTGTGTGCGCGTGCGTGTGTGTGAGAGAAAGAGAGAGGCGCGGGCGCGATCGAACTGTGTGTGTGTGTGTGCGTAATACATGTAATAAATAAATAAAAGTGCGTATAAATATAATTTTGGACACAAGAGGGCAGTATATCCCTATTTATGATTTTGTGTTTAAACTATCACTGGAAGAGACCACCCCACGCCGCCCCCCCCCCCCCTTTCCTTCTCACCCTCCCTACACAGACACACCCACACACACACACACACACACACAGAGAATGGCAGGGAACATAATAGCTGACTTCCTGTTGAGCTGTCGTTAAACTTAGAGCACGAAAGTTGTTCGGCCCGATGAGATCTAAATATGTACCGAGTTTCATATTATTACATGCAAGCATGTTTGATATATGGACAAGTGTTCGAATCACATTCCAGGGGGTGCTGTCGAGTCCCCCTGCCAAGCCGGGTACCAGCTTCAGCCCCGCCCTGGTGGCCGCGGGTTCTGACCTGTGTGCAAAGTTTCAAGTGTTTTCAAGCACGTTAAGGGCACCAAAATCTTGCAAAACAAAAATAAAAGCATTCTCACTCAGCAGACAAATCCCCCTCCCCCAAACACACGGAGAGACGTAGGGTCAGAGAGTGAGGAAGAGAAAATTCTCCAAAACATCCACATTCAAACCAAAATATCTGACTTCCTGTTGGTCTGAGCTAATAACTTTAAAATAGAAAGTTGTCCAGCTCGATATGAACAATATACATACTGAGTTTTAAGATTGTAGATAAAAGTATAGACCTAACTCCCCCTCTTTTGTCAAAAGGTGGCGCTACTGAGTCCCTGCACCACGCCCGTTTCTGAAACTTTGCACATGTCTACTGGGTAATAAATGTGATGTGTCTGTCGAGTTTCATGCAATTTCAAGTATGTTAAGAGTCTCAAAAGCATCCAAAAAGAATATTAAAGTTTGATGAGTTGCCATGGCAACAGTATTTAAGATATCAATAATCCTTTCACAGGTCTATATCAGGCGTGTGTTTACATTATACACATAAAGTTTGAAGCAAATCGGGTAAAAATAAGAGGGTGATTTAAAAGCATTTTGAAAGTGACACACTTCCTGCTGCCAGTTGGTGGCGCTATAACATTGACTCACAATAGTCACATCCATGTGACCGGCCTCTTACAACGAACACAATGCTGAAGTTTCATCAAGATTAATTAATGTATGAAGAAGTTATAACACACTTCCTGTTTCCATTATTCGCCATAAATTTGTTTCCTCGCCACGGCCAAACCGTTCGAGATATCAAAAATCCCCTGGCAATTTTTCATCCTCAATGTCTTGACTTCATGCACACCGAGTTTGGTGATGATTGGGTGAATTCCCTAGGAGAAGTGTTTCAAATTCCTGAGCGTGCGTTTCCAAACAACCCTAAATAGCCGACTTCCTGTTGGGCTGGCGTAAAAAGTAAGAGTACGAAGGATATATGAAACGATGAGATCTATATGTGTACCGATTTTCATATTAATTCATGCAAGCGTGTTTGATATATAGACATGTTTTCGAATCCCGTTCCAGGGGGCGCTGTCAAGCCCCCCTGCCACGCCCGGGTACCATCTTCCGTCCGGCCCTGATGGCCGTGGGTTCTGACCCGTGTGCAAAGTTTCAAGAGTTTTTGAGCACGTTAAGGCCCCCAAAAGTGCCCAAACGGTAGTAAAATAATAATAATAATAATAAAATATAGCTGCGAGCAGCGATTACGGGCCCAAGCCGGTGGCACCGCAACCCCGGTGCCTTTAGTTACCTAAAGGCACCGGGGTGGCGGTACTGCCGGCTTTGGCCCTTCATCGCTGCTCGCAGCTATATTTATATATATATATATATATATATATATATATATATATATATATATATATATATATATATATATATAAAGCCGGTGGCACCGCCACCCTGGTGCCTTTAGGGTTATTGTGCACGACGTGACACAAAATATCTGCTGGCTATCTGCCGAACGGCTCTGGTAGTTCCGCTTCAGCACTGATGATATTGTAGAAATAGTGCGCTCTGGTTGGTCTGGATTATTCGGGATTTTTTTATTTTATACAGAAATAAGTTATTTATAATTCAGATGAGAATAAAGTTAGTGTTGATTAAAATGAAGGAAAACAAATATATTGATCTGAAATATAGCACATTAATTTTAAATTTATTTAGGTTCAATTACCAAACATACAATCTTAATTTAATTTAAAGCAAACAATACATTTAAAAGATATGGGTTGTATGCACTTTTTTTTTTATAAAAAAAGATATATATCCAAAAAACAAGGCCTTAAAGGGTTAAACTCTTGTCACTGTAACAGACACAATCTCTCTCTCTCTCACACACACACACACACACACACACACACACACACACACACACACACACACACACACACGTCAAGTCACTTCCATTTTAGATGCAATATTGAATAAGCAGAAAATTCGGATTTTCTGCTCTGAAAATATAAATAAGCATAAAAATTGAATAAGCACTTTTAATATTCTAAACAGAATAAGCACTAGTCGCTAATGAATAAGTACTAGTACTTAATGGAAGAGATACTAGTATCTAAAAAATAAGTACTAGTAGCATGAAAATAGAGACTAGTAGGTTAAAATGATAAAATGTTAAAACGGCTTGCCATATTGGCTCAGAGAGAGAGAGAGAAAATGACCTTTTAGATACTAGTACCTATTAATAGATACTAGTATTTATTCAATAAATACTAGTACTAAGTCATTAGATACTAGTACCTATTAAATAGATACCAGTACTTATTCATTAGCTACTAATACGTATTCAAAAGAATATCTAAAGAATAAGCACTAGTATCTAAAGAATAGGCACTAGAACTAAAGAATAAGCACTAGTCGCTAATGAATAAGTACTAGTACTTAATGGAATAGATACTAGTATCTAAAAAATAAGTACTAGAAGCATGAAAATAGAGACTAGTAGGTTAAAATGATTAAATGTTAAAACGGCTTGCCATATTGGCTCAGAGAGAGAGAGAGAAAATGACCATATTCAAACCAAAATATCTGACTTCCTCTTGGTCTGAGCTAATGACAGTTAATTAGAAAGTTGTCCGGCTTGATCTGAACAATATGCGTACCGAGTTTTATGATTGTAGGTAAAACTATAAAACTAACCCCCCCACTTTTGTCAAAAGGTGGCGCTACTGAGTCCCTGCACCACGCCCGTTTCTGAAACTTTGCACATGTCTACTGGCTAATAAATGTGATCTGTCTGTCGAGTTTCATGCAATTTTAAGCAATTTCAGGCATGCTAAGAGTCTCAAAAGCATCCAAAAAGAATTTTAAAGTTTGATGCGTTGCCACGGCAACAGTATCAAAGATATCAATAATCCTTTCACAGGTCTACATCTGCCGTGTATTTACATTATACAGATGAAGTTTGAAGCAAATCGGGTTAAAATAAGAGGGTGATTTCAAAGCATTTTGAAAGTGATACACTTCCTGCTGCCAGTTGGTGGCGCTATAACTTTGACTCACAATAGTCACATCCATGTGATCGGCCTCTTACAACTAACACACTGCTGAAGTTTCATTAAGATCAGCTAATGTATGCTGAAGTTATAACACACTTCCTGTTTCACGTTTCTCGCCATAAATTCGTTTCCTCGCCACGGCCAAACCGTTCGAGATATCAAAAATCCCCTGGCAATTTTTCATCCTCAATGTCTTGACTTCATGCTGACCGAGTTTCGTGGCATTTCTTTGAATTCTCTAGGAGAAGTACTTTAAATTCCATTGCATGCGTTTTACAAACAACCCTAAATAGCCGACTTCCTGTTGGGCTGGGGTAAAAAGTAAGAGCATGAAGTATATATGAACCGATGAGATCTATATGTGTACCGAGTTTCATAATATTCAAACATGCAAGCGTGTTTGATTTATGGACCAAGTTTTCGGACCCCGTTCCAGGGGGCGCTGTCGAGCCCCCCTGCCACGCCCGGGTACCATCTTCAGCCCGGCCCTGATGGCCGCGGGTTCTGACCCGTGTGCAAAGTTTCAAGAGTTTTCGAGCACGTTAAGGGCCCCAAAAGTGCCCGAATAGTCGTAAGAAAAATATAGAAAATGAGTTTCCAAACAACCCATAATAACCGACTTCCTGTTGGGCTGACGTAAAACTTAGAGCACGAAAGTTGTTTGGCCCGATGAGATCTATAAGTGTACCGAGTTTCAGATTATTACATGCAAGCGTGTTTGATATATGGACAAGTGTTCAAACCCCGTTCCAGGGGGCGCTGTCGAGCCCCCCTGCCACGCCCGAGTACCATCTTCAGCCCAGCCCTGATGGCCGCGGGTTCTGACGCGTGTGCAAAGTTTCAAGAGTTTTTGAGCACGTTAAGGCCCCCAAAAGTGCCCAAAAGGTAGTAAAATAATAAAAAGAAGAAGAAGAAGAAGAAGAAGAAGAATAAAATATAGCTGCGAGCAGCGATTACGGGCCCAAGCCGGTGGCACCGCAACCCCGGTGCCTTTAGTTACCTAAAGGGCCGGCTTTGGCCCTTCATCGCTGCTCGCAGCTATATTTATATATATATATATATATATATATATATATATATATATAAAGCCGGTGGCACCGCCACCCTGGTGCCTTTAGGGTTATTGTGCACGACGTGACACAAAATATCTGCTGGCAATCTGCCGAACGGCTCTGGTAGTTCCGCTTCAGCACTGATGATGTTGTAGAAATAGTGCGCTCTGGTTGGTCTGGATTATTCGGGATTTTTTATTTTAAACAGAAATAAGTTATTTATAATTCAGATGAGAATAAAGTTAGTGTTGATTAAAATGAAGGAAAACAAATATATTGATCTGAAATATAGCACATTAATTTTAAATTTATTTAGGTTCAATTACCAAACATACAATCTTAATTTAATTTAAAGCAAACAATACATTTAAAAGATATGGGTTGTATGCACTTTTTTTTAATAAAAAAAGATATATATCCAAAAAACAAGGCCTTAAAGGGTTAAACTCTTGTCACTGTAACAGACACAATCTCTCTCTCTCTCTCTCTCTCTCACACACACACACACACACACACACACACACACACACACACACAGACACACACACACACACACGTCAAGTCACTTCCATTTTAGATGCAATATTGAATAAGCAGAAAATTCGGATTTTCTGCTCTAAAAATATAAATAAGCATAAAAAAATTAAATAAGCACTTTTAATATTCTAAACAGAATAAGCACTAGTCGCTAATGAATAAGTACTAGTACTTAATGGAATAGATACTAGTATCTAAAAAATAAGTACTAGTAGCATGAAAATAGAGACTAGTAGGTTAAAATGATAAAATGTTAAAACGGCTTGCCATATTGGCTCAGAGAGAGAGAGAGAGAGAAAATGACCTTTTAGATACTAGTACCTATTAATAGATACTAGTATTTATTCAATAAATACTAGTACTAAGTCATTAGATACTAGTACCTATTAAATAGATACCAGTACTTATTCATTAGCTACTAATACGTATTCAAAAGAATATCTAAAGAATAAGCACTAGTATCTAAATAATAGGCACTAGTACTAAAGAATAAGCACTAGTCGCTAATGAATAAGTACTAGTACTTAATGGAATAGATACTAGTATCAAAAAAATAAGTACTAGAAGCATGAAAATAGAGACTAGTACGTTAAAATGATTAAATGTTAAAACGGCTTGCCATATTGGCTCAGAGAGAGAGAGAGAGAGAAAATGACCATATTCAAACCAAAATATCTGACTTCCTCTTGGTCTGAGCTAATGACAGTTAATTAGAAAGTTGTCTGGCTTGATCTGAACAATATGCGTACCGAGTTTTATGATTGTAGGTAAAACTATAAAACTAACCCCCCCACTTTTGTCAAAAGGTGGCGCTACTGAGTCCCTGCACCACGCCCGTTTCTGAAACTTTGCACATGTCTACAGGCTAATAAATGTGATCTGTCTGTCGAGTTTCATGCAATTTTAAGCAATTTCAGGCATGCTAAGAGTCTCAAAAGCATCCAAAAAGAATATTAAACTTTGATGCGTTGCCATGGCACCAGTATCTAAGATATCAATAATCCTTTCACAGGTCTACATCTGCCGTGCATTTACATTATACAGATGAAGTTTGAAGCAAATCGGGTTAAAATAAGAGGGTGATTTCAAAGCATTTTGAAAGTGACACACTTCCTGCTGCCAGTTGGTGGCGCTATAACTTTGACTCACAATAGTCACATCCATGTGATCGGCCTCTTACAACGAACAAACTGCTGAAGTTTCATTAAGATCAGCTAATGTATGCTGAAGTTATAACACACTTCCTGTTTCACGTTTCTCGCCATAAATTCGTTTCCTCGCCACGGCCAAACCGTTCGAGATATCAAAAATCCCCTGGCAATTTTTCATCCTCAATGTCTTGACTTCATGCTGACCGAGTTTCGTGGCATTTCTTTGAATTCTCTAGGAGAAGTACTTTAAATTCCATTGCATGCGTTTTACAAACAACCCTAAATAGCCGACTTCCTGTTGGGCTGGGGTAAAAAGTAAGAGCATGAAGTATATATGAACCGATGAGATCTATATGTGTACCGAGTTTCATATTATTACATGCAAGCGTGTTTGATTTATGGACCAAGTTTTCGGACCCCGTTCCAGGGGGCGCTGTCGAGCCCCCCTGCCACGCCCGGGTACCATCTTCAGCCCGGCCCTGATGGCCGCGGGTTCTGACCCGTGTGCAAAGTTTCAAGAGTTTTCGAGCACGTTAAGAGCCCCAAAAGTGCCCGAATAGTCGTTAGAATAATAATAATAAATATAGCTGCGAGCAGCGATTACGGGCCCAAGCCGGTGGCATCGCAACCCCGGTGCCTTTAGTTACCTAAAGTCACCGGAGTGGCGGTGCCGCCGGCTTTGGCCCTTCATCGCTGCTCGCAGCTATATATATATATATATATATATATATATATATATATATATATATATATATATATATATATATATATATATATATATATATATATATATATATATATATATATATATATATATATATATATATATATATATATATATATATATATATATATAAACAAGCCGGTGGCACCGCCACCCCGGTGCCTTTGGGGTTACTGTGCATGACGGGCAATAACGTAACCCCACTTTGACCTTTGAGAAGATGTGTGCTGTAGAGCTTGCATTGGTGTGGGCTCTGCAAAAGTGTGCATTGAGGGCACATATCAACCACAAAGTATGCGTGAGCAACCTTCTGAAACCTAAAATGAAAAATGAGACACCCTACGGTCTCCTGGACTTAATGGACACATGAAATAAGTACACAAGTTTGAAAGTTATATGAAGTGTGCCAAGACAGAATATTTGCCTGATCTGATTAGAAAAATAGTTTGTGTGTGTGTGTGTGTGTGTGAGGCGTGATTGAACAATGTAGACATAATAACATACTCCGTCCTTTTGTTCATACAGGACATTATTCAAACTGCAAAGTGTTTACTTATATTTGTGTACAATCGCAATAAAACACAACATTGTGCTTTTGTCAAACTGTACTGCTAAGCTACAACTGTCACCCAACCAAAATCTCTTACACACACACACACACACAGACACACACACACACACACACACACACACACACACACACACACACACACACACACACACACACACACACACACACACACACACACACACACACACACACACACAGACACACACACACACACACACACACACACACACACACACACACACACATAGTTTAAAAGCAAAAAAATCTTTTGGACATTCATCATATTGCATTGGTTTTCATTTCTTGTCCTCGAACAGAGCCCTAATCTGTTTATTTTTTCAGTTACACATTCTACATTGATTAAAAAAGAAAAATCAAATGTGTTTTTATTTTATACATAAATAAATAATCTATCATTCAGATGAGAATAAAGTTAGTGTTAGTTCAAATTTGAAGGAAAACAAATATATGATCTGAAATATAGCACATTCATTTAAAATTCATTCAGGTTCAATTACCAAACATACAAATCTCAATGTAATTTAAAGCAAACAATACATTTAAAATATATGGGTTGTATGCTATTTTTTTATATAAAAAGATATATATCCAAAAAGACAAGGCCTAAACTTTAACAAGGGTTAAACAATCACTGTAACAGACACAATCACAATCACACGCACACACACGCACACACACACACACACACACACACACACACACACACACACACACACACACACACACACACACACACACACACACACACACACACACACACACACACACACACACACACGTCAAATCACTTACATTTTAGATAAAATATTGACTTTTTTTCTTTTTTCAAAGTTTCAAGAGTTTTCGTGCACGTTAAGAGCCCCAAAAGTGCCCGAATAGTCGTTAGAATAATAATAATAATAATAATAATAATAATAATAATAATAATAATAATAATAATAATCCTTAGGAAAACAATAGGGCCTTCGCCTTTTCAAGGCTTGGGCCCTAATAATAATAATAATCCTTAGGAAAACAATAGGGCCTTCGCCTTTTCAAGGCTTGGGCCCTAATAATAAATATAATAAATAATCCTAAGGAAAACAATAGGGCCTTCGCCTTTTCAAGGCTTGGGCCCTAATAAATAATCCTAAGAAAACAATAGGGCCTTCGCCTTTTCAAGGCTTGGGCCCTAATAATCCTAAGGAAAACAATAGGGCCTTCGCCTTTTCAAGGCTTGGGCCCTAATAAATAATCCTAAGGAAAACAATAGGGCCCTCGCCTTTTCAAGGCTTGGGCCCTAAAAATGATTGGGAAGTGGATAATGACAATGACAACTATCGAGTGACAATGAATTTTAAACATATTTGCTCAGGTGGTTGCAGGGGGTTATTTTCTCTATCACCATGCAACATGATATTATTTTTATTAACAACACACATACAGTGTGCGTTTCTAACAAGTTAAGTTTGAGCTTTATTGCTCAGGCACACGTAGCTATTTAGGTCATTACTTTAAAAAACCTAAGGCTTTTTCCTAAGGCACCCAGGTTCACATTGTTAAGCCACTAGATATTATGCCTGGGCTTCACTAGCCCAGATACACATAAGTCAAGTCACTAGTAGTCTGTCGCCTTTTCGCCTTTTTCTTAGTTGGGTACAAATAATTTTATATTTAACAATATTATCACAACATTATTTTCCTGTTATCTCTGTAAAGCTGCTTTGAAACAATCTGTATTGTAAAAAGCGCTATACAGTAACATGAAGGATTATTAGTAACACCTGTTCAATTTCTCATTAATGCAATTATCTAATCAACCAATCACATGGCAGTTGCTTCAATGCATTTAGGGGTGTGGTCCTGGTCGAGACAATCTCCTGTGCTGCGTTCCAAACCGCATACTTCCCTACTATTTAGTATGGGAAAAGAGTAGGCGAGCGGAAAAGTATGTATTAATCCAAAAGAGTAGGCGAGAATTACCTGGGTGACGTACCAATTATCGCGAGATTTGGACTTAAGTGCGTTCGAATGTGCCTACTTTCCTACTATATAGTAGGCGAAAACAGTACGTGAAGGAAGCAGTACGTTCGAAACATCAGTATTCATAAAAGAGTAGGGGAGAAGTTCCCGGATGGCTTACTGCTTCCGGCCCGATTTTTGAGTGCTCAACTGATGGATACTCTTCTATCCCAGGGGGCCACGCGAGAGCATACGTCATTATCAAACATCACGGAGATCAGCGACGCCGGGGGTTTTCAAATGTGAGTAAACACGGTTCCTTATGTGTTAAACTACAATAGAGTAGACGTTTTAACTGTTGAAGGTGTAAAGTAGTTAGACAGTATAATATAGTTGTGATTTTGCTGTAAAAACATGTTTTGTATAGCTAGCTAACAGGGGAGCTCTAAGAACACGTAACGTCTCTATAGTGGATTTACATAACCATATACATCTTAAACACGCTTATTTAAAATGTCTATTTACATCTGAAAGGAAAATATTGTAAGTATTGACATATTGCAGATGAGCACATCACAACATGAAAAAGACATCTGAGTGATGTATGTGTGGCATTATCATAGGATAGGATAACGTTAATTCACTGTTGTCAACACTGTTGACATTAGACTAATGTGCTGTAAATAAGGTAAATAAACAAATCTATAAAGTAACTAAACATGTTTTTATTCAGACTGGTGTGAGCACTGAGGATGAGGAGCCCAGAGCTGAATCCTGGAAACGGTGCCATGGATGAGACTGTCATAAGATCTCTCCATCTGCCCCTATCGCCTCAGATTGTGAAGCGCAGCGCAGCAACAAGCTCCGGCACGAACACCTCTGGTGAATTCATCAGAATAAAGCCGCAGAATGGGAACCGCTGTGTTGAGATGGCAGTAGGATGTGGGCTTCAGCGCCCAAATACATGCTTGTAGTTTGAATAAAGATTTGTTTCATGTGCATGCATTTGTTTATTGTGTGATGGTTACTTTTATTTGTTCTTTTACTCATTTATTCATGTTTCTTATTGTTGTCAGTATATAAAATATAATTATTTAATGTATGCATTAATTCATTGTTTGACTGACAATTGAGATGTTCACGTGTATTCATGCATAACTCATATGACAAAAATTACATTTTGCTTGTTTTATTAAATTATATAATTTTTAGTATATAAAAAAAGTAATATAATTAAGTATTGGTCAGCATTAAATATTATTTTGTTTAAGTTTTGGGGTGGGCTAACAATGCAATTCATTCTGAGGTAATATTAATTTTTTATGAGCGATACTTGCATTTTTCGAGTATAAAGTCAACAGTTTCTCCAAAGGAGATCTTCGAGCAGCGGCCCGTCTCCTTGTGCACTGCAGACAGTAAACGCAGAGGAAAACTGTTCTAGGTTGTGCTGTCGAGTTACTGATGTTATGAAGTGTTAGTGCACCTGTCGCTCATATAATTTAAACTTATAAACTTATTACATAAAGATCATGGAAAGATACTAGTTGTATCTAACAATGAACAATCATAATGACAGAACAGAAAACATAAAGATCATTGGTTTGTGTACATCATAATATGATATTTATACACAGGAAAAAAGAACAATAACAAGGCTAAATATCTTTAAATATAAATAGTTCTTCATAATACATTAAAAAATAGTTTTGTTGTTATTGTCTGAGGGATGAAACGAGAGGTAAATTCATCAAGAAAAGAGGAAAACTTAAAGGAGAAACTTTTTGGGTATAAAATAAAGAAATTAACAACATATTCAAGAGATAACGATTTTGGGGTTTCTTAAAAAATCGTTATAAGGAACTGTGGGTCACATTAGAAGGGTTTAAAATATAACAACTTAAATCAACCCTAAATGTATTCACAAAATAAATTGGCAGCTGTTTCTTCAACAATACCACAAAATGAGCAAGTTTCATCAATATCAAGATATTTACAGATAGATGAATTAAACGTGTCGTTCATCTTTTAAGTTGTTGCGCTTGTGATAACGTGTCGTAGGTCACATGATAACGTCAAAATGGCGGATGATGTCCGGATCGCATTCATACTCAACGAGATTTGGCTATAAAGTACCTACTCTTTTAGCGCTCGTTAAGTAAGTACTTATTGAAATTAAGTACCTACTCATTGAGTATGCGGTTTGGAACGCAGCCCTGAACTCCAAACTGAATGTCAGAATGGGAAAGAAAGGTGATTTAAGCAATTTTGAGCGTTGCATGGTTGTTGGTGCCAGACTGGCCGGTCTGAGTATTTCACAATCTGCTCAGTTACTGGGATTTTCACGCACAACCATTTCTAGGGTTTACAAAGAATGGTGTGAAAAGGGAAAAACATCCAGTATGCGGCAGTCCTGTGGGCGAAAATGCCTTGTTGATGCTAGAGGTCTGAGGAGAATGGGCCGACTGATACAAGCTAATAGAAGAGCAACTTTGACTGAAATAACCACTCGTTACAACCGAGGTATGCAGCAAAGCATTTGTGAAGCCACAACACGCACAACCTTGAGGCGGATGGGCTACAACAGCAGAAGACCCCACCGGGTACCACTCATCTCCACTACAAATAGGAAAAAGAGGCTACAATTTGCAAGAGCTCACCAAAATTGGACAGTTGAAGACTGGAAAAATGTTGCCTGGTCTGATGAGTCTCGATTTCTGTTGAGACATTCAGATGGTAGAGTCAGAATTTGGCGTAAACAGAATGAGAACATGGATCCATTATGCCTGTGCAGGCTGGTGGTGGTGGTGTAATTGTGTGGGGGATGATGACTTGGCACACTTTAGGGCCCTTAGTGCCAATTGGGCATCGTTTAAATGCCACGACCTACCTGAGCATTGTTTCTGACCATGTCCATCCCTTTATGGCCACCATGTCCCCATCCTCTGATGGCTACTTCCAGCAGGATAATGCACCATGTCACAAAGCTCGAATCATTTCAAATTGGTTTCTTGAACATGACAGTTAGTTCACTGTACTAAAATGGCCCCCACAGTCACCAGATCTTAACCCAAAAGAGCATCTTTGGGATGTGGTGGAACGGGAGCTTCGTGCCCTGGATGTGCATCCCACAAATCTCCATCAACTGCAAGATGCTATCCTATCAATATGGACCAACATTTCTAAAGAATGCTTTCAGCACCTTGTTGAATCAATGCCACGTAGAATTAAAGGTACAATATGCAAGAGTTGTTTGCCGCTAGAGGGCGCTACATTCCAAACAACAACAACGGCGTAGCTTGATGACGATGTGAAGGAGTGTGGAATGATGGGAACTGTCGTTTTAAACTCCACCGTGGATGTAAATCAGTCAGACGGGAATCGGAAAATCATATTCATGGATGAGGTTATTTTTTTTTATAATGAATTGTTTTTTTGGCGAGGGTGGCGTGGTTCAGCGTGGTCTGTAATGGGAGAGAGAACAGACGAGCGGGAAGTAGGTCAAGTGCAAATGACGAACACCTGTGTCTTATTAAGAGTGATCGGCGTGGAGAGACCGCTTATAAGCCGCGCACTGGAACAAGAGAGAGATACTGGAGAGAAAATTTGAAGCAGAGAAAGAAAACCGGTGGATCCGAGCTCTCATTTTTGAACTGTTTTGTGTCGTCGCGGTTGCCACGATGAATGCGCGTTGTGTGCGACTTTGTTTGTTTTGTTTTATTTTAATAAACTACGAGTCTCAGTCACGCAGACCCCTGTCTTCTTCCTTCATGACTCTTGAACCTCATCACACTTTTATTTCATTAAAATGAATTAACCGCAAGAAAAGTAAGGTTTAATACTAAATTGGTTATCATAGATGTTACTGTATGTCGAATTCATTATTGTGATAATGCTTTGCAGTTTTACATGTTCTAAACAATTGTTGTAAAAGTACATTCGAACATACCCACATCATTTGCCAAAATACTGATTAATCTTTATTTATAACACATGTTATATATTTATTTACATGGCCATAAACATCAGACGTGATAAACAATGTCAATAAATTAAACACAAATCTAAAGCAATAATACTTCCCTTACATAAACATAACTATTAACGAATGCTACATTTGGAAAATATAAAATTAAGCATGCTTTGTCGACAGAACCAGCTGCAATCGGTAAAGAATAACTGTTCCGTAACGACTGCACGAAACAAGCTAACGTTTGTAGCTTGACAGACGCTACAACTACAACTTCCGCATTTGTCAAGGACTCCACGCAGTACGAGCGGAAACCGAGGGTAACTCGGATATGACGCAATTGACTGGCGACTCCCAGCTCCCCCCTGCTGTAACGCCCCGTTTCCTTGGTTAAAATCACAATTTTCTCATGATTTAAAAATAGTTGGAAACATTTGGGATATTGTAAGTAATCAACTTAACAAAATATATAACACTGGCCTTGAGATTATGGGATATTGTAATGCAAAATTCTTACATATTGTAGCTTTAAGGCAGTTCTGAAGGCGAAAGGGGGTCAAACACAGTATTAGTATGGTGTTCCTAATAATCCTTTAGGTGAGTGTATAAATAAAGGTGACTTGACTTGGTCAAGCGACCAGGTACACACTGCAGTAGTCCACTAGTGTTAAGCTATTCGTCAAAGCAGGTCAAGGCACACCAACATGGCAAACTTGTGGTTCTTATGGCTCTCGGAGCAGCAGCAGTACATGAAGTATGTCGTGGCGATTGACCTGCCTGTTTTTTGGGGAGGGGCATCATTCATCTTGTCTCCTGCTTATCATATAGCAGCAGTGTGTTCAACATTCTAAAGCAGCATATACACATTTTGGCTTGTTCATTTTCAGCTGTGTTGGAGGCAATTTTATATATGCTATTTGTGCAGCAGCAGTATGTCTTACATGCCAAAGCAGCGTATTGGTGTTTATATTGGCAGTAGCAAGCCCATGCACTTGCTCTTGCAACAGCAATAATCTAGAACTACAGCAGCAATATCAGCAGCAGCAGCAGCGTAGTAGATCTATTATGCCAAGACCAAATACATTAACACTGTCATGTTCATTACCATGCTAAAATCTTTAGAGAGTTATCATGATAGAAAAAATATCAAGTATAACAAAATATATAAAACATCCAGTTATTAGATTTTATTTGCATACATTTGAATAATATTTTTCATTATTCATCATTTACATTAACCAGACTGTTATACTTTATTGTAAATAAATTTAAGTGTACCTACTTTTTTTGGGCTAAGAATAAAGCAACAACAGAGTGATCATTAGACTGTTTTAGCACCTCAGATTTATCATATTTAAATTAGTCCAAGTGAGACACAAAATCTAAGGTTTATAAAATAACTATATTATTATGAAGTTGAGTAAAGGATACTGATCTCGTTATCACGGTGGGTCACATTGTCCCGCAGCTTTTGGAGTTCAGCATGTGATTTTCTGTCCTCTTCATCAGATATCCCCTTTAAAGGAGGACTGCTGCCATTACTCACCCCATTTTGAGCAGAGAGTCTCTCTCGCACTTTCACCTGAAGAGGAAGGAAACTTGATTGATATGTAATACTTTTAAATTACATAAATAAAACATAAATAAATCAAACGTGGGGTGACACGTGTTACACGTGAATACACGTGTATTCATCATACATCATCGTTTCACAAAATATACGGATTGGCTGTACACACGAAAAAGCAAGGGTGTCGTTTTCAGATTAATCCACTCTGGGATCCAGTTTAAAAAAAATAGCGGTTCAGTCAAAAACGCCGGATCCATCTGGACGAAACACCGATACGATACAAACTTTTTACGTATACAACTAAACGCATCTCCGTGTGGACAGGGCCTCAGACACAGGTTGGACAGAAGTGTTCCTAAAGCATCAACATCATGATGCAACGTTGAGTTCCCTAAAAACTGTGAACAGCTTATCGTGGTGATTGTTAAAGGGCCCCAATTATGGATTTTTGAAAATGACCTTTCATGTAGTGTGAAACATAGCTCTAAGTGAATGAAAACATCCTAAAAAGTTTTAAATCTGAAAGTGCACCGTATATAAAGTTATTGTCTTTCAAAAGTAAGAGTCGACTCTGAGTCAATGAAATTAATCGTTTTTCAAACGAGTCATAAGCGGTTTCGCTGTGACATCAAGACGAAACATTAAAATATTGCCCGCGCACTTATTGCACACGCAGCAGGGGCAGTACCAGATCATTTTTAACGCAGGTGTTGAGGGAGTTCTAGAACATTGACAGGGAGAGCTGCGCTATTATATATATATATATATATATATATATATATATATATATATATATATATATATATATATATACTGTATATACACAGTATATTATATACAAGACGCAGATACCAAGAAAACCAAGATGCTGTGCTCTACAATGTGAAGGTAAAGTCATTTTTTTTCACTGCCCAAGGACGAGCATGTCAAGAATTAGTGGTTAAAATTAATTTTTACCACAATACCACAGCAGTATAATCCTAAACTTTTTCTGTGTTCCCTTTGTTTTACTTACGACGGCTTCTCAAATCTTGGAGTTCAATGCAGGATAAGCAAACAACTTGCTCTTGAAGATGGTGTTCAAAATACTTAGTTTTGAGTTTTATATTGTGTAGATCTCCTGCTAACTGGCTAACTCATGTTCTCTATCCTGTCTTACTGAAATATGTCTGGTAATCAGCTGTGGGCCACTATTACATAAAACTGTGTCTATTAATGCAGATTGTCTGTCGTTCTCACTACTTTGAGGTAAGATTAAGCATGGAGCAAGATTTATGTTACATCAGTCATTTATGCTAGAGCTCGACTAATGTATACATTGCATTCATGCACTGTTATACAGTTTCCACGTGTTCACTGCAATATATTAAATAAATTAGTAAATATATTAGTAAAAGTAAAATAATCAGTTTGTTGATAGACATGCACTTGTTAATGCTGATGGTGAGTAAATTACAGTTGCAACATCTCATAATGTACCTCAAACTGAGTAGCGTATCACTGAGAAACGTCCTGCTCGAGTCGTCCTTGCGATGGAGGTTCGGGTTGAATAACTAGTTCTTCCAATGTTTCATCATCGGACTCGCGCTCGGATATGGTAAAATTGACGTCATTGTTTAGTTTTAGACACATTACAGGGTTTAGTTTACGGTGTAGGAAGCCTCAGGACAAGCAGAGCTGACGTTGTTTTGGCAATTGGCATTTTTGTTTTTTCGACACGCGGTAAACCAATCACAACAGACTGAGCTGTCTGGCCAATCAGAGCAGAGTAGATCGCGGAAAGGAGGGATTTAGAGAGACTGATTCATCTGACGAGTCGTTTGACAATCATTGAAAATGTGGTGATGTGCAAATGTATATTATGAGGAAATTAAACAGTTTTTTGACCTTTGATGCATGTAAACCTGTTGTAGGAGACTCCAAAACAACATTGGGAAACTTTAAAATAGCCTAAAAATAGCCTATACATATATAGCCCTACAGATTGTTTCAAAGCAGCTTTACAGAGATAACAGGAAAATAATGCAACAAAGTTTGTTTCTAGAAGAAAATAGTATCATAGTCCAGGTTAAGTAAGTTCAGGGATGGTAAATTTTTGTTGTAAAAAGTTATTAATTTAGTTAATTTATATATATATATAGCCGCTCTGAAGAAAACTGATGTCATTGTCCAGCTCAGTTCAGTTCTCATATAACAGTGTCAATGCAGGCAGATATAATAATGTCTAATGTTTAATAAGAAAATTAAATGTCCCCAACTAAGCATGCCAAAAGCTCTCAAAAGTTCTCCTCTGGCCAATGAACAGTGTATGATATATACAATGTATGATGTATGATGATTGACCTCAGAAATATGAATGACTATAGCCCTATTCGCACGGGATAAGTATTACCTGGTGACCTCTAGTCATTTGTAACAATTGCGGAGGTTGTCTGTGATCTTAATCCAGTGCGAATCAGCCATGTCTGTAATTTGTAAAGTGAAAATTCCCCCGCAAATGACCTACCATATTTTGCCGAACACCGAGGTCCTGTGATAATATTAGTCCAGTGCGAATCGGAATCTCTGTGATTTGGCGGGGTTGTTTAAAAATTTTTCAAGGATTTTGTTTGGACAAACAAAAACACACCAAACCAACAATTACTAAAAACACGCACAAAAACTGATTTTCAACAGGCATATCTGTTATTTGCATATCTCTCGAACCGTTAGTCAGATGGATTTCAAACTTGACAGGTGTTTTGCTACGGGCACGAGTAAGTGCATTGCCAAGTTTGACGTTGTTTGGATTAGAAATGCAAAAAATATCGGTAAATATGCACACAATGGCTTTTGCCGCTCTAGCCGCTGGCCACTTTGGCTCACACTGCACACTGAGTGGCCACTCCCCAAAATAAACATTCTGACATTAGAGGGTTGTGGTTTAAAATCTGAATATTATATTTTATTCACGGCCATCATTTGTAGTAGCCTATTCACAAACTGTTTGCTCAAGCGTAGCGTTTTCTCGGAGTTCACTGTGTAGCTGCTCCAGCCAAGGTCTGAACCTCCCCTGAATCGTCGCACTAATTCATTTGTGGATGTTAACTGAATCTGTAAGTCAGCTACACTGCTTAATTCTGAATTTTTATATTTTATTCTGGAGCGCTTAACGTTATCGTTTTCTCAGAGTTTAGGCTCCTGTGTAAGAGCATACAGTGCATGTCAGTATTTGCTTTCTACCATGCACAAATAAAAATGTCACTGAACTTTTGCTGTTTAATTGTAATAATGAGCACTCAAACACACCAAACCAACAATAACTAAAAACACAAAATTTGACTTTACCGAAGCGACATCTGTGCTCTCGTCGATTGCCAGTGAATACGGAGCCTCTCCAATATCTTTTAGCAAGTCTTTAAACATGCAAGTCTTTAAACATGCTATGACATTGCTGATAAGTGCTGTACATTTCGTACGATGGATGCTCACGTCCTTTTCAAAGGCTGAATTTACCAATTCACCCAAGTGATCAACTGAACTAACTGCTGTGTGCCAAGCTATATAGCTTGCTAGCTGAAGCTCAGCCATTTGATGTGTATTCGAAGGTTTTGACACTGTAAAACCGATGTCTGTTAGACGTGTTGAGAAAAATGGTTTGGCATTCCGCTTGTGTTTTTCTGTGCTTACATGTTGTAGGAGGTCTCCATGGTGAGCACGAATCTCCGTTTTACAGTACCTGCACACCGCTTTACTCTGATCACCAACCACTTGACCTATCCAGTCTTTAAGTTGTTTATCGTTTTCCCAGTCTTTGTTGTACTTTTTGCCATAATTGGACCACTTCGTTGGAAGCATTGTTTGTAGAAATTGAAATATGTGTATTTATTTACCCTATCATAGCTTGGATTACAGTGTCGGGCGTGCCGTCTGCCTGCACGTTGAACGGGATTTTTCTCCAATGAGGGGGATAAGGGGGCGGATTCGGCGGAATGTTTTGACGAATTACGCCACAGCACTTATATGATTGCACTGATTGGCTATAGCTGTGAGCAGACAGTGTCAATCAATGTATTAGAGATTGAAAAAAAGTTGCTTGTCAGATTTTCCTAACAACCAACCATATTTTTTTAATACGCCCAAAAAAACGCAACCCGTAACCAGTGCTGTTTTAATGCGACTTACTAAAAAAAAAAAAAGCCCAAAGTCACGTATTATAAGCAGACTTGGCAACTATGGCGTCAATCAGAAAGTTGAAAGTAGCTCAACTTTATGGTAATGAGCTATGACACTATGACGCGGTTCAGCGGCAAGCAGCGGCAAAAGCCAGCAACCAATCGGAATGTAGACGTCCTTCGCGCTGGCTGATTCCAGAGAAACATACCATGTAAACTTTTGTTCCTACCAAAACATTAGTTCCGAGAAAATGGAGGAGAAGCTAGAGGAGAATTTGCGTCTTCTCCGCAAATACAATACAGCAGCACCAAACACAACAACTTTGCGATTATCCATGATCCATTGATAGACCTTTAAGAATGAGCGCAACTTTTATTTGAGATATTTACAAACGCTCGTTTCAAGCGGGAATGCAATTCATTTGCTCACATAACACCAATTTGACCAATTGCACTAATGCAAATAATAATACAAATAATAACAATAATAATTAAAGCTGCAAGCAGCATTTATCGGTGTTCAAGCAGTTAAGGCATTTAAGGCAGTTAAGCTCAAAAGCATCTGAAGACATTAAGTTTCATGTAGCAAGCATTTAACCACTGACAATTTTTTAGGAAATTTGGAATATCGTTTCATATCTATGCTGATGACACCCAGATTTACCTGCCTCTGAATAGAAAAGACACTTGTACGTTAGCGCCTTTACTGCAGTGTCTTGAGGAAATTAAGGCCTGGATGGCAAAAAATTTCTTATGTTTTAATGAAAACAAAACAGAGGTAATACTCTTTACCCCTGGAGGTACTTATGAATCGCAAAATTTTGATCTAGCTGAGTTGAATCCATTAGTGAAGTCCTATGTCAAAAATTTAGGTTTCACTATGGATTGTGATTTTAAACTGGACAAACAGATTAACTTGGTAGTTAAATCGAGTTTTTTCCAGTTGAGACAGCTCACCAAGGTGAAATCATTTCTGTCTTCCAGAGACTTTCAAAAACTCCTCCATATTTTCATTTCATCACGTCTAGATTATTGTAATGGCCTTTACATAGGCATTAGTCAGGCCTCTCTCTCTAGGCTGCAGAGGGTCCAGAATGCTGCAGCTCGCTTGCTGACAGGTACACGAAAGCGAGAACATATTAAACCTGTTTTGTCCTCTCTTCACTGGTTACCAGTATCTTTTAGAATTAAATTCAAAATTTTGATGTTTGTATTTAAATCACTTCATGGCCTCGCTCCCAGGTATATGACGGAACTGATTAGGCAGTACGCTCCGTCAAGAGCGCTTAGGTCCGCTGACCATTTGCTTTTAGTAGTCCCGCGTGTGAAACTGAAAACCAGGGGTGAAAGAGCATTTTCAGTGGCTGGACCGAAGTTGTGGAATAGTTTGCCCCTGTTCATTAGGCAGTCTCAAACCATTACTATTTTTAAATCGAATCTTAAAACTTATTATTACAGCTTGGCATTTGACGCCGTGTGAGAGTTCTGTTTTATTCTTTTATTGTTTTATTGTTGTACTGTTTTTTATTTTTTGTATTTTGGTCATGTTGGTTTGATTGCATAAGTATGTTTGTGTACAGCACTTTGCTAAACGCTTGTTGTTTTTAAAAAGTGCTATATAAATAAACTTTGACTTGACTTGACTTGACATCATAGATGTAATAGACCATGTTTTAGCATGATTTACCATGATATACCAAATTTTAGTGTGGTTTTCATGATTTACCTAGTTCCAGTATGATTTACCATGAATCTTGCTTGATTTACCATAGTTTACCATGATATACCAAGTTCTAGTATGATTCACTATGATTTACCCTCTTCTAGCATGGTTTACCACAATTGAACACATTCTAGTATGATTTAATATGATTCTAGCATGACTTACCAGTTTACCATGATTTACCATGTTATAGGATGATTTACCATGATATACCACATTCTAGAATGATTTACCAGGATTGTAGCATGATTTACCATGATTCATCACATTGCTAGCATGATTTGCCATGATACACCATGTAATAGTATTATTTACTATGATTTACCATGTTTCTATCGTGATTTACCATGATTTACCACATTGCTAGCATTAATGTGAAGTGTCAGTAGCAATGAAGTGATAAACTGACAAAAAAATGATTGTCTTATAATAGTTAACATGGAAAAACAAGTTTGCTTTAGTGCAGAATAGTGGTGAAAATCAAGCCTGTCAAAATGAAACCGAGCCAATTAGTGGTCTTCAACTGCCCTCTGCTGGCCATTATACTTATTAATAAAGGGTGTTCACAGGTGCTTTTGCACTCTTATTTTGCACTCTTATTTAGACAAATGCTTACACACACACACACACACACAAACACAAAGATACATTTTGTTGTTTTTTTCAATGCTATTGGGATGTGTCATTATGAAAATATACTTTAATGGTCTATAAGCATTTCACATAATGTCTTTGTAAACTATTAATCCGATTATTCAGCATTTATTTAGAAATATAGGACTACACACACACACTCACACACACACACATTCTGTTGTAGATACAGACATTTGAACTATGTGATGGAAAAACAAAATGTTTACTGCAAGTCTCCTTCAGGATTCACAAATCTCAATGTGCTACAATGGTCAGCAGCAATACTTCAATAGATAAATTTTGACTAAATGTGAGTGTAAATGTTAAAATAGTAATTTTATAAAGTCTAAATAACAATTATAGAATTATATTAGTTAGTAGCATGACAAAATGACTATTTTAAACAGCAGGGGGCAGTAGAATACCACTTATTGGCTTAATATGCCATTATGTTCATATCATTTTCACCTTTTTAACTGTTATAGAGGCATATTTGCTCCAATCTGTCTGAAAATTGTCATGCTTATTTAGAGTCACGTGTTCTGACTTGTTTTTAAGAAGATCTGAGCATTCATTGAAGAGATATAGGCTTTCGGGGACACTTGGTCAAGGCCACATTTTGAAGTGACCCTATTAAAGTCATCCAAATGCAGACGTTCAACTTTTTCTGACAATTATTGATCTAGAGAGTCCAGAGTATTGTACTGCACTGGTTTTTAACATTATGATATGAACATTATATGATCATAGATGGAAAAGACCATTTACAGCTAATACAGGCAATTTACCATAGGAAATATATGGTTTTGAAGCTTTTTAACAGTTATAGCGCCACCTATGGTCCGATCCCCATGAAACTTTGCTTTTTTTTGCTCGTATATTGTCCGTCTTAAGCCAAGGATCACAGTGGTGTAAAAAGCTTGAGGCTAGGACCAACGGCCTAGGAGTTATGAGCAATTTAGTACTTTTGGTTGCTGTAGCGCCACCTATGGGCCAATTGGGGTCATACTCTGATAGGTTCTCCCCAAAAGTATGGTCTACCATCTGGCCGAGTTTCAAGTTTCTAGGCCTTACGGTTTGGGCTGCACGATGCGTTTTAGGGGAATTTTGTTTTTCAAATAGCAATTACAATATGTTTTCAGCACTTCATGCTTGAACACGCAATAATAATGGGACCTTTTTGACAGTTATAGCGCCACCTATGGTCCGATCTCCATGAAACTTTGCATGCTTCTTCACCATGTTATGACACATATGCTCATCAATTTTTGTGAAGTTATGAGTTTTTATTTATGATTTATAGGCTTTTGACTGTATTTTGCCACGCCCCTTTTCTATATGACCCTGTTACAGCCACCCAATTGCAAAATTTCAACTTTTTTTCGATAATTGTTGATCTAGAGAGTCCAGAGAATAGGCCTATACTGGTTTGGTTCCGATCGGGCGAAAAACCAGGGACTAGTTCGCAAAAGTAGGTTTTGGACAAAATCCGACATAACTTTTTTTTTGTGTGCTTAAATCGAAATCGGAGATATACATATTGTCCGTCTTAAGCCAAGGATCACAGTGGTGTAAAAAGCTTGAGGCTAGGACCAACAGCCACCTATGGGCCAATTGGGGTCATACTCTGATAGGTTCTCCCCAAAAGTGTGGCCTACCATCTGGCCGAGTTTCAAGTCTCTAGGCCTTACGGTTAGGGCTGCACGATGCGTTTTAGGGGAATTTTTTTTTTTTTTCAAATAGCAATTACAATAGGTTTTCAGCACTTTGTGCTTGAACACCTAATAATAGCTAATTATTTTATTTTTTTCCCGATCAAATGTGACCAAAACGGTTATTCAAATGCTGTCATTATAAAAGGTTTCTTCAATATATTGCTTGTTTTTTCTGTTTATTACATTTTAATGTTGTGACACTTCTCTATTCCCTGCTACGTCAGAGCGGTCAGAGCGGCCAAAGCGTCAACAAGCTTCCCCGTACTTTTTGACAAGCGTCCTTGGCAGGGCGGCCAGAGCTTCTTTGTCGCTCAAGTCGGCGGCGGTATGAACGTACAGCTTATCAGGAGCCACTCGCATTTTTTTCCCTGCGCGTGAAAGTGAGGACGTATGGTTAACGTTACTAGGCAGCATGTTTAACAATGCCATTTGGCCATGGTTTAGGTAGAGAACTTTCTACGTTTGTTGTTTTAAACTGAAAAATGAGAAGGAAGTAAAAAGAAAACATTTATTTAATATGTCAACAAAATATATGCAAATTCCGTATGTATAAGAGAATTCAGTTCCCTTTCGTTGTCACTCCGAGTTACGTCGGATGACGACGAATGGGGGGGTTTCGCTTAGAACGCCTATCGACTTCGAGTATTACAAAACGAGCCAATGGCAAAGAAATGCCATGGGTCTGCGTAATTTGCATAGCGTATCTCCGCCTTACCTCGTGGGTATAAAAGGAGGACGCCGGCAACAGGCAGATATGTTTTCGCTTCGGAGCCAAGAGTATTCCTTCACTCCACAGTCATCTCTGACTTCGCTCTACGAGACGAGCTTCTCTCTCCGGTGTTGGTGTGACGGCGATCTGCAGCGAGCTCACAGTGCCTGCTGATCTGTGCAGTGATCTGCCAGTGTGTGTGTGTGTCTCCCTGTGTGCTTCAACATCGCAGAGTTTTTTTCTCCTCTCATAAAAGAGCTCGCACGCTTTTTAAAGACGGCTCGCCCGTGCATTTCTGGTTGCAGCGGACTGGTATCGGACTCTGATGGGCACGAGCGCTGTCTAGTGTGTTTGGGCTTTGATCATGCTTGAACAGCGCTCGTGGGTGACTCGTGTTCTCGCTGGGAATGTGATCATCGCGTCATGTATAGGTCGAGACTCGGTGAACTCGCAAGAGTGAGAGTCCCCTCATCCACCCCCCGATCTTCGGCTGGTGGCCAGGGTGACCTGAGGGTTACGGTCTGGATCAAGGCGCCGACTATGTGTCCGCGACCCCAGGCCCCCTCTTCAATGACGGTGCCCGCAAGTGAACTGCTGATTCCCGCGAGTCTACCCTCTGGTGACCCGCGTGTTTCAGTTGAAGCTACAGAGGAAGATGCCATGTCTGTTGCAGCATCACTAGGTGGGTTTGAGTCTTCTGGAAGTGAGGGCTCGTCACAGCTGCCACCTTCCGTTGTGCATACGGCTGTGCCTGAGTCTGATCCGAAGATGACGACCATGCTTTCCTGGGACGATGGGTTTTGGGTAAGGCCGCCGACCCTCGTCCACGGCAAACCCCAATACCTCTCTTCCCGGACGTGCATGATGAGATCTCGAAGTCCAAGAAGACCCCCTTGTCTTCTCGTAACCGCTCGCTGATCTCATCCACCTTTCCTCCCCTCGATGGAGCCGCTGCCCATGGGTACACTGGGGTCCCCCCGGCTGAACGCTCTGTTGCGATGCTATGTGTCCTCAGAGTGCTTCTTCTCGGCGCGATCCTAAGCATCCGCCCGTGACCTGTAGTTTTTCGTCTACGCTTGTGGCGAGATCCTATAGCGCCACGGGACTGGCAGCCGCCTCACTGCATGCCATGGTCATTCTGCTGGTCCACCTGACCCAGATGCTCATGGACCTGCACGAGGGCGGGACTGACCCAGGGCTCTTCACTGAGCTGCGCGCCGCCACTGACCTTGCTCTCCGAGCGACGAAAGTGGCCGTACGCTCCCTGGGTCAGGTGATGCTCACCATTCTGTGGCTGAACCTGTCTGATGTGCTGGATGCCGCGCGGACCCGTCTGTCCGACATTCCCATATCCCAGGTCGGCCTCTTCGGCGGTGCGGTTGAGGGCTTGCCCAACAGCTGTCAGCCGCCCATGAGCAGACTGAGGTTGATTCTGTCCCGACGGCCCCGCCGTCTGCTCAGATCCCTCTGTCTGTACACCGCCGAAGGCGCCCTCCCGCGGCTCCCACCCCGCCCGTTCACCCGGGTCGGCTCTGGAGGCCGCGGTCGGACGCCACAGTCCTCTCCAGCCCCGCACCCCTCTACACGCCGGGTATAGCGGCGCTCTTGAGATGGGCTCCTCAGAGATGGGACTCAGTTCTTTCCAGGAGTTGGTAACAGGACCACTCCTTTCCCCGGGGGAGGGCCGGGGAAGAATCCTTATTCTCCAAAGAGCTGACTCTCCCGTCTCTGAGCACAGAGTTCTCGGACGTCACAGAGCGCCGCCCACAAGCCGTGCTCTCCTCGTCCCCCTCTGTCCCAGAAGTGCTTGACACGGCGTGCCGTCCACGGACCGCTTCGCCCCTGTCCCCCTCTGTCGCCAGACCCCTGGCAGAGCAGGCCGCCGCGGGACGACCAGCCTGGTCCTCCCCTGGCCCCCTCTGCCAGGGCGCGGTTGCTAACTGTGCCCCCACATCGGGCCGCTATGGCTACCATCACTTCCGCTAGGGCGTCGTCCACGTGACACGTCTATGCGTTGAAGTGGAACCTCTTCGTCAGCTGGTGCTCTTCTCACCGAGAAGACCCCCGGAGATGCTCGATCAGCGTTGTGCTTTCCTTCCTTCAACAGGGGCTGGAGCGAAGGCTGTCTCCCTCCACCCTGAAGGTCTACGTTGCCGCTATTGCCGCACACCATGACCTCATCGAAGGTAAGTCGGTGGGGAAGCACGACCTGGTTATCAGGTTCCTGAGAGGAGCGAGGAGACTAAATCCGCCTCGCCCTCCTCTCGTTCCCTCTTCGGACCTCTCAGTGGTTCTAACTGCCCTGAAGAGTGCTCCATTTGAGCCCCTGCAATCAGTCGAGCTTAAATTCCTGTCTATGAAGACAGCGCTCCTGGTTGCACTGGCCTCCATCAAGAGGATAGGGGACCTGCACGCATTCTCCGTTGACGAAGCGTGCCTGGAGTTCGGGCCGGCTTACTCTCACGTGATCCTGAGACCCCGGCCTGGATACGTGCCCAAGGTTCCCACCACTCCCTTCCGGGACAAGGTGGTGAACCTGCAAGCGCTGCCCCTGGAGGAGGCAGACCCAGCCTTGCACTGCTCTGTCCAGTACGCGCTCTCCGCACCTATGTAGACAGGACGCAGTGTTTCAGGACCTCAGACCAGCTCTTTGTCTGTTATGGTGGGAAGCTGAAGGGAAAGGCTCTCTCAAAGCAAAGGTTGTCTCACTGGATAGTGGACGCCATTGCTTTGGCATACCAGCAGCAAGGTCGACCGTGCCCCCTTGGTGTGACTGCCCACTCCACCCAGAGTGTGGCATCCTCTTGGGCTCTAGCGCATGCCGCCTCGCTAACAGACATCTGCAGAGCTGCAGGCTGGGCGACACAACACATTCGCCAGATTCTATAATCTCCGAGTGGAGCCAGTGTCCTCTCGTGTACTCGCTCCAACCAGCTAGTACCGGACCCGCTCAGGTGTCTTCGCTTGCTCGCCATTCCACTCCACGGACTGGATACGTGCGATATTCTCCTCAGGTGAGCTTCCCCGAAAGCCCTGAGCTACTCCAGCACTCTTGACGTCGGCGCCAGTGTCTATTGCCTGCGCGTCGGCTAGGTGCCTCCCGTGTGCATGGTCCCTCCTCTGAGCGACCCCCACATGTGTATTTCCACTGTAAGCCTCTTTGAGCATGTGTCTTTCCCTTGGCAAGCCACCTTGCCACCCCTGGGGTTGAAATATTCCACCTGCGGCTGGACACCCCAGTGTTCTCCATATGTCTCCTTCGGGTCATATGTGTATTCTCTAAGTCCCCCCCTCTGGGTTGGCAGTAATTGCATATTTCCCCTAAACTTTGGGATATGCTCCCCAGTGTACCTTGGTATTCCTGTGCTAAATAGGAGTCCTTCGTCCGTGCCAGTCTCACGACAGGGATCTCAGATTTACGCAGGACACTGGAAGACAGCTGAGAAAGTGGCGTGATTAGACTAGTAACCCCATTCGTCGTCATCCGACGTAACTCGGAGTGACAATGAAAGGGAACGTCTCGGTTACGTATGTAACCCTCGTTCCCTGAGTAGGGAACGGAGACGTTACGTCTTCCTGCCACTTTCCGCTGTACCGCGGGGATCGCCTGAGCTCAGTCTTGGCTCCTCAGCGAAGAAACATATCTGCCTGTTGCCGGCGTCCTCCTTTTATACCCACGAGGTAAGGCGGAGATACGCTATGCAAATTCCGCAGACCCATGGCATTTCTTTGCCATTGGCTCGTTTTGTAATACTCGAAGTCGATAGGCGTTCTAAGCGAAACCCCCCCATTCGTCGTCATCCGACGTAACGTCTCTGTTCCCTACTCAGGGAACGAGGGTTACATACGTAACCGAGACGTTTTCATGTGTAAATTCCGTGATTCCGTCCGCGTTTTCCGCATCGCGAAAATCATAGGGCCCTACAACATAGGCCCCTGGCTTCAGTGTAAGCCAAAACAAATTAAGTGAATATTGTTTCTCTGTAGTCTCTGTAGAAACTCGTAACTTAGAGCGTAAATGGAAACAAACTAATTTAGAGGTCTTTAGAATCGTGTGGAAAGACAGTATGTCACGTTATAAAAAGGCTCTAAAAGCAGCCAGGGCTGAGCTTCTCCGCAAACTAATAGAAAATAACCAAAATAATCCAAGGTTTTTATTCAACACCGTGGCTAGACTAACAAATAAACAAACATCACCAGAGCAAAATATTCCATTACAATATAGTAGTAATGATTTTATGAATTACTTCAATGAGAAAATAGAAAGCATCCGAAACACAATTGTAAATATACAATCCTCTATGATGTCTTATGATTCAGCCTCAATTATGGCCCCTCTAGAACAACTACACCGCTTTACAACTATAGGACATGAAAAGCTAAATAAACTTATCATTGCATCTAAACCAACAACATGTTTATTAGATCCAATACCCACTAAACTACTGAAAGAAGTGTTACCTGTAGTCGAAGAGCCTCTTCTTAATATTATTAACTCGTCTTTATTTTTAGGTCATGTTCCAAAAATATTCAAGCTGGCAGTAATAAAACCTCTCATTAAGAAACCGCAATTAGATCCAAATAACTTAGCAAATTACAGACCCATCTCAAATCTTCCATTTATGTCTAAAATACTAGAAAAAATTGTGTCCGCTCAATTGTGCTCTTTCTTACAAGAAAATGATATCTATGAAAAATTCCAGTCGGGATTCAGACCGCATCATAGCACAGAAACTGCGCTAGTTAAAATTACAAATGATTTACTTTTAGCTTCTGACCAAGGCTGTATCTCAATACTAGTTCTACTCGATCTTAGTGCTGCGTTCGATACTATCGATCATAAAATACTCTTGGATCGACTACAAAACTACACTGGTGTTCAGGGACAGGCATTAAGCTGGTTTAGATCGTACTTATCAGACCGTTACCATTTTGTTTGTTTAAATGGGGAAAAATCAAAGATAACGTCAGTAGACTATGGAGTGCCGCAAGGATCGGTGTTAGGCCCTCTGCTATTCTCAATATATATGCTGCCACTTGGTAATATTATAAGAAAACATGGAATTAATTTCCACTGTTATGCTGATGACACTCAATTATATATCTCATCACGACCAGATGAAAACACTAACTTATCTAAATTGACAGAGTGTCTAAATGATATAAAATGCTGGATGACGTGTAATTTCCTGCTATTAAATTCAGATAAAACGGAGGTACTACTTATTGGTCCGAAAAACTACCCACAAAATCCCTTACAATACAACTTTAATTTAGAAGGATGTCCTGTTACTTTATCCACTACAGTAAAAGACCTGGGTGTTATACTAGACCGCAACTTGACTTTCGAAAATCATATTTCATATATTACAAGAACAGCCTTTTTCCACCTTAGAAACATTGCTAAGCTACGCAACATGCTATCTGTTTCTGATGCAGAAAAGTTAGTTCATGCATTCATGACCTCGAGACTAGATTACTGTAATGCTTTATTAGCTGGCTGTCCTGCATCCTCAATCAACAAGCTACAGTTAGTGCAAAATGCAGCTGCTAGAGTTCTTACTAGATCAAGAAAATATGATCATATAACACCTATTTTATCATCTCTACACTGGTTACCTATTAAGTTACGTATCAATTACAAAGTATTCCTACTGACCTATAAAGCCCTAAATGGTTTAGCTCCTGTGTATTTAACAGACCTTCTATCGCCATACAATCCATCGCGCTCTTTAAGATCACTAAATTCGAGGCTTCTGGTCATTCCTAGGATATCTAAGTCCACTAAAGGAGGGAGGGCGTTCTCGCATTTAGCTCCTAAACTCTGGAATAGCCTTCCTGATATTGTACGAGACTCAGACTCGCTGTCCCAGTTTAAAACTAGATTAAAGACGCATCTCTTTAACCAAGCATTCACTTAATGCTTAACCTTTGATACTACTGCTGAATCAGTTCGAATGCATTAACATTATGAACATCAGCTATGCTAATTATTTCCCATCTGCCTTTCTGCTGTTATCTCGGGACGCTAGCCCCGAGGTAAATAGCGTTCGTCAGCTCCAGTTTGTATCCAGCCTCTAACGGAGACTTCAGATGCCCCAACGCCTGTGAAGAGACGACTCGACGCCTGTGAAGAGACGACTCAAAGCCGGCGATATGTTATGCCATAAATTAATACTTGATTAACTAACTATATTTTTCTATGTACATTTCCGAAATGCAATTTCTGTAAAGCTGCTTTGAGACAATGTGTATTGTGAAAAGCGCTATACAAATAAATTTGAATTGAATTGAATTGAATAGTCTGCATGCCTTGGAAGTAAAACTTGTGGGGAAATCTATTTTTCAAACCATCCTCTTGCTTAAAGTTTAGTGAACAGAAACTAAAATAACATAATTTTTACAGTTTTTTACAGACAAAACAAAAAGCCAATATTAAATAATAATGTTGAGGAAAGACTAGAGAGAAAGCACACACACACAAAATATAATCACAAAAAGCTTGTACCTTTAGCAGAAAGAAACAAAAGTGGATTTTCCTCATATCAGGCCCCAGGTCTAATGTTACTTCATTGTCAGGGTCTTCCAGATACACATTTACTTGCTCTTCCAACCTACAAAACAGGAAAAAACTAATGCCTCCTACTGTTAAACACTAAAAGGCATTAACACATATAAGAAAGCAAACTGCAACAACAAAACAATATGAATTCATTAATTTTCAATGTGAATTGGCTGTTTAAGGTGGCATGAGCAACAACTACCATAGGCTGTGTGACTTGAGTATATCCGGCGACGTAGCAAAATTGAAGAAATTGTAAAAAAGGAACAACTGTTTTGCTGCCAAACTGTATTGGTTTGTGGTTGCTCATTGTTCTAGTATTTTCTGTTCCGTGCGATTAGATCCACAGCAACCATTACAACTAGCCAATGTCAAGTTAATTATTTAGTCTTCTGTATTTATGGAAAATATTTCAGTGTGCTGTTAACTGCTGAGACCCAATTAATCCAAATCGTGGACAAATTATTTATTCTGATCTATTATCTCACATGCTCAAAAAACAGTGCCATCAGTAATCTCAATTCATTATTAGTTTATGTTTTAACGGACTGAGAATTGAGGAATTGATGGGTACATACTGCTGGATCTCTTCTTGGTTTAACTTATCACTTCTTTGTTCTCCAGTCACTAGAGCCAGCTCTTCCTTCAAAGACCGAATCTCCTTCTTCAAACGGACAATCATCTTCCAGACAAACAACAAACATTTCAGCAGCATAAATAGCGGGCGCATCACACATTAAATATAACGTTGTCAAAATAGTTCCAGTTCACATGGCTATGCGGAAGAGATAAAAACAATTATGTATTATACATTTTTAAGGCCAGACAAGTAATTTGTTGAGGTCAATTTGTAAAGAAAGACTACACATCTGCGCACATATATATTCAAACGCGCATAACTATAGACTAAACAATGTGCACGCTGTCAGTGTTTTCACAGATTCGTGTGGTGAAGTTTGTAACTTTTTTCAAAAATTTTCAAGGCTTGCACCTTGGAACATATTACAAGGTTTTTTCTTTTTTTTTTCTTTAACCTTTATTTAACCAGGTAGGTCAGGTTCTCATTTACAACTGGGACCTGGCCAAGACAAAGCAGTGCGACAAAAACAACACAGAGTTACACATGGGAAATAAACAAACGTACAGTCCATAACACAATAGAAAATCTATATACAAAGTGCAAATGTATTGCAAAATGCAGTAAGGTTAGGAAGATAGGATAATAAATAGGCCATGGTGGCAAAATAAATTACAGATTAGCATTAAAACAAGAATGATGGAATGTGCAAGACATACAAATAGAGATACTGGACTGCAACATGAGCGGAAGTAAAAAATAAATAAATAAATAAAAAATGTGAAAATATTAAATATTACACATGGGGATGAGGAAGTAGGGTGGGTTATTTACAGGACGACTACATACAGTGATCGATAAGCAGACATTATTAGGAACACCTGTTCAATTTCTCATTAATGCAATTACCTAATCAACCAATCACATGGCAGTTGCTTCAATGCATTTAGAGGTGTGGTCCTGGTCAAGACAATCTCCTGAACTCCAAACTGAATGTCAGAATGGGAAAGAAAGGTGATTTAAGCAATTTTGAGGGTGGCATGGTTGTTGGTGCCAGAGGTGCCGGTCTGATTATTTCACAATCTGCTCAGTTACAAACCACAACAAGCACAACCTTGAGGCAGATGGGCTACAACAGCAGAAGACCCCACCGGGTACCACTCATCTCCACTACAAATAGGAAAAAGAGGCTACAATTTGCAAGAGCTCCGCAAAATTGGACAGTTGAAGACTGGAAAAATGTTGGCTGGTCTGATTAGACTCGATTTCTGTTGAGACATTCAGATGGTAGAATCAGAATTTGGAGTAAATGGAATGAGAACATGGATCCATCATGCCTTGTTACCACTGTGCAGGTTGGTGGTGGTGGTGTAATGGTGTGGGGGATGTTTTCTTGGCACACTTTTGGCCCCTTAGTGCCAATTGGGCACCGTTTAAATGCCACGGACTACCTGAGCATTGTTTGTGACCATGTCCATCCCTTTATGGCCACCATGTACCCATCCTCTGATGGCTACTTCCAGCAGGATAATGCACCATGTCACAAAGCTCGAATCATTTCAAATTGGTTTCTTGAACATGACAATGAGTTCACTGTACTAAAATGGCCCCCACATTCACCAGATCTCAACCCAATAGAGCATCTTTGGGATTTGGTGGAACGGGAGCTTCGTGCCCTGGATGTGCATCCCACAAATCTCCATCTACTGCAAGATGCTATCCCATCAATAGCGGCCAACATTTCTAAAGAATGCTTTCAGCTCCTTGAATCAATGCCACGTAGAATTAAATGTGTGTATATATATATATATATATATATATATATATATATATATATGTGACCGATCACGGAAAATAGAGACACAAGTCGGCAGCACAACTTACGAGCAAAATGAGAAAGAAGCGTTTTTTATCCCCCCAATTGGCTGATTTCCGCTTTTTTGCAGAATCTGTTGGTTGAGATCATGAAGAAGCCTCTCCATGTTTGAGATAACAGTATTGGTATATTTAAAAGCGTACATTTTGCAAAGGGGCCATAGAACCGGCTGTAAAAGCCTGACTCGCTCAGAGGTACCGGTTCTATGGCCCCTTTGCATTCTGATATCCCTGGAATCGCTTCCCATGCTTTTACACGTACAGCTAGGCAGTGGCGTGCACAGACCTCCTCAGGGGCAGCGTGGGACCAAAAAGGTTAAATAAAAAAAAATACTTCTTAATTTTTTTTTCTATTCTTTCTTTCCTTGGCATTCTAATAAAATATGTTGATACAATTATTAGAATGCATAACACATCAAATGAAAATAGGGAAATTATGATTATATTACTAAATATTATTTACTTTACAAAACAAAACAGGTAGAATCAAGAAGGTAATTATGGAAAATTAATTTTTAGTTTTGTTGATGTTGATGTTGTAAATTTAATGTATGTATTATATGTATGAAAGACATTGTTAGCTATCATGAATCAGTAACACTTTACAATAAGGTTTCATTAGTTAAAATTAGCTAAATGAACTGCACTTCTACAGCATTTATTAATCTTAGTTAATATTAATTTCAGCATTTACTAAAACATTAAAATCAAAAGTTGTATTTGTTATCATTAGTTAATGCACTGACTGCGACATAACATGAATAAACAATTAACAGTTGTAGTATTAACTAAGATATAGCCTACAGTAACAAATGTGTTGATCATGGTTAGTTCATGTTAGTTCATACATGAGTAATGAACAAATTAACCTTATTGTAAAGTGTTACTATGAAATCAAAGATATAAATTCCTTACAATTTAGAGTTGGACATGGACTTAAGATTTCATTTAACTATCTGTTAGATGCATTTCCCCTTGCACTTTTATTCCTTGGATAAAAACGAAGGACATTGTCACTCAGAATGCGTCTGAAATCGAGTTATACTTTTATTGTAGTTAAGAATTAACTTGCATGCTGCAGCAACTTTTAGAGTAGCATGGTGATGGTAGGATAAATGTAATTTTCCGTATTAGCTTAAACGTTACCTGCTGCTCGTTTGAAGAGACTCGCGTGAACTGCTGCGTAGTGCACTGCGTACCAGAACCATTAAATGCGTATGAGGCACTGCAAAGGAAACTCCACCTACCATTTCTCCGCCAAATTGTTTATTAACATAATATTTGTTTGTATTATTATTGTTAGTGGCAAGGGTGTGTAGGTGTGTTATTTATTATAATATTTATAATAATAATTATTATTATTTACAATTATCAGAAAAGTGCACAATACATTTTGAGACAAAAGGTATTGTCCCCCCCCCCCCCCTCCTCCCTCCCTCCCCCTGCTTGCGGACATTCCATTCCATGTGTGTGTTTTACGCTCATAAGAAAGTGGTGTAAAGAGATTTGCAACAGTAATTTGAGGAGGTGAAATGTGATTATTTGGAAAATTCCTGTCATAACTGCTTAAAGAAAAATGCCAGCAGGCATTTGCCTCCTGCATAAACTTTAATATTGTTGACATTTTGGGCACACGCGCGTTGCGCACTATTTGCGTTATACAGTAAGTAGGCCTATGGCTTATTGGTCTTTGTGTGTTGTTGCTGGTTTTGCGTTATATGTATGGCATATTGGTCTTTGTGTGTTGTTGCTGGTTTTGCGTTATATGTATATGGCATATTGGTCTTTGTGTGTTGTTGCTGATATACGTTGCAAATAGAGGGGCAGCACAATTGTTTTTCGCCTAGAGCGGCAAAAGTGCATTCGCCGGTCCTGGGGGTGAGTTTCCATAAACATCAAAGTTTGTCGTTTTGTGTTCATTCTAAGAACACGTACACGTTACTCATGTTTAGTCCATGTTTAGACCTTTCCATACCTACCTATTGTTATTAGCTAGCTCAGGAAAGAAAAAACAGCTGTAAAGCACAGGGGGGAGCTTTACAGGGGGTATGGCTTATCTAAATGAGATGTAAATGAGGCCTATTGTCACTCCTAGCAGCAGAGAGAGGTGAGAACAGCTTTTTTGACAGCCTACCTTCAAATGGCCACAACTTCTCCAACTATTATCAGATTTCCATGTGTTACACATGGTTGAAAAGCTTGGAGACTACACTTTCAGAATCTCTGAATAAATCAAAATGTACCCGAACCGACATGTTTTTCTACTTTCCGTGATCGGTCACATAAATACAAATGGTTTATCTAGCCCCCCTCACACACACACCACACACAGACACACACACACACACACACACACACGCACACGCACACGCACACACAGAGAGAGACACACAGACTGACACAGAGAGAGAGACAAAATTACCACATTAAAACCAAAATGTCTGACTTCCTGTTGGTCGTAGCTAATGACTGTAAATTAGAAAGTGGTCCGGCTTGATGAGAACAATATACGTACAGAGTTTTGTTACTGTGAGTAAAACTAACCCACCCACTTTTGTCAAAAGAATTTAGAAAGTGACACACTTCCTGCTGCCAGTTGGTGGCGCTATAACTTTGACTCACAATAGTCGCATCCATCTGATCGGCCTCTTACCACGAACACACTGCTGACGTTTCATCAAGATCAGTTAATGTATGCAAAAGTTATAATACTTCGTGTTTCTCTTTTCTCGCCATAAATTCATTTCCTTGACACGGCCAAACCGTTTGAGATATCAGAAATCCGTCCGCAATTTAGCATCCTAAATGTCTTGACTTCATGCACACAGAGTTTGGTGAAGTCTGTAGTGCGAGAGCAACGACGGAGCCGAGCGGTGAGTAAGTAGGTCAAGTGCAAAATGACGAACAACTGTCTCTGATTGCAGTAATTGGCGATGGGAGACCGCATAAAAGCCGGCTGGTGCAAGATAGCGGAGAGAGAAGGACTGGGTACTCATGCACGACACGCGAGCTGAGGGCTGAGGACGAAAAGTGGAAAGAGTGTTGCCTAATATAGTGGAAAGAGTGTTATTTTAAATAGTGGAAAGAGTGTTCTCTGAACGTGAACGAGGTTTATGTTAAAGCGCGCACAGCGCATTTTTTTCTGTTTTGGACCAAATAAAAGTGTACGAGTCCCAGCCACGCCGACCCCTGTCTTATTCCATCACACCAACACTGAACCTTTACTACATATATCAAATTCCAAAGCATGAGTTTTCCAAACAACCCATAATAGCCGACTTCCTGTTGGGCTGGCGTAAAACTTAGAACACGAAAGTCGTTCGGCTCGATGAGGTCTATATGTGTACCTAGTTTCATATTAATTCATGCAAGCGTTTTTGATATTAGGGCTGCAGCTATCGATTCTTTTTGTAATCGATTAATCTAGCACTTAATCGATCGATTGATCGAGTAATCTGATTTTTTTTGTGTGTGTGTTTTATTAACAGAATAGTTATATTAAACTTTTGTCTATTTCAGTTAAAGCTGTTAAGCTATATACTATAAGTTATATAGTATGCAAGTTATAAAGCTATCTCATATGTGAATTTTCCTTTAAGATGTTATAATATAACCACTCTAAGCATATTTGTGTATTCTGGTAGTTTAACGCTGAAGAAGAGCTGTAACGTGACTTGTTGTTGAACACGCAGTAAAAGCTGACGCACTTTTTTTTCCGTGCGTTTTAACTGAAAAATGAGTACTCCGAATCTTTATTAAAAACCAACAGGCTGGGGACTTTAACTTTTTGTTGTTGTCTGTATTTGGCAGACGTGAAATACAAACAAGGTCTCGCAAAGACTGCAATACAATATTTGTTCCTCCATCACGTCCCGGTGTGTAGAGTGAATGCATGCTGAAATTATTGTTGCGTGGCTACATAAAAGTTTAAGCATATGTGATGCATTGCTGCAATCGGTCTGACTGGCGTGTGTGTGTGTGTGTGTGTGTGTGTGTGTGTGTGTGTGTGTGTGTGTGTGTGTGTGTGTGTGTGTGTGTGTGTGTGTGTGTGTGTGTGAAGGGGTTCTTTTTTTAGGCTATACTCTCTTGCATTTGAACGTGATAGTTACGTTTACTACTTAAAAATGTCATCAAAGCTAAAAATCATTTCTAGTCAAACCGCATCACGACAACATCGCTACAAATACAGTATGGGATTAAAATCAGCGAACATCAATAGGCTTAGACTACGTTACCTTGTTTCACCGAGTTAAGTGTATTAAGTGAATTAAGTGTGTAATGATCCCACACTTTAGACAATTTCTGCCGTTTATTTACATATTTATTCTCCGCCATCGCGCCAACTAAATTCAAAATATATGCTTCCTGAACAGGTCCGTGTGAATAAAACTTTTGAACGGTAGTGTACATCACAACTTTTTGATCTTTTTGAATTTTTGCAGCGCCAAAAGCGGGAGTAGGAGGTCTCTGCGGAACAAAAGTGGGCGTTTCTAAATTTGTGGGTGTTTTCACACTGGTGGGTGTTTATAAATCATGCAATGAAAATGATGCCCTTCTCCCGACCCCACCCCTAAGACCTACCCACACTGTGACGTGGGCAAGTCAGGTAACGCGGTTGAAAACGCCCCTCTGTTTATGGCCTCGCCCCCTGATTTGGTAACTCCTATTACCGTCTGCAGAGACCTCTATTTGAAAAGCAGACCTTTTCACTGACATAATGACGCAATGACGTGCACTTGCTAGCCTGTTCCATTTACGTGTTCTCCGAATGCTAAAGAGGAGCCTCGCCTAGCCTCTGAAGGAAATGACTTGGAAGGATCAATCCTGCCAAGGTAGTATCCTTGACATTGAGAAACGGCTACGGTCTGTGTTAAACAATCAAATCCCTGCGCCGCGCCTATAGTGCGCGTCATAGGAATTTAATGAGGCTTCGAGGCAGAGTTTTTGCCTCTAGGAATTTTTGTAATCGAGTAACTCGAGTAACTCGAGGAATCGTTTCAGCCCTATTTGATATAAGGACCAAGTTTTCAAACCCCGTTCCAGGGGGCGCTGTTGAGCCCCCCTGCCACACCCGGGTACCAGCTTCAGCCCATCCCTGATGGCCGCGGGTTCTGATCTGTGCGCAAAGTTTCAAGAGTTTTCGAGCACGTTAAGGGCCCCAAAAGCCCCCGAAACCTCGAAAAACAAGAAGAAAATCAATTCTCACACCGACACACAGAGAGACGCAGAGGCAGAGACAGAGAGAGAGAGAAAATGCTCAGAAAAATCCACATTCAAACCAAAATATCTGACTTCCTGTTAGTCGGAGCTAATGATTGTAAATTAGAAAGTTGTCCGGCTTGAGGAGTATATAATACATACCGAGTTTTGTATTCAATATACATACCAAGTTTTGTTACTGAAGATAACACTAACACATTTGTCAAAAGGTGGCGCTACTGAGCCCTCACCACGCCCGTTTCTGAAACTTTGCACGTCTACTGGCTAATAAACGTGATGTATCTGTCGAGTTTCATGCAATTTGAAGAATGTTAAGAGCCTCAAAAGCATCCAAAAAGAATATTAACCCTCTGAGGTCGACTATCGCGGCCCCGCACTATAGTCTTGCTTTTTTTCTTATCAGTGCAAAAGAAACTCAAAATACTCTGTTGATTTTGATCTTACATATTAAGTATTGTACATCATTAGATCCTGATAAGTGTCTATTTTTTTGTGGATACTCACAATAAAATCAAAGTGTTGTGCTTTTCGCCAAATAAAGAAAAACAAACGATGCGCGTATTAAGTCCATTCTGAAACGCGTCCGAAAATTAACCCCTAGGAAGAGTGTTTAAAATTCCTGAGCATGCGTTTCCAAACATCCCCAAATAGCCGAGTTCCTGTTGGGCTGGCATAAAACGTATTCGGTTACATACGTAACCTCGGTTCTCTCTAGAAGAGGGAACGAGTATTGCGTAAGCTAGCTTACGCTACGTGTAAAGTCATCTTTTCTCGAGATATTGAAGGCAAAAATTATCCTTAATTTTGCATTTATTGTCAACGCAGTGCAGCAGCCAGCAGACCTAGAGCAGGCAATCTTGCGTGCTCATTGGTGGCCGTGCGGCAACTGCCGCAGCCTACCACTGAGTCTCGCGCGTGACGTTGCGCCCGCTACACGTCACTGACCGCCAAAATGGGGGTGGCTTAGCGTTTAAAAGTCAGGCTCAGAGGCTGCTTCACTGGTTTCATCAGCTGACGTGAAAATCGCTCGTGGCGCCTGCACGGTCGGGTTACGCAATACTCGTTCCCTCTTCTAGAGAGAACTGAGGTTACGTATGTAACCGAGTACGTTCTCTTACGAGAGGTTCTCTCGTATTGCGTAAGCTAGCTTACGCTACGTGAAACCATTGTCAACGCCGTGCGCGCCCAGCCTCCACTTCATTAGTCCCAGGGATTCCCGTGGATCATAGATAAGTGGGAAACAGGTGGCCAGCAATGCGGGCCAGCACATGTTATAAGCACATACAGAGTGTACAGAGCGGCGTCGCCGGTCCATATAACTATTCACCATATAGTGCAGCTCAACCAGGAGAGCTAATGCGCGTGAGAGTAGTCTGCACATGATACACTGGGCAGAGTATACACACCGCTCACACTGACAGAAGTCTAGCCTGCATGGCGGGAACTTCCAAGTTATAAAACCTAACAAATGTGGACGGAAAGGCCCAGCCTGCCGCCTCACAAATGTCTTGAATGGAAATTCCGCTGGACCAAGCCCACGACGAGGCCACGCCTGTGGTGGATTGAGCCCTGATGCCCAAGGGGCATTGCAGACCTTTAGACTTATAAGCGGATGCGATAACTTCCACTATCCATCTAGACAGGCTTTGTTTCGAGGCGGCGAGATCCTTGGTGCGCCCACCAAACGAGACAAAGAGCTGATCCGTACGCCTGAAAGAGGCGGAGCGCGTAATGTAAGCCCTCAGCGCCCTGACGGGGCAGAGGAGATTAACATCACCCTCACTATCGGATGCTGGCAGAGCCGAAAGAGAAATGACCTGCGCTTTGAAGGGGGTGCCCAGCACATTAGACATATAACCATGTCTTGGCTTAAGGATGACTATAGAGTCATTTGGCCCGAACTCAAGGCACGCCGCGCTAACAGGTAGCGCGTGTAAATCCCCCACACGTATGACTGACGATAGAGCTGTCAGGAAATACGGTTTTGAGCGAAAGGTACTTTACGTCCATGGAGTCTATCGGTTCGAAGGGGAAAGCTTTCAGGGTCTCGAGGACCAATGAAAGATCCCATATGGGAACTGACGGGGGTAGCGGGGGATTCATCCGTCTAGCTCCTCTAAGGAAGCAGATGACGAGCTCATCTTTTCCTACTGACTGGACTCAGCGAACGCTGCAACGGCCCCCTTTGAGCGCGTTCTCGACCGCTATCATTTCCAGACAGTTTATGTGGAAGTGTCTCTCTTGGTCTGACCACAGGCCAAAGACCGGTCTGCCCTCGAAGACGGCACACCAATCTGAGTTGGAGGCGTCCGTCGAGATGAACTTTCGGTGTGAGACAGCCCCCATTGTCACTCCCTGCTGGTACCAGTCGGCCGCTAACCAGGGCTGCAGAGCCAAAACACAGCTCTGAGTCACTCTGATTCGTCTGTAGCCTGAAACCCAAGCCTGGTGAGGCACTTGGGTGTTCAGACAGCGGTGTAGCGGGCGCATGCGCAGCAAGCCCAGCTGAAGCACAGCCACTGCTGATGCCATACAGCCTAGCATCCTCTGGAATGTCTTCAGAGATGTGATGCTGCCCTCCTGGAAAGACCAGGAAAGGCCAGGTGTCGGAACACGGCGCGCGCGCTGTGTCAATAGGCGGGCCGTCATAGCCACAGAGTCCAGCTCTATTCCTAGAAAGGAAACTGACTGACTGGGCAGTAATGAGCTCTTGGTCCAGTTGACCGTGAGGCCCAAGCTTTCCAGATGGCTGAGAAGCACTGTTCTGTGAGATAACAGTTCTACCTCTGGCTGTGCTAAAATCAGCCAATCGTCCAAATAGTTCAGAATTCGCAGCCCTTTCACTCTCAAGGGGGCGAGAGACGCATCCATGCACTTTGTAAATGTACGGGGTGACAAAGGCTGAACGGGAGGACGGTGTATTGATATGCCCGACCGTCGAAGGTGAATCTCAAGAATGGCCTGTGACGAGAGTCTATTGGGATCTGAAAGTATGCATCTATCAGATTGAGAGAGATAAACCAGTCCCTCGCGCGAATTTGCGCAAGGATTTGTCTGGTCGTGAGCATTTTGAACGGCCGTCTCATAAGAGCTTTGTTCAAATATCTCAGATCTAAGATAGGTCTTAGAGGTCCGTCCTTCTTGGGTACGAGAAAATATCGGCTGTAAAAGCCTGACTTGCTCAGAGAAGGAGGTACTGGTTCTATGGCCCCTTTGCACAGCAGTTTGGCTATTTCTGTCCGGAGTAGATGCGCTACATCCGCTTTCACTTTCGGCTCGGTCCGTGCTCGAAAGCGAAGGGGGCGGCGAGCGAACTGAAGCGAATAGCCCTGTCTTATTGTGCTCAGCACCCACTCTGACACACCTGGAATAGCCTTCCATGCTTCTACATGTATAGCTAGGGGCAGAATGGGCTCCAGGTTCCGATCACCGCGCTTCGCGGGCTCGGGAAACTGAACCGGAGGTGTGTGCGGGGCGCGCGCACCCTCTGATCTCGGGAACGGCGGCTCGCTGACAATTGTGACTGTCTGTATCACTTGAGATGACCCGATTACTGGGAATGGGGAAAATTTGGTGATGGTATTTAGTGCGAGCGGAGCCTGGGGCGAAGTGTTTGTCAGTAAGCGTGAGCGCTCGTGGGCGGGCAGGTGACTTACATTCATAACTTGGCGGCTGTGAGGCTGTTGCCATGTAACAGAGTGGGCAGCGAGTAGGTGTGAGCAAATATATGTGGGCACATTCTCTACCTCTAGCACTAGAGCGGCATTTGCCAGCTTTATGAGAGTGGGCTCTGTGAGTGTGTGAGACACGTGGGGCATCGTGTTTATGTGTAGGGGTGAGCACTGACTTGTGGGCACATTTTCTACACTTAAAACACCATTGGCGTGAGCCGGATAACCAGAATTTATACTCTTTCTGAGATTTCTCTAGGTCGCCATAAAAACGGCGTTTGTATTCAGGCGACTCGTTGGCTGCTAAATGTGCGTCTGCAGTAGCCTTCTCTGAGGGGACTGACAGGATGAGATATTTTGACGGTGGTCCGGCCGCAGCGAGACCCAGCCGTCTTTTCCTCTCTGGGGTTGCTAGGAGGACTTTGCCTGCTCGGGCCTCAGCGCAACCCTGGGCCGGGGTCCCCGGAGGGGGAGGCGACCTGCGTCCAGAAGAGTGTGATCTAGGGCGGCCACCCTGTCGACGCTGCAAAGGCTGGGGCTGAGCTGGGTGCTGGCTGGCGTGTCACGCATGCAGCTCACGTGGGCAGCTTGCAGAGGAGCTAGAACGTCGAGGCAGGAAAAGGTTCATGGCCTGCGAGGTCTTCTGTACTTCGGAGAAGCGGTCGACGATCCCGTTCACCGCTGGGCCGAAAAGACCAGTAGGGGAGAGCGGTGCGTCGAGAAACGCGGAACGCTCTGACTCCCTCATATCCGCAAGCGTCAGCCAGAGGTGCCTCTCTGTGGCACGCATGCATCTGCCCATTGCCTGAACCGCGGATTTCGTCGCATGAAGGGAGAGATCCGTCACCCTCCTTAAATCCGTGATGGCGGGTGGGTCCTTGCTTTTCTCATCCCATTCACGGAGGAGATCAGCCTGGAGGATCTGCAGCACAGCCATCGAGTGCAGGGCGGAAGTAGCTTGTCCGGCGGCATCGAATGCGAGGCCGACATGGGCTGAGGTGGTCCTGCAGGCTTTAGACGGGAGGGCAGACTTTGAGCGCCATCTCGCTAAGGAAGCAGCCCTCGAGCCTATTGGGCGCGGGCTCCTTAGGAGGTGACCAATCAAGGCCGAGTTGGTCAACGGCCTTTGAAAGGAGGCGCATGAGATCGGCGTCCACGCCAACCCGAGTCCTGCTGGATTCCTGGATCGAGGAGGAGGCGGAGTGATGAGAGCTCGACCACTCCTCGCTGTCCGATGCCAGGATGGAACAGCTGTCACCTGGGTATGCCCCTTCAGCTTCGTCCCCTGAGGCGGCTGCGCGTCCGGGAGGGGCGGAGAAGGAGAGAGTGAGGCTGGCGGGATGCGATCCGGCGAGCACTTCACTATAGCCACAGGCTCCAGCATCCTCTGCGCACGCCGCCTCTTTTTGCGTGGTCTAGAGGGTGGATTGACAGCGTCCGGGGTGAAGGCTTCGAGTTGAGCCCACATGGTCGATAACGGAAGCGCTTCACAGTGCTCGCAGCCGCCCGAATTTAGGGCGAGGGCTGCGTGGTCTGGGCCCAGGCAGAGAGCGCAAATGACATGGCGGTCTCCTGCGCTGAGCAGGGCTCTACACGAGACGCAGGAAAGGCGAGGCATTTTAATAAAAACGCTTGCGATTTTTTAGTGAGAGAGAGAGTGAGTGTCGCAGCGGCGAACACTCACAGAAGGCAAGCACAAAAGGATACTCGGCGCCGGATGGCGTAGCAGGCACAGAGGGCTGAAGGTGGCGAAGACGGCCGGCTTCTTCAGGCGCTTTCCTATGCTTGCTGGTCGCTTGATTCGACGGCAGAAAGTTTTACGGGCCCTAAGCCGGTGGCGCCGCAACCCCGGTGCCTTTAGTTACCTGGGCCCTTCATCGCTGCTCGCAGCTATATTTTCATATATATATATATACTTAATATATACACATATACACACACACACATACATACATATATATATATATACATATACACACACACATATACACACACACACACACACACACACACATATATATATATATATATATATATATATAAACACACATATACACACACACATATACAGGTCCTTCTCAAAAAATTAGCATATTGTAATAAAGTTCATTATTTTCCATAATGTAATGATAAAAATTAAACTTTCAAATATTTTAGATTCATTGCACACCAACTGAAATATGTCAGGTCTTTTATTGTTTTAATACTGATGATTTTGGCATACAGCTCATGAAAACCCAAAATTCCTATCTCAAAAAATTAGCATATCATGAAAAGGGTCTCTAAATGAGCTATTAACCTAATCATCTGAATCAACTAATTAACTATAAACACCTGCAAAAGAGTCCTGAGGCTTTTAAAAACTCCCAGCCTGTTTCATTACTCAAAACCGCAATCATGGGTAAGACTGCCGACCTGACTGCTGTCCAGAAGGCCATCATTGACACCCTCAAGCAAGAGGGTAAGACACAGAAAGAAATTTCTGAACAAATAGGCTGTTCCCAGAGTGCTGTATCAAGGCACCTCAGTGGGAAGTCTGTGGGAAGGAAAAAGTGTGGCAAAAAACGCTGCACAACGAGAAGAGGTGACCGGACCCTGAGGAAGATTGTGGAGAAGGAACGATTCCAGACCTTGGGGGACCTGCGGAAGCAGTGGACTGAGTCTTGAGTAGAAACATCCAGAGCCACCGTGCACAAGCGTGTGCAGGAAATGGGCTACAGGTGCCGCATTCCCCAGGTCAAGCCACTTTTGAACCAGAAACAGCGGCAGAAGCACCTGACCTGGACTGTTGCTCAGTGGTCCGAAGTACTTTTTTCGGATGAAAGCAAATTTTGCATGTCATTCGGAAATCAAGGTGCCAGAGTCTGGAGGTAGACTGGGGAGAAGGAAATGCCAAAATGCCTGAAGTCCAGTGTCAAGTACCCACAGTCAGTGATGGTCTGGGGTGCCATGTCAGCTGCTGGTGTTGGTCCACTGTGTTTAATCAAGGGCAAGGTCAATGCAGCTAGCTATCAGGAGATTTTGGAGCACTTCATGCTTCCATGTGCTGAAAAGCTTTATGGAGATGAAGATTTCATTTTTCAGCATGACCTGGCACCTGCTCACAGTGCCAAAACCACTGGTAAATGGTTTACTGACCAGGGTATTACTGTGCTCAATTGGCCTGCCAACTCTCCTGACCTGAACCCCATAGAGAATCTGTGGGATATTGTGAAGAGAAAGTTGAAAGACGCAAGACCCAACACTCTGGATGAGCTTAAGGCCGCTATCGAAGCATCCTGGGCCTCCATAACACCTCAGCAGTGCCACAGATTGATTGCCTCGATGCCACGCCGCATTGAAGTAGTCATTTCTGCAAAAGGATTCCCGACCAAGTATTGAGTGCATAACTGAACATAATTATTTGAAGGTTGATTTTTTTTTGTATTAAAAACACTTCTTTTATTGGTCGGATGAAATATGCTAATTTTTTTAGATAGGAATTTTGGGTTTTCATGAGCTGTATGCCAAAATCATCAGTTTTAAAACAATAAAAGACCTGAAATATTTCAGTTGGTGTGCAATGAAACTAAATATATGAAAGTTAAATTTTTATCACTACATTATGGAAAATAATGAACTTTATCACAATATGCTAATTTTTTTAGAAGGACCTGTATATTATATATATATATATATATATATATATATATATATATACACCTACTCACCTAAAGTTTTATTAGGAACACCATACTAATACTGCGTTTGACCCCCTTTCGCGTTCAGAACTGCCTTAATTCTACGTGGCATTGATTCAACAAGGTGCTGAAAGCATTCTTTAGAAATGTTGGCCCATATTGATAGGATAGCATCTTGCAGTTGATGGAGATTTGTGGGAAGCACATCCAGGGCACGAAGCTCCCGTTCCACCACATCCCAAAGATGCTCTATTGGGTTGAGATCTGGTGACTGTGGGGGCCATTTTAGCACAGTGAACTCATTGTCATGTTCAAGAAACCAATTTGAAATGATTCCAGATTTGTGATATGGTGCATTATCTTGCTGGAAGTAGCCATCAGAGGATGGGTACATGGTGGCCATAAAGGGATGGACATGGTCAGAAACAATGCTCAGGTAGGCCGTGACATTTAAACAATGCCCAATTGGCACTAAGGGGCCAAAAGTGTGCCAAGAAAACATCCCCCACACCATTACACCACCACCACCAGCCTGCACAGTGGTAACAAGGCATGATGGATCCTTGTTCTCATTTCGTTTACGGCAAATTCTGACTCTACCATCTGAATGTCTCAACAGAAATCGAGACTCATCAGACCAGGCAACATTTTTACAGTCTTCAACTGTCCAATTTTGGTGAGCTCTTGCAAATCGTAGCCTCTTTTTCCTATTTGTAATGGAGATGAGTGGTACCTGGTGGGGGCTTCTGCTGTTGTAGCCCATCCGCCTCAAGGTTGTGCGTGTTGTGGCTTCACAAATGCTTTGCTGCATACCTAGGTTGTAACGAATGGTTATTTCAGTCAAAGTTGCTCTTCTATCAGCTTGAATCAGGCGGGCCATTCTCCTCTGACCTCTAGCATCAACAAGGCATTTTCGCCCACAGGACTGCCGCATACTGGATGTTTTTCCCTTCTCACATCATTCTTTGTAAACCCTAGAAATGGTTGTGCGTGAAAATCCCAGTAACTGAGCAGATTGTGAAATACTCAGACCGGCCCGTCTGGCACCAACAACTATGCCACGCTCAAAATTGCTTAAATCACCTTTCTTTCCCATTCTGACATTCAGTTTGGAGTTCAGGAGATTGTCTTGACCAGGACCACACCCCTAAATGCATTGAAGCAACTGCCATGTGAGAATTGCATTAATGAGAAATTGAACAGGTGTTCCTAAAAATCCTTTAGGTGAGTGTGTGTGTGTATATATATATAAAAATAAAAAAATATAGCTGCAAGCAGCGATGAAGTGCCCAAGCCTAACTAAAGGCACCGGGGTTTCGGTGCCACGAGCTTGGGCCCGAAATCACTTCTCGCAGCTATATTTTCTTTTTGCAGCTCTCCTGTGGATTCCTATTGAAATGACTGGAATTTGCCCACAACATTTTGGAGAACAATGGTAAATGTGACTGCACCTCAACACCCATACACTTTTTTGGCAGAAAAAAAGGAGAAGAGGAAGCAGAGGAATATCAGTACAAACACAATAGGGTTCCACAAATTCCAGGAATTCAACCAATGAATGTCTTATTTATATTTACCCCTGCCCATTATACTGGGATACAAGAAAATACTCTATCATTTGATCTTATTTTATTTCTTTAAAAGTAGTGTAATTTTACACATGTTAATGTAAGACTCACCAGAGCAGGATCCAGTTCTTCATTAAGCAAAGCATCATTCTTAATCAAAGCCACTCTCTGAGCAAAACGACAGGTGGACATAGACTCCTAAGAGAGTAGGAGGAGGGAGAGTAGGAGAGGAATGATGTGCATGAGTGATGTGAAGATAAAAAAAGAAGAAGTAAAAAAACGAGTTGCCCTTAATGCTAATTTAAAAAGAAAATTGATGTTAAGAGATGTACAGCAATGTTTATCCTCTCCACAGACACAGTAGCGATCATGGTGGTCATGCAGTTACCACCCAAACTGTCTCTAAGCACAGAGGTCATCATGGAGTTGCGGTAGGGGATGTGGGACCTATTCTTCTCCGACAGGGCTATGATGACCTAAACCAGAAAGCAAATGGAGCCCACCAAATTGTAATTTCTATAATATGATTCAAACTCCTTTTAAAACACAGTATGGTCATGTCAGTATAAACAGTGTATTCACAATTATTTAAATTATAATATTTTTCAAGTAATAATTTTTGGTTAAGAGTACACCATGGAAGATTCAGGTAAAATTAACAAAATTGTATTATTGAGTAAATACATGAAAAATCTGTGTCTAAAACTGTGTTTTGCCACAATTCTCGAATGTAAGCTTAGAATATTGATTTAATGTATATTTTGAGTTGTTAGGTCGGACTTGACACATTTGATGATATATATATATATATATATACATGCATGCACACACAAGAGGTGTGTAAGTGTAATATGTTTTTATACACAGATGCTGCTGCTTTAGTAGTTGCAGATAAGGAGACAAATAGAATACAGGAGAAGTGAGGAGCTTAAGGTGACTGGCTGTCTGAAAATAAGCTTTTATTATGTCTGCATAAAACAGAATCTATTCTCTTTAGGTCAAAATCTAAGTTAAGAAAGGCAGATGATTTAGTAGTTAAAGTAGATGGTTGTGCACTTGTAAAAAGAACATCAGTCGAATGGAAGAACAACCATCAACTTGGTTGTGTTCTGGATGACAATTTAAGTGGTGTAAGTATGGCCTGGAAAGTTTTAGGAAAAGTTAATGCTCAAATTAAATTTGTAGCTAGATATGCTAGTTTTTTTAAATAAAGAAAGTTTAAAGGTCCCTGCTACAGGCCTAGTACAAAGTCAACTTGAGTATGCGTGTTGTTCATTGCTGACTGATTTATCCAGTATGTGGTTGACACAATTACAAAAGTAACAAAATAAATTACTGAATGTAGTTTTAGGATATCATTATTTTACTCATGTGGATATTGGACACCTTCAGCAGCTTGGATGGTTACCTATTGAAAGACAGTTAGCATTCTTGAAACTAAAAATGGTACATAAAATAATAAATAATAGAGCCCCAGTGTATTTTAACTCATATTTCTCTCGAGTTAATGTAAGACATGGACATTATTCTAAATAGTATTATAAATTATAAATATAATACATTTTAATCTATGTACATTAAGGTTTTAACGGATAATGTTGGTTTTAGAATAAGAGTGAAGAGATTGTTTTTAGATAGGATGGTTTAATAGATTGGATATATATGTGTATTTTATTTGTTAGTTATCTTTTTTGTGTGTGTATGGTTTGTCATGAAAAGGTCTCATTAAAAAAAAAGAAAAATCAAGGACCAGAATGGAAATAAGTTAATGCTACTTTATTGTGTTATCCTTGACAAAGAAGTTGTAACAATGTTGTATTGCTACTTTTTATGTCAAATAAGCTAATCATTGGGAAAAAGTAGCTTTTTTCTGGAAAATATATATTTTGTTTTGAAAGCAGAGCTCCTCTAAAAGCTACTTAAAGGCTATAAAGTCTTTGGAGCGCTAAAGATACACCACCTTACAGCTCGATTTAATATCCTTATCACATATAATTTTGTATAAATTGTTTATCCACAGATCACAAGACTATGTTGTTTTAACCATGGAATAAATAATCATTCTAAAAATGAGACAAACTGTTACAGTATGAACAAATTTTCAGCATGAATCAGCGACAGTGCCACACATTGCATTCATAAAAATACCTGCTGCCGCGACTCTTGTGAAGTGTATTATTAAAAATACATATACCGCAATGTGTTTTTATTTTGCGCCGGTATACTCAGCTTTCCAAATTAAATATAGGCTGCACTATATATCTTATTATTTTGCAGTTTGGTTTTATTTCCAGACCAGATATATGCAGATCTATTCAGATATGAAAATCAGAGACAATTATGGATTAATCTGTCGGAGAGACCAAAATTCCATAGTGCACCTTAAAAAAAACATCTGTAACAAAGAAAGTTCTCCTACCTGCTCCAAGTAGTGCAGGGAGAGGTTAATATATTTAGCTTCCGTAAGGATTTGACCTCCCACACCTGTCTTTCCCACTCTTTCAGACCCAGCCAGGTCCACTAAGTGCAGCTTCGAGCACCGTACCGTGGCTGAGCCCAGCTCTTTGCTGCACATGTGAATGGTAAAGATGCAGTGAGACCGTGTAGAAGCCTCGTTCATGGGAGTCTACAAAAAGATGGAAATGTAGATAGAGACCAGGGATGAATGAACTACTGTTACAGCAAATAACAATAAAATGGTCAAATTATATTAAATAAATATATCTGTTGTAATAAAGTGCAAGGAGTCTTTATCCTTATCCTCAGATGTTGTTGATGACAGATATTTAGCACATGTACACCAGAGAAAACTCAAGATGACTTACAGCATACAATTATCCTCCCAAAGAAATGTGTGTGATTAGTGTCTGTTACTTGGTATCCTTGTATATGGTTACTTTTGAGTAGTTTATTTTCAGAAGCTAAAAATAGCACACTGTGATGGAGAGAGAATGAAACATGGAATAACTCATCAGGGTACACTGATATAAGAAAAGGGATGAGTATGTGAGCTAAAGACCTCAATCTCTTACAGATCTCGTTTGTGGACCAGGACAGCACAGGAGAATGTTTGATGAGTCTCTTGAATGTCTCTTACACTAAGAAAATGTTACAGTACATATATTATAATGCTGTCAAGCTTCCAGGCTTTCCAAAATGCTCATCTCACCCTTCAGGCCAGCACCCTACACTCTGAGACCATTCCTTTGCTGGTGCTAGGCATAGTTACCGGCTCAGACCTCATCCTCGGCCGTCCCTGGCTCATCAAACATTCTCCTGTGCTGTCCTGGTCCACAAACGAGATCTGTGCCTGGGGAAATCAATGTTTCCATCGCTGTCTACAGTTCGCTCAACACCTTCCTCCCTCTCAGCTGGTGACGAACTCTCTCCACTACCATTGAGAGTCCTTTTATTAAGTAATCCATATCTATTCCACAATAGTACCGCCAGTTCCACAATTTGGTTAGCCCCAAGTGCACCTCTCAACTTCCTCCTCACGGCCCTTGTGACTGAACCATTTACCGGCTTCCAGGTGCTTCCTTATCAGATGGGAGAGTTTATCCCCTGTCCTCGCCTGAACAATGAGCGATGAAAGAGTATATCAGTGAGGCATTAAAGCAAGGCTATATTTATCCATTCAAGTCACCTGCTGTATCTAGCTTCTTCATTGTGTCCAAGAAGGTAGGTGGCCCTGCATTGATTACCAAGCCCTTAACAACATCACATTTAAGTTTATGTTCCAACTTTCTCATGTCCCAGCAACTATGGAGAACTTGCGAGGGGCAACAGTTTTTTCAAAGCTGGATCTACTGGATTTACTCCTCCTAAGCTATTTTTCTTGTACCTACTACTCCTGAAAGCTTTTGTCTGCAAAGGCCAAATATGAAATTGGCAACTGTGAGCTGTTGTCCATGAAGCTGACACTGAAGTAGTGGTGGTACTGGGTTGAGGGTTTCAGTTTTTTTTCCTGCTGTGTTGAAAAACGTACCTCTAGAATACCCTCCTCCGTGTCCTGGAATACTTACCTTCATCCTCATCATCAATCTTAAGTGTATTCTCTCCCTTATCTACTACCATCATCTACTGTCATTATCTCTGCCTGCCATATTTATACATGTTCTGTTGTTTCTCATCTGCCTTCTGTGTTCAATATACCTTTGTTATTTAATGACACCTACTACACCGATGCTTGATTAAATTTTTTTTTTTTCATTTTTATTGTTAAATACAATCAAGGACAAGGCCAGCTAAGGTGACAGGCCAAATTCACCATCGTATGACTAATGCATTTGTATGTTAATTTTAACATTGCAGTTTATTTTACACATGTAATATTTCTCTCACTAGTCAAGTCAAGTCACCTTCAATTATATAGCGCTTCTAACAATATAGATTGTTTCAAAGCAGCTTTACTTAATTCTGAAAAAAACAGAGATTCTAATCATTGGACAAAAAACTTCCTCACGTAATAACCTAGAATACTGTCTAACACTGGATGGCTGCTCTGGGTGAGCTCTTTGATACCAATCTTTAATTTGAAAGTCACATGTCTAGTATCTGTAAAACCACATTTTTCCATCTTAAAACAAATGCAGAACAATTAGTTAATGTGTTCATGACATCAAGGCTAGATTATTGTAATGCTAGGGTGGTTGCCCTGGACGCTTAATAAACAAACTAAAGCTGGTCCGAAACGCAGCAGCTAGAGTTCTTACCAGAACCAGGAAGTATGACCGTATTATGTTTACCGTATTAACATTTTCATGTTTTTTTTTGTATGTTATATAAGTGATGTCAAAAATAATGGGCTAATTTCTGTGATTAATATTTTCTGTTTAATGTCTTAAAAATATTTAATGCAAGTAATGCAGTTACAACCTGTGATTATTACACTATTTGTGCTCCGTTCACCAAGCTCCATGAGAGAGCGGCCGACCAAGAATGACCTTTACTATGATCAGCTAATCATGAATTCAAGTGAGCGGCAAAAAAGCAATGATTTTGATACTGGCCTGTGAAGCGGGTCTATGTGTGCACATACCCTGTTGTGAGTTTACAAGACTGCTGTTATTACCGGAAGAGCAGTTTGGAGAATGGATGGATGGGTGGATTTCTCCTATTGGTTTGTGCCAAATGTAAATACATGTTGTACACACTTAGAATGATTGAACATATAAAAAAGTTGTTTTTTGTTTCTTTTTAAAAAATGTCTTACAAAAACAGTTGTCAATCCTGAACAATGACTACGTGAACTGAACATGGCCAAAGAGTAGGACGCCAATAGAGAGCATACAAACTGATGGCCTCACCTCTGCAATCATACGATTCGTGTCTCCTAAAAAAAGCAAATCCAAAGCTTCCTCTTCATTGGCCGACTGTTGCAACGACAGGTTCTTGAGGTGAATGTTCTGGTCTGAGTCTTCCATTATTGTTACCCTCCTAAATCAATGAAAAAAACGTTAAGAAGATGAGCAAACAGTATTATGCGAGTGTGGGAAATAGGTATTCATCAAATCATAAACCTCAGCCATGTAGACAGGGCCAGAGATTAATCCTTTAATCAGAGGACATATAATGTGAAAAATATGAGCATGCAATTTCAGCAGGACTGACAACTCAATGCAATGCACATTTGCTTTTTGGGCATAATTGCTGTGGGTGGACAGGAAACGCCTTTTTCCGGCATCCTTGCACTCATGATAACATTATTGGGTTTACTGTCTTTACATGTTAATATAATATAATTTTTAAGGCCCGTTCACGCCAAGCACGATAACTATAAAGATAACGATAAAGATAACTATAACTTACATGTATATGCGTCCACACCAACAACCGATAACGGTCTTTTTATTCTAAGCATGCGCGCGCCCGCGCTGCGGTTTCAAAGGAGCGAAAATGGATGACCTGCTTCTGCTTTACGTTACAAAAAAATATCAAAAGAAAAACAGGCGCTTTTGGGTACACGATATCCTTAAAAGACGAGAGGAGTTGGGAGAATCCGTCACTCTGATTAGAGAGTTGTCTTTCAAACTATCTATCTATCTATCTTTCTAACTAATCTATATTTCTTACTAACTAATCTCTTTCTTTCTAACTAATCTATCTTTCTTTCTTTCTAACTAATCTATCTTTCTAACTAATCTATCTTTTTCATTCTAACTAATCTATCTTTCTTTCTTTCGAACTGATCTATCTTTCTTTCTTTCTAACTTATCAATCTTTTTTCTTTCTAAATAATCTTTCATTCTTTCTAACTAATCTTTCTTTCTAATAAGTGAAAGTGAAAGTGACACGTGATGGCCAAGTATGGTAACCCATACTTGGAATTTGACCTCTGCATTTAACCCATCCAAGTAAGTGCACACACATTAGGAGCAGAGTAGTGAGTAGTGAACACACACACACTGCAAACGTGGATACACACACCCAGAGCAGCGGGCAGCCTTGAGTGGCGCCCGGGGAGCGATTGGGGGTTAGGTGCCTTGCTCAATGACACCTCAGTCATATTCCTGCCGGTACTGGAATCGAACCAGCAACCTTTCTAACTAATCTTTCTTTCTAGCTAATCTATCTTTCTTTCTTTCTAACTAATCTTTCTTTCTAACTAATCTATCTTTCTTTCTTTCCAACTAATCTATCTTTCATTCTTTCTTTCTTTCTTTTTTTATTTCTAACTAATCTTTCGTTCTTTCTTTCTCTCTATCTAATCTATCTTTCTTTCTTTCTAACTAATCTATCTTTCTTTCTAACTAATCTATCTTTCTTTCTAACAAATCTTTTTTCTTTCTAACTAATCTTTCTTTCTAACTTATCCATCTTTCTTTCTTTCTAACTAATCTTTTTCTTCTTTCTTTCTTTCTTTCTTTCTAACCTATCTATCTTTCTAACAAATCTTTATTTCTTTCTAACTAATCTTTCTTGCTTTCTAACTAATCTTTCTTTCTTTCTTACTAATCTTTTTCTGCTTTTTTCTTTCTTTCTAACTTATCTTTCGTTCTTTCTTTCTAACTAATCTTTCTTTCTTTCTTTCTAACTAATCTTTTTTTCTTTTTAACTAATCTATATTTCTTTCTTTCTAACTAATATATCTTTCTTTCTGTCTAATCTATCTTTCTTTCTAACTAATCTTTCGTTCTAACTAAACCATTTTTCTTTCTTTCAAACTAATCCATCTTTCTTTATTTCTAACTAATCCATCTTTCTTTATTTCTAACTAATCCATCTCTCTTCCTTTCTTTCTAACTAATCCATCTTTCTAACAAATCCATCTTTCTTTCTAACAAATCCATCTTTCTTTGTTTCTTACTAATCCATCTTTCTTTCTAACTAATCTATCTTTCTTTCTAACTAATCTATCTTTCTTTCTAACTAATCTATCTTTCTTTCTTTCTAACTAATCTTCTTTCTTTCTTTCTTTCTTTCTTTCTTTCTTTCTTTCTTTCTTTCTAACTAATCTTTCTTTCTTTCTTTCTAACCAATCCATCTTTCTTTCTTTCTAACTAATCTTTTTCTTCTTTATTTCTTTCTTTCTTTCTAACTAATCTTACTTTCTAACTAATCTTTCTTTCTTTCTTACTAATGTTTTTCTTCTTTCTTTCTTTCTAACTAATATTTCGTTATTTCTTTCTTTCTAACTAATCTTTCTTTCTTTCTAAGTAATCTTTCTTTTCTTAACTAATCTTTCTAACAAATCTTTTTTCTTTCTAACTAATCTATCTTTCTTTCTAACCAATCTATCTTTCTTTCTTACAAATCTATCTTTCTTTCTAACTAATCTTTCTTTCTAACTGATCCATCTATCTATCTTTCTTTCTTTCTTTCTTTCTTTCTTTCAAACTAATCCATCTTTCTTTATTTCTAACTAATCCATCTTTCTTTATTTCTAACTAATCCATCTTACTTTCTAACTAATCCATCTTTCTTTCTTTCTAACTAATCCATCTTTCTTTCTTTCTTTTTAACAAATCCATCTTACTTTCTTACTAATCCATCTTTCTTTCTTTCTAACAAATCTTTCTTTCTAACTAATCTTTCTTTCTTTCTTTCTTTCTTTCTTTCTTTCTTTCTTTCTTTCTTTCTTTCTTTCTTTCTTTCTTTCTAAACAATCCATCTTTCTTTCTAACCAATCCATCTTTCTTTCTAACTAATCTTTTTCTTCTTTATTTCCTTCTTTCTTTCTAACTAATCTTACTTACTTTCTAACTAATCTTTCTTTCTTTCTTACTAATCTTTTTCTTCTTTCTTTCTTTCTAACTAACTAATATTTTGTTATTTCTTTCTTTGTAACTAATCTATCTTTCTTTCTTTCTAACTAATCTTCTTTCTTTCTTTCTAACTAATCTTTCGTTATTTCTTTCTTTCTAACTAATCTTTATTTCTTTCTAACTAATCTTATTTATTTATTTATTTATTTATAAGTAATCTTCTTTCTTTCTAAGTAATCTTTATTTTCTTAACTAATCTTTCTAACAAATCTTTTTCTTTCTAACTAATCTATCTTTCTTTCTAACCAATCTATCTTTCTTTCTTACTAATCTATCTTTCTTTCTTTCTTTCTTTCTAACTAATCTTTCTTTCTAACTGATGCATCTATCTATCTTTCTTTCTTTCTTTCAAACTAATCCATCTTTCTTTATTTCTAACTAATCCATCTTTCTTTATTTCTAACTAATCCATCTTTCTTTCTTTCTAACTAATCCATCTTACTTTCTTTATTTCTAACTAATCCATCTTTCTTTATTTCTAACTAATCCATCTTTCTTTCTTTCTAACTAATCCATCTTACTTTCTTTCTTTCTAACAAATCCATCTTTCTTTCTTACTAATCCATCTTTCTTTCTTTCTTTCTTTCTTTCTTTAACTAATCTTTCTTCCTTTCTTTCTTTCTGACTAATCTTTCTTACTTTCTAACTAATCTTTTTTTCTTTCTAACTAATCTTTTTTCTTTCTAATAAATCTATCTTTCTTTCTTTCCAACTAATCTTCTTTCTTTCTTTCTAACTAATCTTTCTTTTCTTAACTAATCTTTCTTTCTAACAAATATTTTTTTTTCTAACTAATCTTTCTTTCTTTCTATTTAATCTTTCTTTCTTTCAAACTAATCTTATTTTCTTTCTTTCTAACTAATATTTCTTTCTTTCTAACTAATATATCTTTCTTTCTAACAAATTTTTCTTTCTAACTAATCCATCTTTCTTTCGTTCGTTCTTTCTAACTAATCCATCTATCTTTCTTTCTTTCTTTCTTTCTTTCTAACTAATCCATCTTTCTTTCTAACAAATCCATCTTTCTTTCTAACTAATCCACCTTTCTTTCTTTCTAACTAATCCTTTCTTTCTTTCTCTCTCTTTCTTTCTACCTAATATTTCTTTCTTTCTAACCTATCTATCTTTCTTTCTAACTAATATTTTTCTTCTTTCTTTCTTTCTTTCTTTCTTTCTTTCTTTCTTTCTTTCTAACTACTCTTTCTCTCTTTCTTTCTATTTAATCTTTCTTTCTTTCTTTCTAACCAATCTCTCTCAATTTCTTTCTTCTAATCTAATCTTTCTAATCTATCTTTCTTTCTAGCTAATATATCTTTCTTGCATTCTAACTAATCTTTATTTCTAACTAATCCATCTTTCTTTATTTCTTTCTTTCTTTCTTTCTTTCTTTCTAAGAAATCCATGTATTTTTCTTTCTTTATAACAAATCCATCTATCTTTCTTTCTAACTAATCCATCTTTCTTTCTAACTAATCTATTTATCTTTTATCTTTCTTTCTTTCTACCTTTCTTTCTAACTAATCTATCTTCTTTCTTTTTTCTTTCTTACTAATCTTTCTTTTTTTCTAACTAATATTTCTTTCTAACTAATCTTTCTTTCTTTCTAACAAATCTATCTTTCTTTCTTTCTAACTAATCTTTCTTTCTAACTTACCTTTCTTTCTTTCTAACAAATCTCTTTCTTTCTTTCTAACTAATCCATCTTCTTTCTTTTTTCTTTCTTACTAATCGTTCTTTCTTTCTAACTAAACTTTCTTTCTTTTTAATTAATCTCTTTCATTTGAACTAATCTATCTTTCTTTTTTATTAATCTCTTTCATTCTTTCTTTCTAACTAATCTTTCTTTCTATCTATCTTTTTTCTAATTAATCTCTTTCTTTCTACCTAATCTTTATATTTTTTCTACTTCATCTTTCTTTCTTTCTTACTAATCTTTCTTTCTTTTTTCTTTCTTTCTTTCATCCTTTCTAATATTTCTTTCTATCTGTCTTTCTTTCTAACTAATCTTTCGTCTCTCTTCTTTCTAGTCTTTCTTTCTTTCTAACTAATCTTTCTTCTTTAACTAATCTTTCTTTTTTTCTAAGTAATCTTTCTTTCTAATCTTTCTCTCGTTCATTATTTCTAACTAATCTATCTTCTTTATTTTTTCTTTCTTACTAATCTTCTTTATTTTGAATTCATCTTTTTCTTTCTAACTAATCTATCTTCTTTTTAATTAATCTCTTTCTGTCTTTCTAACTAATCTTTCTTTCCATCTATCTATCTATCTTTCTTTCTAACTAATGTTTTTTTTCTTTCTATCTATCTTTCATTCTTTCTGACTAAACTTTTTTTCTTTCTATCTATCTTTCTTTCTAACTAATGTTTCTTTATTTCTATCTATCTTTCTTTCATTCTTTCTTTCTAACTAATCTTTCGTTCTTTCTTTCTATATATCTTTCTATCTTTCTTTCTAACTAATGTTTCTTTCTTTCTAACTAATGTTTCTTTCTTTCTATCTATCTTTCTTTCTTTCTTTCTAACTAATCTTTCTTTCTATCTATCTTTCTTGGAAGGCAAGCGTAGTATGACCAATAAATTGCCGCCTGTTCTAGCAAAACATTACACGCAGAAGACAATATTCCTCCGCCCAGGCGAGCAACCACCAAGAAAAGGTGCTAACACCAATTCTCGCCCAGGACAACTGGAAGCTGCTAGGGACTGGAAGATGCTGGTTGATCTTGATCAACGGCTTATTTTTCCACCTGAGATTGCCACCACTAACCTACGACCAGATATTGTTTTGTGGTCTGGATCAGCACGCATTGTTTAACTGATAGAGTTAACAGTGCCATGGGAGGATGCGGTAGATGAGGCATATGAGAGGAAGAAACTGCGGTATGCTCATCTGGCCACTGAAGCAGAACAGCGAGGATGGAGAGTCCAGGTTTATCCAGTGGAAGTGGGTTGTCGTGGTTTTGTGGCACACTCTACAACCCGGTTCCTCAGAGACGACGGATTCAGTGGCCAAGAGTTGCGTCGTACAGTAAAGAACTTATCTGAAGCAGCAGAAAGGAACAGCAACTGGCTGTGGTTGAGACGGAAAGATTCTAGCTGGCTGTGTACAGGCCGCCATGCTACGGTTTCGTAGAATTCTTGAAAACTTGAAAGGTCTGTTGGTTTATTTGTATAGGTTGTATAGTATTTACAGTCATTACGTTCCTGTGTATATTGCATGAATGACGGGTGGTTGGGCAGATATGGTGTTTTGCGGTAGGTGGTATGCCATACAGAACCGTTGCCACTGAAACTGCATATTAACGCACCAGTGGGGCTCGACAGCCTTAGTCAAACGGGTTGGCGCGTATGGTTGGGTTGCGGAGAGATTGTGAGATTGTGGTTAGGTCTCAGCAGCAACTGTTGGTTTATTTGTATAGGTTGTATAGTATTTACAGTCATTACGTTCCTGTGTATATTGCGTGAATGACGGGTGGTTGGGCAGATATTGTGTTTTGTGGTAGGTGGTATGCCATACGGAACCGTTGCCACTGAAACTGCATATTAACGCACCAGTGGGGCTCGACAGCCTTAGTCAAACGGGTTGGCGCGTATGGTTGGGTTGCGGAGAGATTGTGAGATTGTGGTTAGGTCTCAGCAGCAAGAGGGAAGTAGAGGTCAGTAAGCTGGGCTGAGTTGAGTGGGGGACGGAGGGGGGTGACTCTGGGACGCCAGAGTCACTGTCGAGCCCTCTTGCGGTGTCGTGGGCTAGTCGACGAAACACTGAGGACGGAAGGTGCCCACTTGAAGACCCTAGAGATGTTCCCTACTCCGCTCAATCCAGAGGGTTGTTATGGGGGACCGCACTGTGGTTGCAGCCGTTGTGTGTGCTGACGCGCAATACACTGTATTAACACCAGACAGAAGATTCACGTCACCAGATGGAAAGAAGCGTAAATGAATGGAGAAGCATAGGTTACTGTAAAGCTACGTCTTAGTTGGTGATTATCTTGGCGAAAGCCGAGTACAAATCAGCATGAAGTTTTAACATCTACTCTCGTGTAATGGAAATCAATCCTTCTTTCTACCTAGTCTTTCTTTTTTCGACCTCATCTTTGTTTCTTTCATCCTTACTAATCTTTCTTTCTACTTCATTTCTTCTTTCTAATCTTTCTTTCTTTCTTTCTAACTAATCTTTCTTATCTTTCTTCTTTTACTAATTTCTTTTTTCTAACTAATCTTTCTTTCTTTCATTCTTTCTTTCATTCTTTCTAGCTAATCTTTCTTTCTTTCTAACTAATCATTCTTTCTTTCATTCTTTCTAACTAATCTTTCTTTTTTTCTAACTAATCTTTCTATCTATCTAACTAATCTTTCTTTTCTTTCTAACGATTCTTTCTTTCTCTCTAACTAATCCATCTATCAAACTTCAAATTACTTTAAACTTCAAACTATTTTAAACTTCATCAAACTCTCTGTTCTGGCTTTTTCAACCCAACTTAAAGTTTGTCTCATCAAACTTTTTTTTCTAGTTGTCTCTATAATTGTAATCTGCACAATAACAACAAAGTTGACACTAATGTAAATCTAATCTAATCTAAACTCCTGCTACCTGTACACAGATACCCAAATACATGTCACCTAATATCACCATTTTAAATTGTTTTGCAACCCTGTAGTTCAATTTTCCATATTTATTGTATGTCATTATGTCAGTATCAGTATTTGCTTTCTACCATGCACAAATAAAATGTCACTGAACTTTTACTGTGTAATTGTAACAATAAGCACTCAAACACACCAAAACCAACAATTACTAAAAACACGAACAAAAACTGATTTTGAACGGGCATATCTGTTATTTGCATATCTCTCGAACCGTTAGTCCGATGCATTTCAAACTTGACAGGTGTTTTGCTACTGGCACAAGTAAGTGCAGTGCCGAGTTTGACGTTGTTTGGATTAGAAATGCAAAATATATCGTTAAATATATCAGTAAAAGAAGCACACATTGGCTTTTGCCGCTCTAGTCCCTGGCCACTCTGGCTCACACTGCACACTGAGTGGCCACTCCCCAAAATAAACATTCTGACATTAGAGGGTTGTGCTTTAAAAATATCTGAATATTATATCTTATTCACGACCATCATTTGTAGTAGCCTATTCACAAACTGTTTGCTCACATGAGCTCACAAGAGCTCACATGAGGCTAAGTGATAAACTAAACAACATGAAAAAGTAAGCAAAGACAATGCAATGAAAAAAAATCAAGACACAAGGGATTCAATGTCTGTTAATCAATGAAGACAAAAACAAATCAGAGATGAATACCAAATCAATCAATATATTTGAACTTTTTCTTTTCTTTTTGACACTAACATGAAATCAATAAAAAATTGCTCAGTTAGCCGTTTGGACGTTTTAATTTATACTGTTAACATCTTTTCTTTTCTTCTTCACAGAAATATGAACAAAGATATGGATGAATAAACAGAGAGGTAACAGCAAAAAGAGAGAGAAAAAGTGAGAAGCAATACTGCTAGTAACAGTGACAGTGGATTTAAAGTGTCATTAATCTAAGTTCAGCTTGTGTGCTCAGAAGTGGGCAATGTCTATTTTCAAAGTAGTTTGAACCATATCATGATAGATCAGAACTGATATAATGAAGTGTTAAGTTAATCTACAATTATGAGAATTGAAAATGAACAAAGGTCAAAAACAGAGACTGACGGTAAGTCCTCCAGACGAGATGCTTCATGTTGGGGATTCAGCAGATCATAGCCGGCCTCATTGTAGATTTCCAGGTAAGAAATGTGGGTTGTATAGACCATACTGCTGTCCTGCAAACAGATATACAACTATTTTAATAATTACATCAAAACAGACCAATTATAAACTAAAAACTAAAATATTACTACCAGTTGGAATAACAGAATGCTTTGCGTAAATATTTGCCAGCCTTCACCATTTAAATCCATGGTTCCAGAATGACATATGCAAATTCCTACTGACCTTGCTGATATGATGATAAAGGTAAGAAAGAGTTCTAGGAATGATCCCTCTGTCATTATAATGCTCTGCACCTCCAGTGATTGTAAAGGTCTTCCCACTTCCGGTCTGGCCATAGGCAAAGATGGTGCCATTATAACCTGCCAGCACACTATCAAAAAATGCAAGGTTCTCATGACAGGTTTCTAAAAATAGCTACAAAACTTTTTAAAGCTGTGACATTCTCAGGAAACTATTGTTAACTGTAATATTTGTGTGTTATGTTTAACTATGAATATGTGTAATACAAAAGAGCTCTTTAAATAGTTTTAAATTTGCATATGTACCTATTCATCACAATTACATTTGAATCCTTTATGAAATATTTTTTTAATCAATTGTGTAATTAAAAAAATCATGTTTTTCATGTTTCAATATTTTTTCTGAAATGCTTTGGCTCATAAAGCATTTTGCGACTTTAACGTATTTATGAAAAAAAATGAACAGGAAATATTGTTGTCACAGAGAACTAGAATACTGGAGTGTAGTGTGGCCAATATTATTTGCTGGTTAAGGACATTTTTGCAGTGATTCTGAACACTGTTACATTTAAACCCCAAAACATTTTGCAAACGTCATGCTTTTTTGTTTTCAACAACAAAACAGAGTGATAATACCAGAGTTTACTACTTCCATTACTGTACTCCAACAATGTACACCCCTCATGCTTTGACCTTAAAATGATGGGATCTGAATAATCTTTGTGTTTTGGGCATGCATGCCATTATTTTTGGGTAAAATTACACAGTACTTTGGTGGAAAGATCATATGACCATGAGTCATATCTACTGTAGGGAATAGAATACCAAAAAGTAAATTTTTCCTTGGGTCAATAAGCACCAGAACCATGGGAGCAAATTACATTACAAGTTAGATTACGTACAAAACCCAGAGATGTTCCATTTACAAGGGAACTGAATGCTCCATCATGTTGTTGAAGCTATGGGAAGGCTGGTACCCATGCAACCGTACTGTAAAGATGCCTGCCAAAGAAGACTGTGAATGTTGCCCTAGGACAGACCTTGTGAGCAATAAAAGTGAATCAACCCAAAAGGACTTGTAAGCCTGAGGTTGAGTTTACAAGTTTCAAGTTTCTGGGTCAAGCACACACATTTTCACTTCACTCCCAATGCATATTTTATGACTACTATTCAGGGTTTAACGAGATAATTAAAATATGTTTTGAGCAAATTTGTGTGTAGGCATAATTTTAGGCCTAATTTCGGTTCGCTTTTCAAGCGTCAGTGGAAACTGAAGCGTGAGAAGATGGATAAACGATTGTTTGTCTGAGTATATGGCAAGTCAGTCTTTTCTGGAGCTTTTTATTTGCGTGTCTGCTATTTCACTAATGGTTTGACCTTGGAACATGAAACTTTTCACACTTTTGTTTAGTCCTGAGCAAACGGTTTACTCTTTTGTCAATGCTTTACGCAGTAACATTGATGTTTCATGTTATAGGCAAAAGTTACTATACATTATTCTTACAACCTGCATTGGAAACAGTAATATGTAAATCGTATACACACAGTACTAGTCAAAAGATTGGAAACACTACTATTTTTAATGTTTTTCAAAAAACCTCTTATGCTTATCAAGCCTGCATTTATTTATTCAAAAATACGGAAAAAAATGTAGTATTGTGAAATATTATAAAAATTTTAAATAGTGTTTATTTTATTTTAATATACTTTAAAATATAATTTATTTCTGTGATGCAAAGCTGAATTTTCATCAGCCATTACTCCAGTCTTCAGTGTCACATGATCCTTCAAAAATCATTATAATATGTTGATTTATTATCAATGTTGGAATCTTTGACTGTGATATAAGCTGTGATACTTTTTTAGGTTCTTTGGTGAATAAAAAGTTTTAAAAAAGTAAAAAAAAGAATAGCATTTATTTAAACTAGAATTTTTTTTATTTTTTTTTACAGTACAACAATATACAGTTGTGGTCAGAATTATTAGCACCCTTGGTAGATATGAACAAAGAAGGCTGTAAAAATAAATATGCATTGTTATTCCTTTTGATATTTTATTTAAAAAAAATAAAATAAAAAAAATCGAACCTTTCATAATGTGGGAAAAATCTCTTTATGAAATAAATGTTTTTCTCCAAAACACGTTGGCCACAATTATTGGCACCCCTAGAATTTTTTAATTAAGTAAATTATATCTATTTACATTTTAGCACAGGGTGACTAGGGACATGAAATTGTCCAGCCATGACTTTTTGTTTCACAGGAGTTTATACTCCTGTAAATATGATTAATTATAAATATGAAAAAAGGCCAAAATAATTCATCACAATGAGTAAAACCAAACAATATAAATCTGATGTGCAGGAAATTACTTTTTTTTACATTTATTTTTTTATTTTTATATTTTTAAACAGAAAAAGATTAAAGACAATCGGGCCTGACTCAGTATAAAACTGATTTTCAGCAGGTTCCTGTTCTGCAGAACATAAACATCTCATACACAACACAACTCCTAGACAAAACAGCAACAAATACACAAACCAAGAGAATAAGCATCAGAGGGAGGCCATGAAGCCATCTCATTGGTCACAGATACCTATCCATTAGATGGCGAGTAAATGTTATTTTAAATAGTCTTATTGGTGTTATAGTTCTGATGTGCTGTGGAGTCTCATTTCAGGCTTTAGTGAGCACATGAAAAATAGATCTCTGTCCATAGCAGTTCCTAAAAGCCGGTATAGGCAAAGGTCCATTTGTAACAGATCTCGTAGTACGCTCGAGCCTTGAGCTGAGTTTTGGAACCAACGCAGTCAATGCTGCTGAAGTGTGTCCATTTAAGATTTGATAATACAAGTTTATCCCATGGCTTATTTTATAGTTCTGAAATGTCAAGGCATTACAAAAAGATGCAATACAGTGGGTCCAGCCTGGAAGCCTGTTGTGGATCTTATAGGCTCTATTATAAGCCGTTTCTCAATGTCAAGGATACTTCCTTGGCAGGATTGATCCTTCCAAGTCATTTCCTTCAGAGTCTAGGCGAGGCTCCTCTTTAGCATTCGGAGAACACGTAAATGGAACAGGCTAGCAAAGCTACTTTGTACAACTTAACTAGTTATTTATAAAAGAAATGCCGGTGATGGCAACCAAGCTAAATGAAAGGTCCGGTTCAGTTAGCCATCAATAACGTAATTTGTATATATTTGTATAATTTGTAATATCAATACGGTAGTAATTTGTACTGGCACTTAAACGTTAAACTTTACTTATATGTACAACGGTTATAACAAATGTATGGTAACTTACATGTACAAGCATAGTGCCCCGTTATTGCTCCGACTCCGCTAACGTCTGACATCTTTTATTTTTTGAACAAGATAGCAAAGCTGGCGCATAGGATTGTGGGTGATTTGAGAGCGCGAAGGCTACACATATGCATCCTTTCCTGTGTATGGGATATTTTTCGAACGGAGGACTCAGTCCTTGGTTGAAATTCTGAGGATCCTCGACATTGGAACAGTCCTTCGACGGATGTCGATGACGTAGCATCCTCGAAATAACGGCTTCCGAGGATCCTTCCTTGACATTGAGAAACACCTATAGAGTCTTGTTACAGGTTCAAGGATCTCATTTGTTGTGAGTGACCAAACAGGTAAACAAAACGACAGAGTGGACATAATGATGGCATGAAGATATGTTTTAGAAACAGAAAGCAACAAATATGGTCTAATTTTACTATAAACAAATAACTTTTGGTTTAACTTTCTGGTTAAGATTTGGACATGGTCACGATAAGTAAGATGTGAGTCAAGAGAGACTCCCAGATACTTATACGTGGATACGATTGAAAGCTTTTGATTAAAAAAGGTGATGGGATTGGATGTAGATAGCGGTCTCCTAGATGAATAAAAATACATACCTATTTACATGAATACATGAATAAAAATACGTACTCTTGTTTGGTTTTGACTGTTGAGCTTCACAAAATAGAAAGTGGCAGAAAATAGAAAATAGCTAAAGCATTGAAAATTCCCCATTTCCAACTTCCAATCAACTAAAGATGTTACAAATCGTACCAGCTTCTATGGTCATATGAAAAATAAAATAAATAAAAAATAAATAAAGATTTTGCATTTTGCAGTAAACCCACCAGGTGGCTTTGGTGCACAAAGGGATAAAAAGGTACCCCATGCCCACGGTTATACTGCTGGATCTTTAATGTTGTTGGGCCTATTTTTTTGCTGGAGGTCCTAGACATCCTGGATTATATCAAATACCAACAGATAAAAAAATCAAAACCTGACCACTTCTGCTAGAAATCTATCCCTCAAATCTATCCATGGGCCGTGGTTGTATCTTCCATCAGGACAATGATCCAAAGCAAACATCAAAATCAACATAAAAATGGGTCACTGAGCACAAAATGAAGCTTCTGCAATAGCCATCCAAGTCCCCTGACCTAAACCCTATAGAAAATGCTGAACTGAAGAGGACAAGCAACAACATGGACCTGGGAAACTGAAGGATCTGGAGAGATTCTGTATGGAGGAATGGTCTCTGATCTCTTGTCAGTTGTTCTCCAAACTCATCAGGCTCCGAAGCGAAAGACAACTAGTGCGTGCATCTACTTCCGTATTTATACCCGCATTGGCTCATTTTAACAGTACTCGAAGATGACGGGCTCCCTAAGAGTGATCCCAATCAGTCGACACATCGACTAAGGGAACTGTTAACTGCACTTTAAGGCTGTGTGTCCACCAAAGCGTTTTTAGCCAGCTGAAAACAAGCAGTGAATATCCGCAGCACAGTTTACTTGTAACTGATTTCATAGATAATTTGTTGCATACTAAAAATTTATTTTTCATCTATTTTGTTCGGTTAGCTCTGCTGGTTGATGCCGTTGTTCAGAAAGAATGTTGTGACAGTTGGTCGGTGTGGTATTAGTTCCGCCCCTCCTCCACTGTGATTGGACGGCTGTGTAAAAAGTGACAGTGATGAGCGCAGCGTTTTACCCAAAGTTGAAAAATTTTCAACTCTCGGCGACCAGTAAAAAACGCCGAACGGTCAGCGCTTGAGCGTTAAATACACGCTCAGCGCCTCGTTATGCTCGTGGCGTTCTAAGAACGCGGCGCTCCCATTGAAAACAATTAGAATTTTACACCAAGTGCGTGAAAAAACGATTTGGTCGACACACGGCCTAAAGGTTCTTAAATATTGACATTTCAGGTAATTTTCTGTTTTTTTCCTTAAAAATACGTTTTAAAAGTCAGAGCATGTTGTTTTTCATTTCTTTTGCCAAAACAAATAACAAAAGTATGATATTTTTAATTTTTTTTATGACAAAGGCAATCTATGTACAGTTTAACTACTGTATGTACAGTTGCCCTGTAAATGCAATGAATTTCTGTAGAAAAAACAGTCTAATATTGTAAAATACATATTACTGCAGGATACTGTATTTGGTAATAACAGTACTATACTGTAAATGTTGTTTACAGTAGTAGTCCTGTAAAAATACAGTAAGTGACTGGCAAACCAGCTGCCAGTATTTTACTGTAAATTTACATCGAAAAGTTTCCTGTAAAACCTTATGACATCTTCTGTGTGGGGAGGACCAGCCTGCTGCAGCACAAACATCTTGCAAAGGTGCACCCTTAGATAGCGCCTTAAGGCTGATTTATACTTTTGCGTCAGACCTACGCCGGGGCCTCTATGCCGTAGGCAACGCGTTGGTTTTCATTTATACTTCTGCGTCGTTGTCCGCATTGACGCGTAATTACACATGCAAAGGGAGCATGTGAAACCCGAGGGAGGGGTTCTAGCAGACCAATCACAGCGCTTGCGTCCGCGTAGAATTGACTCTGTTCAGTGGTAAGGGAACAAGACATGTAACAGCTATAACAGCTTAGCTTCATTAATCATTTTCATCTCAACTCACATCCTGTCACTGTGTGGTCCACATTCAGGCCAAACAACTATCATACCTCAGAGTTCATTGTGGAATGGGTTTTAACTTAAAAGGAAGCTTAAAATTAAAGTTTATGTGCGACATCAGAGAGATTAGACCCTATGTTTACTGAGGGAAATGGAGGATGTTCTAACCTGAAATGATATCATGATTTTACAGTGCAGATGATTTCTAAATTTCTAAAGTTCTAACTTTGTAGGTCTCACTAGACAGCTGAAGTATATCCGGGCCTCTAAATGATTTTATGTCAGTATCTTAAATTGCCTCAAAAAGATAGTTTAACACTCAAGCCACACATACAAGCTTTATTGTATAGATAACAACATACATGTCAGTGATCCTTACTTTAGTCACAAGTTATTTTTACTAGATGTACATAGGTGTCCTAAAGATGTAGTTCAGTACCTTAACTACCGGCATGTTTCATCACATTTGTGTCCAAAAACTTTTTATAAATTGTTTTTGATAGTATACATATCTATTGTTTTCTCATTTAAAAACATGTTTGTGAATTGTTATGCTTTAAAAGCAATGCTTCATCAACTTTTCAGAGAATAAAAAAAAGTCAACTCACTTATCAGCAACAGGCTTTGCAATGGTCTCAAAGATTTCCTCTTGATTAGCTGTTTGGTCAAAAACCTTGTGAAACCTAAAAAATGGGAAATGTGGTAGTGGAAATGGATTGTTTAAAAATGAATAAATCAAAATTTTGTTTTTAAAGTATTTTCAAGTATGTTCACAGTAGGGGTGGATAATATATATAGCGATATAGCCACAAAATTATATCACAATATTTCAAGAATATTTGCGTGATATTTTAGTGATATTTATTATGTTAATGTAGACAATTTTTATTACATTTATCTCACCTAAATGTTTGCTCACTCATTGCATTTTTACAATAGGGCTTGATTTCAATCTTCAAATTACATTGAAAAAGTAGCAAACATTCATACAAAATAATAAAGATGCAAATAAAGAGAAATAAAGAGAAGAGTTTTTGGGTAGGTCTAACACTAGTATTCAGAAATACTACAGAAACTGAATAAAGTAATCAAATGTAAAATAACACTGATAGTCTTTTAGTCCTGAGTCCTGACTAAATTAAATACATAGGCTATTAATTCTGATTCCTTACAATTAAAGCTATCTTTTGTTTTGACGACAGACACATATGGCTGTTTACACTTTTGCTGTCACTGGTGCACGGATCCATTACTGTTTTCATATACAGTCTGTCACACTGTCACATGTGTTTTATGCTTATTTAAGATGTAACCGACTGTGTTTACGAGTATACTAACCAAGACTGGAATTTTGACACAATTTTGCGTGTTTTTTCCCCCGTTAAAGCAATATAATCCGCGAAAAATTATGGCCACCCAGCGGTGCTACAGCAGTTGTGGCGACAGGATGTGGCATCTCGTTTCCCTCTTTCAGGGAACTAATAGGAGAGGAATCTCTACCAAAACGCCAGAGCTGCTGCCCCTTCCAGCGCACTGCGTAAGCCTCCTGATCCCTCCAGCCTACTAGGCTGTCGATGGGACAGGGCTTGCACGGAGAATGTCAATCACTGCATTTCCGCATGACCCACTCAGTGAGACTATTGGATAACACTGAGAAAGCGTGCCCTTTCCACTGGAAAAGGAAGCCACATCCTACCTACAGGGAGTTATGTGGAGTTTTACTTAAACTACATATGTAATGTTTCGGGGACAGTTCCAGCCTGGGCGATGGCATCCATTATCCAATCCTCTGCTTGGAGACAGCCTTTCCCTTCTGCTGGCCTCCGAAACAGATAAAGAGCTTCATATCGGCTAGAGGGACCAGCTCGATCACGTACTTTGCGATTCGGGGGTTGGTGGGCGGGTGAACTGAATCACATAGCCGAGCCTGATGGTCTGAATTAGCCAGTGAGACGGACTGGAGAGTGCTTGCCAGGCTCGCAGAGACCGAGCAAGCGGGACCAAAGGGACACGCTGAGTACACACCACAGTGGGTGCATGACTCATCCACGAAAGCCACCTCAGCATCTTTAGTGCCCAGACACGCGAGGCAACGATCGTGACCATCCGCTGGCGCCAGGTAATGATCGCATCCAGAAACACATGTGTGGAAAATCATCTTTAAAAAGACACGCGGAACTGCTCTCTCTTGGTGCAGAAGCACACAGGGGAAAATACCGCGGCAACACTGACGTTAAAGTCAGTTGAACTCATTGAAGGTGCAGCTCTAGCCAGCTGTTATAACAGCTTTTTAGTGCTCTGAAAAAGCATTCCGTCACCAGCTGTAAGAAAAGCCTTTTAGCACTCACTGAAGGCACGCACACACACACAGATAAACGAGGGCTCGATCACCGCTGAAGTGCCGTCACACCGACACCAATAGAGAAAGCTTCTTCCTTGAAGAACTGACTCTAAAAAACACTGCTTGTAAATTCGAGACAGGAACAAATGAACAGCTCGGCTCCAAAGCGAAGAGCTGAAGATGTGATGCACCTGCTGCGAGGCGGAGCAGCTGATGCAATCATCACATGCATTATCAATGTGCATTTGCTCGTTTAGTTACACCTGAAGTAGATTGGACTCTCTAGCGTGATTCCTATTCGTCGGTTAGTCCAACGTGGCGTCGAACGTGACCAACTGAAAGGGAACTATATATGCCTAATCTGCTCTAAATCCATTTAACATGTTTTAAAACATCAGTTTTATCCAGCAATTTCTTTATTTCATTTTTTTTTTAATAAAAGTTACTCCATCCTTAAAAAAGAGATGTCTCAAGAGAAATAGGATAAATTGAGAATCTGCTTGCGATGCCTTAATTGGAGGAGGTCTTTAAGATGACTTTAACTTCCTTTGATGCTGGCACTTAAAATTGTGAACTTGAGATTTACCCTGACCAGATGACAGACCATAGCGACTCTCTGCTATACAGTGCAGTGACAACTGGAGAAATTTGCATGTTTCACAATCCTACTGTTTAACTGGTACAATAAATGGAAATGAAGTAGACTAAACTTACTGATGTTTGCAAATCATTTTAATAATTAAATAATAAAAAGAAAGTTTCAGAGAAAGAACAACTTTCATGTTTCTAAAAACTTTCATTAAGCTTGCAGGGATATTAAGATCATGTTTGTGAAATCAACACTATAATTCCTTAAAATTAAATCTCTCTCCTTCATTTTTCTACACGTCACCTGAAATTGTAGTTTTCCCTCTTATTGTTGATAAAACCATCCGCCAAGTCTCTGGGAACCACAAACTCCAAACTACTGCCCTGCTCCTCGCAGTCCACAAAGTACCCCTGCAAAGAGGATGCTTAAGCATGAGTACACATAATCTAGACTTGCTGGTGCAGACATATTTTCTGATTTATATATTCTAATCATATTGCAGACATGCTAAGATAAATTAATATATATGTATATATATATATATATATATATATATATATATATATATATATATATTCACACACACACACACACACACACACACACACACACACACACACACACACACACACACACACACACACACACACACACACACACACACACACACACACACACACACACATTACTCCCAACAGCCATAGCCTACAGAAGTAAATAAAAGACAATCTGGTTTCAATCACATCGATATTGAGACTTAAGAACAGAGTAGCATGAACACAAACCCTCAATATCTAATTCTATAATATATAATTTGTAGGTGTAACGCCGAGCGCTCTCAGAGATGAGTGATAGGAGAACTTTAATAAAATAATAACAACCAAAATAAACACGAGTAAAACCAGGGGCCTGTACCATGATGGTAGTTGAACAAACTCAGGGTTGCAGGATTAGTTTCGAGTTGACAAAACCAAACCAATCCAACCAGGCTTTGTTAGTACCATGATGCCGATCATCAACTTTCTCTCTCAAATAGGCTTTGATCCTGGGTTTAGGAGTTTAGGTGTGACATCAGTAGCGAAAAGCCAATCACATGCTGAGAAAGAGGAAAACGACTCGGTTACGTATGTAACCCTCGTTCCCTGAGTACAGGGAACGGAGACGTGTCGTCGGGGGAGTTCCCTGACGAATTGGGATCACGCTAGGGAGACCAATTGCCTTCGAGTGAATTAAAACGAGCCAATGAAAATTGGCATGCAAGATTTGCATTCCGCGACCCGCCTACCAGCGCGGGTATAAAAGGCGGAAGTAAACATTGCGCAATGCTTTTCGCTGAGGAGCCGAACGGTGTCCAGTCCTCCGCGAAGGTACAGCAACATGGCGAAGGGACGACACGTCTCCGTTCCATGTACTCAGGGAACGAGGGTTACATACGTAACCGAGACGTTCCCTTTCGTCCTGGGAACTCCGACGTGTCGTCGGGGAGTTCCCTGACGAATTGGGATCCCTAATAAAATGCCATGGTGCTGGCCCCTTCCAGCGCCCGGCAAAGCTTCCCTGCAGCAGTTTCTTGAAATAAGTTGCAGGAGCTAGCACGGGAAACACACTGCTTTTCCGCGAGACCCGCACAGTGGATATTGGATAACACTGGGAAAGCGTTCCCTCAAGAGAGGAGGGAACGCTGCGGAAGCCCCAGCCTGACTGAGGAAGGCCAGGAATACACATATGTACTAGCCCGAAGGAATAGTGAAACATATGGCAGTCCCTGAGGTAGTCCCAATCCAAGGGAAGTGGGAGCGTACTCAACAGGGACGACGAACGAGTCCGTCAAGGGGAAGACACGGCTGAACTGCACGTGGCCTCATGGGTCACAAATAGAAACCACTGGAGCACCCAGTCTACTAGCAGCTCCTTACTAGAGGTAGCAGACCTGGTGCCGGGCGGTCCGCCACGCCCAGCACCGGAGGATTGAAGGAGGAACTCACGAGGCTCACCAACGTAGGGCGCCATACGGAGCAAAGAACGCACGTATCCGCTGTTTGAGGCGGAGTGGCGCAGCAAGCCGACACAACCTATTCCCTCGACCCACTGGCCGTAGCCAGAACTCGGGAGGAAACAGGTTCCACATGAAGGCTATAGAACCTAGCGAACGTGTTAGGTGTCGCCCAAATAGAAACCACTGGAGCACCCAGTCTACTAGCAGCTCCTTACTAGAGGTAGCAGACCTGGTGCCGGGCGGACCACCTAGAATCTCCGCGTCCCGTCCAGGGACCAGACATGGAGTTTCCAGAGGTCTGGACGCGGGTGCCATAGAGTGCCCCGTCTCTGAGGAAGAAGGTCCTTCCTCAAAGGAATCGGCCAGGGAGGGGCTGTCGCGAGGAGCATGAGTTCGGTGAACCAAGTTCTGGTGGGCCAATACGGCGCCACAAGAAGGACCTGCTCCTCGTCCTCCCAGACCTTGCACAGAGTCTGTGCAAGAAGGCTCACTGTGGGAAACGCATACTTGCGCAGGTCCCGGGGCCAGCTGTGAGCCAGGGCGTCCGTGCCGAGGGTCCCTTCGGACAGGGAGTAAAACCACTGGCAATGGGTCGTGTCCGGAGAGGCAAACAGGTCTACCTGTGCGACTCCGAAGACACTCCAAATCAGCTGGACCGACTGGGGATGGAGTCGCCACTCTCCTGGCAGGGGAGGCAGCCGTGAGAGCTCGTCTGCCACACGGTTGAGCTCCCCTGGAATGTGAATGGCACGAACGACCTCAGATGCTTCTGACTCCATAGGAGGAGGTGGGAGGCGAGTCGCGACAAACGACAGGAGCGTAGACCACCTTGATGGTTGATGTACGCAACGGTCGCAGTGCTGTCGGTACGGACCAGTACGTGCTGGTGTCTGAGAACCCCTCTGAGGCGACGCAAAGCTAAGCGTACTGCTTGCAACTCTAGGCAGTTGATATGCCAATGCAGTTGAGGCCCCCGTCCACAGACCTGAAACTGCATGCCCGTTGTACGTGGCCCCCCACCCGGTGGCAGAGGCATCTGTGAAAACCACAGCATGCCTGGAAACCTGGACTAAGGGCACTCCGGCCCGTAGAAACACAGGATCCGACCACGGGGAGAAGGTTTGGCGGCAGTGCGGGGTCACTTTGACCCGGAACGTGCCGCTGTGCCACGCCCACCTCGGGACTCGATCATGAAGCCAGCGCTGAAGCGGTCTCATATGTAACAGACCGAGCGGCGTTACTGCGGCTGCCATATGCCCCAGGAGCCTCTGAAATTGCTTCAGTGGAACCGCTGTCCTGCCTCGAAAAGACCTGAGGCAGGTGAGCACTGACTGGACGCGTTCCTCTGTGAGGTGCGCAGTCCGGGCGACCGAGTCCAGCTCCATACCGAGATAAGAGATCCTCTGCACAGGGCAAAGTTTGCTCTTGTCCCAGTTGACCTGAAGCCCCAACCGGCTGAGGTGCCGAAGCACCATGTCCCTGTGATCGCAAAATACATCTCGCGAGTGAGCTAAAATGAGCCAGTCGTCGAGGTAGTTGAGGATGCGAACGCCTTGTTCGCTCATGGGAACAATGGCCGCCTCCGCGACTTTCGTGAAGACGCGGGGTGACAGGGCCAGCCCGAAGGGTAGGACCTTGTACTGATACGCTCGACCGTCGAAAGCAAACCGAAGAAAAGGTCTGTGTCGAGGGAGAATCGAGACGTGAAAGTACGCATTCTTCAGGTCGATCGCTGCAAACCAATCCTGGGGACGGATGCATTCGAAAATGTGCTTCTGCGTAAGCATTTTGAACGGGAGTTTGTGCAGGGCCCGATTCAAAATACGCAGGTCCAGGATTGGCCGTAACCCACCGCCTTTCTTGGGTACAATGAAGTAAGGGCTGTAAAACCCAGACCTCATCTCAGCAGGAGGGACCGGCTCGATCGCGTCCTTCGCCAGCAGGACATCGATCTCTTTCCTCAAGACAGGGGCGTCCACCGACCGCACACGGGTGAAGTGGACGCCCCTGAACCTGGGAGGCCGGCTTGCAAACTAAATTGCATAGCCGAACCGGACGGTGCGGATGAGCCATCGGGACGGACCCGGAAGCGCTCTAGCCAGGCTTCCAGATAGTGTCGCAATGAACCCACCCGAACCACCGGCGTACCCGCGGAGGGGCAGCGAGTTGGAAGACAGGGACCCGGCTCTGGTGGCGTTGTAGCGACCGAGAGCGGGGGTCTGGGTGCGCCTGACACCAACCTGCTTCCACCGAGGGGCAGATGGCAGAGAAGGCTCGTGGGCGTTCTGCTGCGGACTGCCCGGTGGCGAGGGGAGGGGGAGAGACGAGGAACGAGGCCCTGACTCCTCGTATGCTGGTCTCTGCGCCTCCGGGCCCAGCTGCAGACCGGAGCGACGCAGCCGAGGCTGCGTCACTGCTATCTGCAAGCTGGGGAGAGGGGAACGGGAGTGGTGCAGCTGTGCGCACTCAACCGTTTACCAGCTGTGAAAACAGCTTTTGAATCAACAGCATATAGACGCAGCCGGCAGACAGGAAACTGCGCGGTCGCTGACACGCCATCTCACCAACACAGAGAGATTCCCTCCCGAAACAGCAGACTCGTAGCCGTAAGAAAAATACAATCTTAAAGCTCACTCACTCAGAGAGGACACAATCGGTCGGCTCCGAAGCTAAAAGCATTGCGCAATGTTTACTTCCGCCTTTTATACCCGCGCTGGTAGGCGGGTCGCGGAATGCAAATCTTGCATGCCAATTTTCATTGGCTCGTTTTAATTCACTCGAAGGCAATTGGTCTCCCTAGCGTGATCCCAATTCGTCAGGGAACTCCCCCGACGACACGTCGGAGTTCCCAGGACGAAAGGGAACTGCAATTCATTTCTCGTGAGAGAAGCAACGTGATTTACTTCTCTTTTCTGCAGAATATTACGAGATTGAAAAATATTAAGAATTTAAACAAATTTACACAGCAAGAAGAAAATAGCTGTCTATGAAAGAGGACAACTAAAAGAAAAAAGTCTTTCTATACCAGTGCAAGTTAAAGTTGTGAATTTAGTTTGAACAGTTGATAAAGGTATAGAGAGAATTGAACATTTAAGCTCACGTGTAGTCATTTTATAGCTTTATCTATTGATTCTAAAGCGTACTTATATTACCTTTATATATTTATTCATTTAAACTCTGCGTAATAATAATTGATACAATAAAATTGTACATGTGTGATCGATTAAGGGTGTAATAATAACATAAATAAAATCTATATCATACACAATTATTATTCTAAATAAGCATTACTAAAAGCCAGACGGTTTTGTCTTTAAAAATCATTTGCTATGTAGTGAACTTTAATTTGGAGTAGAAACAGGTAGAGTGACTATCACATCAGACATGTGTCACTTTGCTCACAGCTGATTGGTCCTCTGCCCTGGACCAGGTTAGCTGTGGAGCATAAGTTACTATGGCGATGAACACTGCTAAAAGCCAAACCACTTTCATGGTGCCTAAAACCCAGGGTTGGCGCAAACTAAGCTAAAACATTCCTGGCTAGCCACCTAAACCGGCTTCATGGTATAGGCCCCAGGGAGCAGAACTGAGAACATCAAAGAACTTCCAACAAAGGACAACACCAGACAAATAACATGAGAAACATTGAATTATAAAAAGGGTGATCGGCAAACAAGACAGACCTGAGAACAAACAGGAACTAATCAACAAGAAAAACTACAAAGGACTACAAAACATGGCGCAAAACAGGAAATAACATAAGTCCACAAGACAAGGGGTGCTTCTCAATACTCAAATTGATGCTTCCTGGTTTCCTCGCTCCTCCGTCCTCTAGCCTGTGACCCGGAAATCAATCGAATTCAGCCATCTTATAGGACATCTCAATTCTCCACTAACTGCACCACGAGGAGGCGAGGAATAGGGAGTGAGGAAGCTTCCAAAGGATGAGTGAGGATGCACAGGTGTATCCTATGCGGAAGTCTTTCTTGTCGAGAAACCTGACTCGCAAATAAATTCTCCTCCCCCTTCACATATATCACAATAATTTAAATTTATGCTTTACCTTTGCAGTATAAATAAATCATATATTACACACATATCAACAGGGCATCTTCCTTTATCTTTATTATTTATTAAATAACCAAACTTGAACAACATAAGGGCAGATCCTTTGAGCACAGCTGATGACGCTTTGAAGTGACGCTCGAGAGATCAATAATATTGCAATATAAAAATAAGCTTTCCTTCAATTCCTCCGTCCTCGTTGTCTTTCCTTGCAGAAAGGAAACGAGGATGCACAAATAAGAAATGAGAAGCACCCAAAGGGAATTAAAGACAGGAATCAAGACAGTAGTGGTGTAACAATATATCGTGTCACAATATATCACAATACAAAAATGCAACAATATGTACCGTGGATAGTGACAATCTGTATTTATGTAGTTTACCCAAAATAAAACATAATGTGTGAGAAAAATTTCAAGTTTACTGAGTTTTAGTGTCAGTACTAGATTAAACTACTATATATAATGTTGAATATAATAATGCAATGGGGGAATATTTTTGGGTCCTGATAATGTCAAATGTCTTATGTTACCAGTATAAAGTGGCCTACATAATTGTAAATATATCTAGTCAGTGACAGAGTGCAAGCATATTCGTCTAAAATAATTCTGTATTTTCAGCTTCAGAATCCTGAAAATTTTTGTTCTGGTGTCACCATTGTTCTGTGCATTGGGTTACTAGCATCAAGTCCAAGCCTATTCAATTCCACCCCCAATGTAATTTAGCATTTAAATCAACAGTAATTTTTTTTGTAAAACTTTTACCATAGGCTATGTCTTTAAGAATCGCAATAATATTGTATCGTGAGTTCAGTATTGATATATATATATATATATATATATATATATATATATATAGAACCGTGACATGAGTGTATCGTCACACCCCTAAAAATTTGTTCAAATCATCTCGGAAGAAGCCCCCAATCAACCTGAATTCACCCCTATGTAAAATGGAAATAGCACGGGCCATAAACAGACAGAAGTGCTATGTAAAATAGTTGCCATCTAGAGATCACAGATCTTGAGGGTTTGTGCTCACAGATGCTTTTGTTTTTAAGTAGCTTAATAATATCCAAGTGAATGAAACCAATTTCTTATTTATTTACTTCTGTAGGCAATGACTATATAGGCTAATAATCATATTAGTGGACTAATTTTTATAAGAAAATATACCATTTTAGTCTTTCTACTTCAAAATTTCAAGTGATTTCAATGTGTACTTGCAGTTTGTTTATAATTATAAAAAAATTACTAGCAATTTCTGAGTGTAAATTTTTTTATAGTAAATCCTACACCACTTTATCAATGTATATAATTATAAGAAATGAGACATTAGACACTGCAGCACCAACATTCTAAAAGAAAACACATGCGTTTAGCCTAACTTAGATAGATAGGCCTATTGAAATCAAAATGTAAATAGCACGACTAGGCTATATGCAGATAGAAGTGCTATAAGAATTGCACAATAGTTGATGCATAGATGTTAAGATTATATGTGCAAAACTGACTACTGTGGGTGGGTCAAAGACGAAAAGGGGGTTTCAAGCATAAAAAAAATAAAAGTGTAAAACTGCTTTAAGTTTAGTCTTTTTCACATACATTAGAATATGTACTGTTTAAATTTATCTTTTTCTGAGGAAAAAAAAATACTACCATACATTTTTACTGTGATTTTACAGAAGACGACCACTAAAATGTCATTCAGTGTAACATTATTTTTATGCAAAAAAATCTTATCAGACATTTTTAGAAAAACTATAATTTGATAACATATTATAGGACTCTATTTAAAGATCACAGTGCAGCCACCCAATACTATAACTATATGTCATTTTAAATCTTTATCCTTCGCCAATACCCTTTAAACCATTAGGTTTTACCCATTTGTCAGCAAGAAGTTTTTGTAAGGAATTGAAAATCAATTAAAATATAATAAAATTTAGTAGGAACACATATTGTTTTACATATTTTAAAAAGTATAGCTCAGAATAAGTATTTTGTTTAATTTTTACATAAATATATCTGTTACACCAAATGTGTCACGGTATACTGATCCAATGTTTCCTTCTCGTCTCGTGTTTATGTTGTGGTATGAAAGCACGTGTGTAGTGGGCGTGATTGTGTTGTCATTCCTTGATCCGCTCCAGCTGATCATCATCATTCATCACCAGCTGCTGTTAATCTCCCTCACTGCTTAAATACTCACCGTCATCTCATTCCCTTTGTCAGATCGTTGTTTGATGTCCTGGGTGTTGGTGTTGAGTCTTGTTCCTGGTTTTCCCGTCATCGTGTTCCTGTGGATTGTCGTCTTGGTGTTGGATCGTTTCGTCTCGTCTTGGCACTTCACTGCACGAGGATTCACCGCACTCTGACCATCGAAGTCCCTGCGTTACCTGTCCACACCCGTGTCTATCCTGAGCCTGTTTACTGTTCCTTATTAAATTGTTGAGTACTGCATTTGCTTCCTGTTCTCCTTTACCGATCATGACAGAACGATCTGACCGTTCCAGGGAAGCAGCAGGAGAGACACCTACCTCGCTGGATGAGTTCGTCCACCACAGCGTCATAAGATTGGACTCTCACGAGAGGAACATCAACGACACGGGTCGTGCGATTCAAGCTTTGGTAACGCAGGTGTCCGAGCTCACCCAGCAGGTCCAACTTCTTCGTGCACCCACTGTGCCGCCCACACCAGCCGTTCCCCCCACACCACCGGATTTCCCCGCGCCATCTGAGCCACGCCTACCGGTTCCGGAACCCTATGCGGGTGAGTCAACTTACTGTCGTGCACTTCTGATAAGATGTTCCATGCATTTCGCACTACAGCCCAGAACGTTCCATAGCGAACAAGCCAAGGTGGCTTTTGTCATCACGTTACTGACCGGAAAGGCGGCGTTATGGGGAACGGCGGTGTGGGAGAATCAAGACCCTTGCTGCGCCTCGTTCCAAACTCTCTCCGCAGAGATGAGACGAGTTTTTGACAGAGCCGTCGCGGGGAGAGAGGCTGCCAGGGTGCTGGCCGACCTTCGTCAGGGGGAGAGGTCGGTCTCGGACTTTTCCATCGAGTTCCGAACCCTGGCGGCCGAATGTCATTGGAACGAGGAGGCGCAGTGGGACATGTTCCAGCACGGGTTGGCTGACCGCGTCCAACGAGAGATCTACGCCCTGGACCTACCCACGTCATTAAACGGTTTCATCGAGCTGGCACTACGGGTGGATGCGCGACTTTCGCAAGTCGGAGGCCGAGTGGCATCCAACCGTCCTCCTGGAGGGATTGAGGGACAACGGTCCAGCGGCGGGACGTGGTCAGCCCCGTCTTCGATCACGAACCCATGCAGGTGGGTCGAGCTCGGCTTTCCCGGGAGGAGAGGGAGAGCCGGAGGTCCCAGGGCCTTTGCCTATATTGTGGAGGTTCGGGACATTTCGCGTACAGCTGCCCGGTAAAAGGCCAAGCCCGATAGTAAGTATGAGGCTACTATCGGGTGGGATCTCCGCCGAGAAGACCTCATCCACATCTACACTCCTCCCGGTAAGACTAAGATGGTCAACTCACCAGCACGATTGTCAGGCACTTCTGGACTCTGGGGCTGAAGGTAATTTCATGGACAGTATGTTTGCACACAAGTTTCAAATTCCACTCAGACCACTCACTCAGAAGATTGCTGTACACGCACTAAATGGCCAAGAACTTCCCACCATCTCATTCACCACTGAAGATATCACCCTCATAACTTCTGGCAATCACACCGAGACTATTTTTTTTATATTCTGGATTCACCGTTGGCACCTGTCGTTCTTGGTCCCCCCTGGCTCTTCCGTCACAACCCCCGAGTGGACTGGCAGCACAAGGCTATACTGGAGTGGAGCAAGGAATGTCATAAGTCTTGTCTTGTGTCTGCGTGTCCGTCTGTGCCTGTTTTTGTGTTTCAGGAGGAAGCAGGGGATCTGTCTAACGTGCCTGAGGAGTATCATGACCTGAAGGAAGTGTTCAGTAAGTCTAGGGCTGCTTCTCTCCCTCCTCATCATCCCTATGACTGTGCTATAGAGTTAATGCCAGGTAAGTCTCCGCCTAAAGGCAAGTTATACTCTTTCTATTCCAGAAAGGGAGGCTATGGAGAAATATATTTCTGATTCTCTGGCAACCAAATTCATCCGGCCTTCCTCTTCACCAGCGGGGGCGGGGTTCTTTTTTGTGGGGAAGAAGGATGGATCTCTGCGACCTTGTATTGATTACCAAGGGTTGAATAACATCACGGTAAAGAATACTTATCCATTTTCGTTGATGTCTCCAGCCTTCGAGAGGTTGCAGGGAGCATCCATCTTCAAGAAATTGGACTTACGTAATGCTTATCATTTCGTCTGCATCAGGGAGGGGGATGAATGGAAGACTGCGTTCAATACCCCCAGGGGTCACTTTGAATATTTGGTCATGCTGTTCAGGCTGTCCAACTCCCCAGCAGTCTTCCAGGCACTTGTCAATGACGTGTTGCGAGACATGATAGATCAAATCATATATGTTTACCTGGACGACATATTGATATTTTCCTCGTCTCTCCAGGAACACGTGCAACACGTACGACAAGTGCTTCAGAGGTTGTTAGAGAATGGGCTTTTTGTCAAGGCGGAGAAATGCGAATTTCATGCACAGTCTGTTCCTTTTCTAGGACACATCATCTCGTCTGAGGGAATGCGTGTGGACCCTGACAAGGTTAAGGCTGTGGTAGAATGGCCAAGTCCAGATTCCCGTAAGGCCCTACAGAGGTTTCTGGGATTCGCCAATTTCTATCGGCGGTTCATTCGCAACTTCAGCCAGCTAGCCGCGCCTCTGACTGACTTGACCTCCCCCGGAACTCCGTTCAGGTGGTCAGACACAGCCGAGGCTGTGTTTGCTAACCTCAAGAGCCGCTTTGTTTCAGCTCCCATCCTCGTTGCCCCTGACTATTCACGGCAGTTCGTAGTGGAGGTCGATGCGTCAGAGGTGGGGGTAGGAGCAGTTCTGTCCCAGCGTTCTCCCACAGGCGATAAGATGCATCCTTGCGCGTTTTTTTCTCACCGTTTATCCCCAGCCGAACGCAATTACGACATTGGTAACAGGGAGTTGTTGGCAGTCAAGTTAGAGTTGGAAGAATGGCGACATTGGTTAGAGGATCGTCTGGACCGACCACAAGAACTTAGAGTACATCAGAACCGCCAAAAGACTGAACTCCAGGCAGGATCGGTGGGCACTTTTTTTCGGTCGTTTTGATTTTTCTCTCTCGTACCGCCTTTTTGTAACTACGAGTGTATTCGTATGAAAGAAAATAAGATGCACATAGGATTGAGAGAGAGAGAGAGAGAGAGAGAGAGAGAGAGAGAGAGAGAGAGAGAGAGAGAGAGAGAGAGAGAGAGAGAGAGAGAGAGAGAGAGAGAGAGAGAGAGAGAGAGAGAGAGAGAGAGAGAGAGAGAGAGAGAGAGAGAGAGAGAGAGAGAGAGAGAGAGAGAGAGAGAGAGAGAGAGAGAGAGAGAGAGAGAGAGAGAGAGAGAGCTGCCTAGTTGATAACTTTCTCACAGTGTGCTGTAGTGAGTTTTGACTTCCTCAGGGTTAATGGCTCAGGTTCAGACACTATTGCCTTCACACTCTAGGGCTAGGCTTTGAAACAAATTTCACGATTTGATTCGATTTCAAATCAATTTGATATTGATTAAAATCAACTGAAAACAGCATAGACAGAAAGATCAATTTACAAATCAGTATTGGTTCTTCAAAATGACAATCGATTAAAATCAAGAAATCGAAATTTTTAACCCAGCCCTATTATTTTTAAAATTTTAATCCTCAATACCTTTCTCATCTCCTTACTAAAAACGCTGCCCTAGCTACTGGGTCTGCATTAACTTTCTGCCGGTGCCTAGTAACTCTCTCTTTGTTTGTGGGCATCTAAAATAAATCAGTAACACATAAAAAAAGACAAAAATACATTAAAACATTATCTCATGTATCTGAAATATAAATAAAATGCTAAAAATGTTATCTAAGTGACACTGTCATTCAGTGTAATGGATGACACTGTGGTGTAACAGACAATTTGCATTACACCGAATGACAAAACATTACCCTGAATGACGAAACTTCTACTTAAGCTAATATTACATGCTAACAACTAGCCACCTATATCAAATAGTGAACTTGACCAGAAAAGTTAATCATAATTATTCACAACATCTACGTGTTTTTCAAAAACTCTAACAATAAAAGCTTTTTTTGGCATATCACTGAATGACAAATGTTTTTGTTACAAAAGTTACAAAAGTTACAACTATGAAAAGGTGAAATTATTAAATATTTAAAAGCAATAAACAAGATCTTCAGGGTGCCCTTTGATGATGTCACAGACTGCTTGATTGGTTGGTATTGGTTGTTTATTTAATTTAAAAATTGCTTCCTGATCCTGTTACAGTGAATGACCTCTGACAAACTGCATAATCGGGACAAAAGTCCCCTAGTTATTTCGATACTTAAAGAAAAAACAACAACACATAGTCCTTTTAATATAATAGACAACACTTATGTGAACATGCCAGAAGGAAGCAAATATTTTTTTTTAACATGGTATTTTATACGTTTATTTAAAAATGTAAAAGTAAAATCAAAGTACGGACCATTAAGTTACGCTGAATGACAATTTTACACTTTGGAGCATTATTTTACTCATATTTTGTCATTTTATTTTCACAAAAGTTATTTGAAACATGAAAGTAGACTATTTACTTGCATTTAATATTTTTTATTTTTTGTAGCCTATGTAAAATCCCTTTTGTAAATTTAATTTGATGCCGACACCAAAATGGTGACGTCTCGTCTTTGACCCAGGTGTCTAATACAAAGTACATAAACACAAAATACTCACCGAGGTGGGTTTCTTCGTCGGTTTCACACGTGCAAAGATTTGAATCGTTTGCTTAACCATTGTTTTATATGATAATTATCAGTCTTTCATTATTATTAATATTAATTATCCAAAGCACCCGTTTAGCTTCACACATTTAATTCACTCCTTTCTTTTTTATACTTCTGTGTGTACAGAGGTTGCTATGCGACCAGTGACGTGGCACGCTCTGGACCATAGACATAATAAATACATAGACGCCCTATTGGCCGCTTTGGAACGTTGCTGCGATACGTCAACGCGTCCGCCATTTTGCGGAGGGCAAGACTGCGCTGTAAACAAATACAAGTAAACGGGTGAGCTGCGGTTTTTCTGGATACAATTTTTTTTTTTTTTTTTACATTTATCAGCCGATTTCAGTTGTTTTTATGTGGTGTACAAAAAGTTTCATCTCCAGTTATTTAAAATCTCGATAGACTTATAAAAAAATTTATTAGGAATTGTCAAAGCTCAGGCTTGTCATGTAGGCTATTTGGCTTTTTATTCTTGGATAAGAATTGTGAAGACCCCCATACTAAGATTTAATTTAATGTTCACATTAAATGAAATAAAGTTTTCTTAATGTCGAAAAAACATTTTCTGTGATTGACCCGATTTTAGAAATAACAAAGATAACGGATGGATCCTTTATGGTATTACATATGATATGGTACAACTACAGTGAAATTCAAATAGGAAATATAAGATAAAGTGAGAAGTAATAGTAAATAGTTTAGTCAATAAAATAAACAAACAGTATACAGCAAATAAAATAGTAATGGATAGTATAGTTATATAATATCATAAGTACAATAAAACAATCATACAAATATTGATAATAGCATATAGTTTATGTATAATACTATAATAATAGCAATATAATAAGAAATATCAATTACAGTATATAGACAGTAAAAATAATAAGTTAGTGACTATGATAGCATAACTATAATAGATTGATAATCGCAAGTGGTATAATATTATAATAACAATAATAATAAGAACAGCAAATACAATGTAATATCAATTGCAGAATAATATAGACAATATGAAAAAAATATGAAACATTATAATATTGATCATTAAACTGACATTAGATTTGTCATTTTATTTTATGTAGGCCTACATACAGTGAAGATAATGTATAAATATGCAAATATAATTTATATATTTTAAAATATTCCTACATAGGCTATATAAAATAAAATGACACAACCCTGTCTCTTTTTTGTTAAATTTCAGTTTTATTGATCAGTAATAGCCATCATAACAGTAAAGTAGCCTAAAAGGTATAAAAAGCTATACAAGACAAGAAATAAAGTAAACGATTCAGTCAAACACACAGCAGGATACAATGTTAAATAGCCTAAATATAAAGTTATGAAACTTATAGCCGAGGGAAGGCTGTTCCAGGCTGGGTACATGAGCGCTGAGCGACCGGTGATCGCCTGTGTCTCACACTCCGAAAACGTCCGATTCAATTTTTAAATAGGTGCTATATTTTTAAATAAACAGATCTGAGCTTTAAACAACTACATTGTCGACTGAAAAACTATTAAGACCACATTTCGTGACACAATAACAGTAGTATTTTTAAATTTTGCGGCCTTTCTCCTCTGAACGTTACTATTACTAATTATATCATGACCAAATACAACCAGAAACAAATGTTCAGTCTTGCTTGTGAAAGGTAATTCCTCGAGACCTGTTTTCAGTTGTTTGGCGATTTGTGCAGCACACGAAAAGTGCATTTTTCTCTATTCCCGGTATGAGAGGTAGGGGAAAGTTGCCCTCCGCAATATGGCGGCGCCGTTGACGTACGCTCCAGTGGCCAATAGGGCGTCTATGTATTTATTATATCTATGCTCTGGAGAACGTATGGATTGACGTATCACCTGAGTTGCAAAACATCCTGCAAAATGAATGGATTTAATTTAATCGTCCAGCACTCAAGCTTTTCTAGTATGGAGTTTAATTTACAAACAACTTTTCACCACACCAATAGGTTATCTGGAATAATAAGGACATTATTTTCAATCAAAAAACTATTTTCTTTGAAAAGTGGTTTCAAAATAGGCCTAATATTGTTTTGCCATTTATTTAACTCAGATGCCTTCTTTTTACTTATAAGGAATTCATGTCCAAATATAATATTCCTATACCACCAAGGGAATTTGCAACTGTTTTTGGAGCAATTTCTTCTTCTAAAATATGTATGTTATTTAAACAGCAAAAGTACCACCCCTCTCATCAAACCACTCCATTTTAACAAACAGGGTAAAGAAGTATCGTTTACCCTGCTATACATTATTTAACCAAGTTTAAAAAAGATATTGATGAAAGTTGTAGCTTTTGCAAGCAGAAGCCAGAGACAGCTGTTCATTTATTTTGGCACTGCCCTTATGTGCCCTTATTATTATTATTTTGTTATAAAATGCAGTCTACATGATTTCATTGTTGGAAATGTTGATGATTTTTTTTTACATTACTGTGGAAAGATGTTCTACCAGGTATTATTGGTAACTCCAAAGATAAACAACCCCGCACTAATTTTTTTATTTTGATGGATAAATTTCACATTTATAAATGCAAATTTTCAGGGGAAAAAATATTTAGTCAATATTGCTCTCGAAGAAACAAAACTACAATTTTTACAAGCATACACTCTTTAAAGTATTCCTATAATACTGTTTATACATCCCCCTAGCATTTGAAATGTAGGCTAATGTATTATATTTCTATTCTTTGTTTTGATATTTCTTCAATAATAAAAAGAAAGAAAAAGAAAAAATAATGGATTTAGAAGGGGAAACTGCGAACGGGAGTGAAACAAACAATTATTTAAAAGCCAGCTGGACCAATAAGGACCACATTATTTGAAACCCTTGCACTCTGTGGCTGCGTTCGAAATCTCTATATACACTCACTCACTAATACCTACATTACTCCACTAATATAGTCCACTTGAAGGAGTGAATGAAAAGTGATCGATTTCGGACACTGAGTGAGCCGGAAGGACTGCCGCTTTTGCATAGTTTGTGCTGTTTAATACTGTAATCATTTGAAACTTAGCAAACTGGCAGCTCCAGTAGTAATGAAAATATATATATATATATTGAATTCTGTCATGAAAACTAGCATGTATAAACCATAATTAAACAATGCAATAAATAGGCTATAGGCTATACATTGGATGCAGTGCAAGTTCCTTTGTATAAAAGCATCTGCTACATGCAAATTCAAATATAGGCTACTAATTGCTGCTCAAATACGTGTCAGTTTGACAAATTTATTGTCAACCCAATAAATGCCAGTTTAAATGCTGTTGATATAAGAAACTGTTGCCACTGTCATTTAGTGTACAATCAACAAACAAAAAGTGAAAGAGATATGTTTCAATAAAACAGTCACTGGTTTCAGTTCTTAAAGTTCTTCAGTTCTTATAAAGCCCATGGCAACGTGAACCTGGAAAAAAGTTATCCTACATTTGCACAGGACTTCAAGAATAATATAAGGAGTATAATAATACAAAAATCAGCTTTTAAATGCTGATAACATAAATGTATAAATATGTTTTAAATAAATAATTATATTATATAATTATATATATAGGCTATATATATATATATATATATATATATATATATATATATATATATATATATATATATTATATAGTATATATAATATATTATATAATACAAGCAAAAAATAAACGTGTAAACGTGTAAAACTTGACATGTGTAAATTTTTGTATGAACATAAAAAAATCAACAACGAGACAAAATGAAGAGTTTCACAGACATTTGTTGACAACAGAAGTGGAATGATTAAAAATGATTACTGCATATATTTATAAATATATACACTTTAATTACTCATAATGAGTGCATTTAATGTATTACCTTTATAGTTTACTAAGCATTGCCTATAACTGTTTAGTTTTTTTTTACAATAAATTAATGGGCATGCATTACAAACTGAACTTTCATCTTTGCTGTTGTAACTGGATGCACCTGCACCTTTTCTTTCTCTCGACAGGTGGCGCTGTGTGTTTAGTAATTATAGCGTTAAAGGGGAGTAGCAGAGACGTTAGACACACACACACACACACATGCACGCTCGCGTACCAAAGGCCGTCGGTGCGCGCGTACTCTCAAAACAAGCGCTGAATAACCCAGCATCATCATCCCTCCTCATCATCACATTCCCATCAACGTCTGCACGAGCTGCATCACTGACAGCAGCGTGAGGAATTCTGTGATACAATGAAACAAACGCGCGCAGATTCATCCTAAGGTAAGACAGCTGGAGTTCAGAAGATCATCATATTGGCTTTACAAACTACTGCTACTGGAATTAACAAGCGATACATGAGTGTGATTTCTGCATGTGTGTGTTTCATGAAGAGAAACTAATGTAACGCCAGCAAAGGCTGCTTTATTTCCCTCTGAAGTCGCTATATAATCTATATACAGTTGCTCATAACGCTGCTTCTGCCCTCCTCATTTTAAAGAAAAGAGTCACTGGAGACGCCAGTTTTCACTTTTCTGAACAGTTACAGGTGTGGAACCATTGAAACAGCATTAATAATTGTTTCTTTCAATATTAGATTCTGACTTGCTGTGTTTTTATGTTAATGCATGAGTTACTGCTGATTACATGACAGTCATTGTCATCGTTTGCACGTTAATATTAAGGTTTTAATGTGACATGGAATCTAAATTATTTATTTAAACAGTTTAGTCACTAGCTGATGGTTTTGATATTTTGCAATATCATTGAGTTGATGGATTTATGTTACAGTTTTTCTGAATTGCTAAAACACATTTCTCGAAACCATCACCAACTTTCTCAAAACCTTAAAAACAAAACCATATCTTCAAACGTTCAGAGAACATCTGACTCGTCTAGCAAAATTAAACAATCGCCTCAACCATTCTATCTGTGCTCAAAATCAAGTAATGCTTTCAGATAATGCACAGCGATTAAATATTATAAACACTACAGATCATTCATTTGACACTTCATAAAAAATGGAGAACACAGAATCCAAAAACACGATGTTACAGAAATAAAATGTTGCAACAAAGTAAACAAATTTTGCAATTACGTAAAAACAAGTATAGTAAAACTTACAATAGTATTTACTGCAGGTATAGTATTGTACTGACTATTGAATAGGAGGCCCATTGAATGTCTGTATATTCAGCACTTGCTACTGTAAAAATACAGTAACCAAACTGCAAAAGCCAAAATCGTCAAAAAAGGCTAAATGAAAAGCATGTTACAATACACTCACAAGAGTTGTGAAACTGAAAAATCAAGGTCAATGAGAGATTATTCTGCCTCAGCATCATCTCTTCATGTTGGGTCCAGCCGAGGGCTTTGTCCACATCACTGGCAATGTCATCTCTGCAGGCAAAGGGAAAAACCTTCTAGTGTCCCAGATCCAGCCTTGACAACATGCTCCACAACACGCTCTTCCTCGTCCTCATCATCTTCCTCCTCGTCCACCACTTCTAACTCATACTCTTCCTTCTCTCCCTCTTGTATTGTTTCCATCCATTGTTGGTATCAACAATCAGTCAATTTTGGCACTCTGAACTGACTTGTATTATTAAAGTTGGTTTGACCACATCATTAGAAATATTTGATATTTGCAAACAGTGTCAACTGCCTTGTTAATAGTTTTACAGAAAGAGTGATTTATTCGACACATTGGTTTAGGCTATTGATAATTTGGTTCAGAGGAAGGGATTAAGTGTTTTAACAATTCAGAAAAACTGTAATTGAGATTATAATGTGTTTACAAATGCATTTTTTTCTTATTTACTTGTTGAAGTTTTTTATTTGACTTCAAAAAATACCTTAGATGAGCAGGTAGATCTTATAGATATTATATGCAAAGTTAATAATAAACGTGATATAAATATCCATGCTTAACATTATAGGCTATTATAGCCCCTATAAACCAAAGTGCTTCATATGAAGTACAAAACACAGACGACAGTAGTACAATATTTAAAGCAAATTTAAATAAAAATATAATGTGTAAATACAACTTAAAATGTTATGAAATATAATACAATTTCACCTTAAAGCGCACATATAGATTTATTTCTTCAGTGTGTTTAAGTCGTGATCTGTGTTGATTTGAGGAGGATGGAGTCTTTTCTTCACTCACTTTCTGTTTCGGATTTAGTTTACATTTACATTTATTAATTTAGCTGACACTTTTATCCAAAGCGACTTACAATTGCTATATATCAGAGGTCGCACGCCTCTGGAGCAACTAGGGGTTAAGTGTCTTGCTCAGGGACACATTGGTGTCTCACAGTGGATTCGAACCCGGGTCTCTCACACCACAGACATGTGTCTTATCCACTGCGCCATCAACACCCCTATTGGTTTATTTGTATAGATATACAAACCTCTGGAAAAATGACATCTGCTGATTCTAAGAGAGTGAATATTGAGTTCTTTCCTGGTGTGTTCCATGCTTATCAAAGTCTTTGAATGAAGTCTTTAAATGATGAGTGACAGTTTGGGCTGTTTGGCATTGAATTGTAGATGCATGTAATGCAGTGTCATCGATTTGATACTTTAATAATTTAACAAATAGCCCTATACATTTTTCTTTTTACTTGTCAAAGTCTTTGATTGACGTCTTTAAAAGATGAGTTTCAGGTTGGGCAGCTTGGCATTGAATTATAGATGTATGTGATGCATGTCAATCATTTTTGGTGTTTTTAAATGTGTTGATTTGAAGATTTGAAGGCTTTCTTTCCTCGCAAGCAATCAAAACAATATAATTGTGTGTAGCAGTACTTATCGGATTCATTATGTGGAAATCTATTAGTTGATTTGTCCAGGTGATATGCTCTGATTTACCTGGTTAGTTAATGTCTGTCAGGTGCTGTGATGAAAATTGATGCTGTAGACAGTTCAGTTCAGCAGTGAGTGTTTGACTGAGTTCAGATGGTGATTGACAGACCTTTGTGGTCGCCAGGTCGTTCAGGTCCGTTTATGTCCTAGATTATTTAAACATAAAAGTAGTAAAAAAAATACTTAATGCTCCATTACTAATTGCCTCTTAAGGAATTAAACGCTTGTTCATCTAACTCTGTCAATCATGTCACTTAACTCCTGATATTTAGAGTCAAAAGCCCAATTACACAGATGAGTTTGGCTTTTTTGACAAAACATTAGCAGCATAATGTATTCAAGAGCAAATGTACATATTCCACAATGAGCTTATTTATTTAGACGTTTGAACAATCACTTAGATGGTTAAAAATGCTGCCAGACCATCAGCTATATTGCAACTACACAGGCAAGCAGAAGAATTGGAAAAATTAAATTGAGATCTGTCTTGGAAAGGACATTAATTGAGCATGTCTACATGTTGATCCAGCCCAGATTTCACACCGAAAACAGACCAGAACTTCTGCACATGAATGAGCCACTTCACACTTATCTGAAGCAGTCTGTGTTTGAACTGAGTGTCACGAAAACCACACGGGAAGCAGATAATCCATGAGCAGTAGTTTCTTTAATTAAAGGGCAATCCAAACTCGTTGGCAACATGCAAGGGTCAATCCAAATTAAGCCATCAAGTCAATAAACAAAACAGGAACTAGAACCAACACAGACCTGAAGTGGTGTGACACAAACTAAGGAATCCATAACAAATACTGAAACAGACAGGGTATTTATACACACACACAATCTAACAAGACTAACACAGAACAGCTGGGAACAATGATTACGGGGAACAGCTGAGTGCAATGAACTGATGAGTGACAGTGACAGACAGAATGCTGGGAATTAAAGTCAAATGTGAAGGACACCGTGACAACGAGGACCTCTAGTGATAGACAAGGGAACACAACCAGACGCTGTGACACTGAGTTCAGATGAGACGAGATAATCTAACAAAACCATAAATAAATAAATAAATAAATAAATGTAAAAAATATATAAAATAAATAATATTTACAGTAATGAGAAATGAGATCTAGTGTTGTTTTTAATTCAATCAGTTTGACATTGACGAGCGCTGTTAGATAACTGAGGCACACCAGACTAAAAATGTAACTTTTAAACCATTTTTCATCCTAACAACATACAGTGTAATGGAGTGCAGCAGGGCAGTGCAATAATTTCAAATATTTAGAGGGGACAAAGCTCATTTTTTTTCAAACTCTACTGTCAGGTGTGGGGATGGAGAAAGGAGTGAGGACTTAGTTGCAGAGTTGATGGGCTTTATTTTAATAATTAAATAAAACAAAATACAAACATTCTACAAAATTCATCTTCTGATATTTTTTTTTAATGGTGGTTGGCAAACTACTTTTTAATGTGCATTACTGCCACCAGCACAAGGAGAATAAATAGGGAGCAAACAAGGCTGGTAACAAGGGAGGACAAGGAGGGCAAATTAACCAATAATCAGGTAACAAGATGGGAGTCTACACAATCGACAGGAGAGCACATGGCACAAGGAAACACATGAAAAGCCATGTGCTCACACCAAACATGACAAAAAACACAAGCACATGGCCAGTAAAACAAATCACAAGCAAAGTGCTCACACAAAATGAGACATGAAGAACAATGAGAACACTCATAAGCCACGTGTTCACACAGAACATGACATGAAAGCACACAGCTAGTGTAAAACACAAGCTGTGTGCTACACAGCACAAGACAAAACATGACATGAAAGCATGCGGCCGATGTAAACACGAACTGCGTGATACACAAAACACATGTGAACAGAGCAAACACGAAACCGGACGTTCACACGACAAGACAAAACGTTATGCATGAGAACGAGCGTAAGCTCATCCTGTGCGCTCACAACAGAAAACAAACACGCGGAGAATGAATGTCCAAATTCCGACACAAAACCAAAACCAAACTAGACAGATGTGCCGTGATCCAAACACCAAGCACATGTAACAAAGGCACCTGACATCGACGGAGGAAACGTGGGAATTAGGTTAAACTGTGAAATGTATGATTAAAATTGGCTAGCAATTTCACCAAGCAAATACCAAGAAATAGGTTACAGCAGTTTGTCTTTCGAGTACACAAAATCCGCGATGGGACTGAGCTCGAATAGCTTCCGCATCAGCAACTTTTTATTGTACAAAATCGCTGTCAATCAAAAGGAGATGCATTCTTTCGACAGACCCTCCAATCATCACGCAGAAGCCCAGCGTCCAACCCAGGACATAATAGCAACATTTATCCAATGACCGTCAAGTTTCGAAGCACTGAAAAAATCTGTTCAAAGCAGCCCCATTGAAGTCAATGGACGCTCGGCTTCAACAGGTAAATCCACTGTGATGCTCCGGGAATGAATGAGAAGGAAATCGAGTCAGCCGACCTGCTATATCTAGCTGATTTTGAACCAACTCGTCTTTGAGATGAACGTGTTCTGACGCATTTTTAGTCAATAAAATGTTAACACAATAGTACACATTTGACCATTAATTTTTTGACATTATAGGGGAAGCCTAGCTTCCCTTGCAGTCTTAAAAAAATCGCCACTGCTGAACACGTTGAACCTTGAAGCAGATGGGCTACAGCAGCAGAAGACACACCGGTGCCACTCCTGTCAGCTGAGAACAGCAAACTGAGGCCACAATTCACATGGGCTCACCAAAATTGAACAATAGAAGATTGGTTCCATTGGTGGTGGAATGGTGTTGGCACACTTTTGGCCCCTTAGTTTCAATTGAGCAACGTTTAAATGCCACAGCCTACCTGCGTATTGATGACTACTTCCAGCAGGAGAACACACCATGTCACAAAGCTCAAATCTTCTCAAACTGGTTTCTATACTCAAATGGCCTCCACATTCAAAGATCTCAATCCAATAGAGTATCTTACGAATGTGGTGGAACGGGAGATTCGCTTCATGGATGTGCAGCAGACAAATCTGCAGCAACTGCGTGATGCTGTCATGTCAATATGGACCAACATCTCTGAGGAATGTTTCCAGCACCTTGTAGAATCTATGCCACAAAAAATGAAGCCAGTTCTAAAGGCAAAAGAGGGTCCAGCACGGTACTAGCAAGGTGTATTACACCTTGCAAAATGTATTAAAGTATACATTTTGTTAGTATTGTTGTATATATTGCTAAAACTGTTCATATTTTATAATGGTTTTGATTAATACCTTAAGTTTTTTTTGCTTCACAGTAATTGAAATTTGGGGCTTAATGTAGGTGTAATATAATTTCAAATGATTTGTATTTTGTTTTGTGGTAAATTATAGCACAAATGTTTCTTTCTGAAATTCTATTCAAGATTGTTTCTTTCATTAATATTCCATGTGTTTATTCACTATATTAATATGTTTTAATAAAATTTGATGCTGCTTTTCTGCAAATGACTAGAGAGCTGACTTATTGTTGTAGAGGTCGTTAAAAACAGGTTCATGGTGACGTGACTTTAAAAACCATCTTTAAGTGTCCTTGTGTCCTCTGAGAAACCCTCTCTAAAATCATCTGATAATTACTTATTTATGATGGACGTTTCTCATTTCTTTTACAGGTGCTGTGTGATTTAGAGGAGAAAAGGGGTTCAACTTTCCTATATGATGTGCATCGACCAGAGACGCTGTTTGGTGAGTAATTTTGAAATTCAGCAAGTTTCATTCTGTATCAGTGCTGAAGCAGATTTCTTGTTGAAGATTTCTGATTATGAATCAAACAGAGAGAGTAGTTGAATTAGTTTATTTTATGCGCAGAGGATATCCACACAGCTTAAGTTGTATTAAACTGGAACATTCCTTTAATTAGTCATTTGTGGTTTTGTGCTCTTTATGAAGATGATGGATGTATTTCTTTGAGGATGGATTGTGTGTGATGGTGTTGAGGCTGAGATCTCACACTGGAATCCCTGCTGTGTGACGATCTCAGAGGAGACAACTTAATTGGCGTATGTCAGGGTGTATAGACAGAGATTACAGGAAAAACTCAGATGTGGGTGCTGTGGAAAAGCGTGAGAGCTGCACTTTCACCAGTGTATCGTAATCTGAAAATTAGTTTGTCGCAACAATATTAATGCCTGTTTATCATGGTGTTAGTAATATTATATATTGTAGTACTGGTCTTGATATTGTAATTTTTTCTATAGAATCAGTTGTTATACATTAAATAACCACATGATAACATCGTTCATCAATAACATGATTTATATAATCCAGAGGATGTGCACTTTGATGATGAAAAATTGGGTAATCTTCTCATTTGCAACCCTGGCTTATTGGAAATATGTGCATGTGATAACATTTCTGCACAATGATATGACAGTGCCTTGTTCATTACGTTTCACAATACTATCAAAGCAAAATGTTCAGTGAGTTGCGCTAAAAGCGCATTCAATTTTAAATGAAAGAGATGAATGTGAATCTTGCAACACTTTATTATGTTGATTTGTTGTTTGTATTGAGGCAGTTTGGAAATTAAATGTCTGTTGAGTGGGTAATCCATTTAAAATTACGTACCACCTAGGGGTGGCACGGTTCACAAAACCCGTGGTTCGGTTCGTATCACGGTTTTAGAGTCACGGTTTCAGTTCTGTACGGTTCTTGTTGTTATTTTTTCTTTTAATCTTTAACACTCCAGAAATGTACTTCACCATATGATATAGGCTATACTGTAGCTTAATTATCCACAATTTAGGATACACAATTTTTAGTATTTAAAAAAAATTATATCATGTAATCATGCACAAAATTGACTTGAATTTGACTTGAATTTGACTTGACTTTAAGCACATTATTGAGATCATCTCTGAGGAAAGCTAGGTGACATTTTGATACAGCAAGAGAGAAGACATTGATGAAATGCTTTTGTTTATTTGGCAAAAAAGGAGAATGTGTATAGCTATCTCTACAGGGACTTATGTGCATTTTTAGCACACAAAGATTAAAATTAACTTGCATTTATCAAACTGTTAACTTCAGTGTAGCTCTTACAAAATGTTTATCTTTTAAAAGAAAAAGAGAAGAACTCTTAAAGCACTATCTTTCAAAAAAGTCAAAATATGTTACACATAATTGCCAATAATGAGGCTATAACAATAGCAAAGCCCATAACCATAAAGTGAAACACAAGTTCAACCTCAACACAAAAACAGTATCAACAATGATACATTTTTTTTTACTTGAAATTAAAGTGCAGTATTTGGAAACATATGACTGGAGTTTGTATCTAAACTTAGTGTCACTGTATATATTTAAATATCATAGGTAACATGAATTCCAAAATGTTCCCACACACCGGACTTAGCCATACGACGCTGGCGCATCCTCCAACTCCGGTTAGCCTTCCTTATCTCTCCAGCTTGCCATTTATATACGTGACGAGACCTGCAGCACTCAATACTCCACTTTGACTGTATATAGGCTTGTTCGACTTGAACCGGGGCTGCACAGACCGATCGGTTTATGACATCAAAGTACCGCGAGAGTGATTGAAAAGCATACGGAGCCGTTGCTCTCGCGGTACTTTGATGTTATTCATCGATCGGTCTGTGCAGTGCCGGTTCAAGTCGAACAAGCCTAATATGTATGTCTAATGTCCACACATCTCTTATTTTGCGCGAAAAGTAAACACACTGTCTGAGATCACAGGCACGAGGTTACATTGCGCATGCGTCGAACCGTGCGACGCAAACACGCACTAAACCGAGACAAGCGAACCGAACGGTTCGGATGTTTTCTCATGTACCGTGCCAACCCTAGTACCACCTACACGAAACCAGACCCTAAACCTAACCGATAATGTTAAAAAAAACAAATGTTAGATAAAAATGCATTTCCTGAAGCAACCATGCCATTTTACCAGTACCAGGTGAGCTACCAAACACCTGGTACTACACCAGAAAAGCCAAATATAAGGAGCATGTGATGCAAACAAATCATCCACTATGATAAAAAGGTGTTTTTTGTGTGTAAGTCTTAAGTCTCATAAGTCTTCATAATCTACCCCTGTAATCATGCAAGTTGTGTGAAAAGGCAAAAAAGGTTGTTGGTTACGATTTACGAAAGTGCAAAACAGCATTGCAAAAGGTCAATTTTTTTCAGGCAACACATTTCTCTCTGTAACAAAGTGTATGGTAAGCAAAGGTGGCCTACGTTTTGGAGCAGCACCTGGGTTTTGCAGATGCTGTATTTGGCTGCTTATAATTTTCCCCATTAATTCTCTGTTGCCTAACAATTCTTTGTGAGAATAAATCCAGAAGATACAACATAACACAAAAAGTCATACGAAAATTATGAACATGCACTGTCCCAGCATTGGCAGACTGTGCATTTTTAAGTGTTATATATTCAATGTTTAAAATAAAGAATTGTATGTTTTGTAATACTTCTGTCTGTTTGAATTCAATGTCATTAGTACTTATTTAGGATAGCATTCTAGAATAAATTAATGAATTACAGTAGTGTACTGATAACCTGTTGTTTTACAGTAATTGCACTGTATTACATAATTACAGTACCATGAAGTTACTGTCAATTCACCTTTATTCATATTGTGCTTTATACAAAACAGATTGTTTCAAAGCAGCTTCAGTGGAGAAACCGGGCTCAGTCGGGGGCCCAGTTCTCCTCTGGCGAAAAAATTAACATGATTTAATGGGATTATGATTAAGGCTGCATCACAAATCAGAAATCAGATTGTGGATTGGTAGTATTCAAATACACTCACCTAAAGGATTATTAGGAGCACCTGTTCAATTTCTCATTAATGCAATTATCTAATCAACCAATCACATGGCAGTTGCTTCAATGCATTTAGGGGTGTGGTCCTGGTCAAGACAATTTCCTGAACTCCAAACTGAATGTCAGAATGGGAAAGAAAGGTGATTTAAGCAATTTTGAGCGTGGCATGGTTGTTGGTGCCAGATGGGCCGGTCTATTTCAAAATCTGCTCAGTTACTGGGATTTTCACGCACAACCATTTCTAGGGTTTACAAAGAATGGTGTGAAAAGGGAAAAACATCCAGTATGCGGCAGTCCTGTGGAATGCCTTGTTGATGCTAGAGGTCTGAGGAGAATGGGCCGGCTGATTCAAGCTGATAGAAGAGCAACTTTGACTGAAATAACCACTCGTTACAACCGAGGTATGCAGCAAAGCATTTGTGAAGCCACAACACGCACAACCTTGAGGCGGATGGGCTACAACAGCAGAAGACCCCACCGGGTACCCCTCATCTCCACTACAAATAGGAAAAAGAGGCTACAATTTGCAAGAGCTCACCAAAATTGGACAGTTGAAGACTGGAAAAATGTTGGCTGGTCTGATGAGTCTCGATTTCTGTTGAGACATTCAGATGGTAGAGTCAGAATTTGGCGTAAACGGAATGAGAACATGGATCCATCATGCCTTGCACCAATGTGCAGGCTGGTGGTCGTGGTGTAATGGTGTGGGGGATGTTTTCTTGGCACACTTTAGGCCCCTTAGTGCCAATTGGGCATCGTTTAAATGCCACGACCTACCTGAGCATTGTTTCTGACCTTGTCCATCCCTTTATGGCCACCATGTACCCTTCCTCTGATGGCTACTTCCAGCAGGATAATGCACCATGTCACAAAGCTCGAATCATTTCAAATTGGTTTCTTGAACATGACAATTAGTTCACTGTACTAAAATGGCCCCCATAGGCACCAAATCTCAACCCAATAGAGCATCTTTGGGATGTGGTGGAACGGGAGCTTCGTGCCCTGGATGTGGATCCCTCAAATCTCCTTCAACTGCAAGATGCTATCATATCAATATGGGCCAACATTTCTAAAGAATGCTTCCAGCACCTTGTTAAATCAATGCCATGTAGAATTAAGGCAGTTCTGAAGGCGAAAGGGGGTCAAACACAGTATTAGTATGGTGTTCCTAATAATCCTTTAGGTGAGTGTATTTCATCCAGTTTATTTTTGCTTGAAGATAGGATTCATCATGCCAGTGTGAAGCTGAAGCTGGTTTTAGGTTTATGCGGGAACTTGTATTGTTCTTGTGTTCTTTGCTGAGGATCTGTGCCGATGGGTGTCATGTCATGTTGATGAGGCTTTCACAGCGGATAGTCTAGTTGACAGGATCTCTGCTGACATTCAGGGCTGTGTTGTGGTTGTGTCTAGGTGCAGGTCCACCATCTGATCTGGATATGCACCAGCTACGGCTGACTACGTTAAACCTCTGGATAAATAGAGAGACTAATATTAGCGTAGATGCCATTCTTCTTATGATGTGTTATGTGTACGCAAGGTTAAAGATATGTGTTTTTAGTCTAGATTTAAAATGAAAGAGTGTGTCTGCTTCCCGAACAAGGCCTGGAAGACTGTTCCAGAGTTTTGGTGCTAAATAGGAAAAGGATCTACCGCCTACAGTTGATTTTGATATTCTAGGTATTATCAATCAGAATTTTGAGATCACAATAGAAGGACTATAATGCGTTTAGAGCTCAATCAACTACTGAGGAGCTAAACGATTTACTGCTTTGTAAGAATTTAGCAAGCTTTAAAAATGTATGTGATGTTTAATAGGGAGGAAGCATGCGTTATGTATTGGGCATTGTTAAGAGAACCAGGCTAATATGGTCAAACTTCCTGGTTCTAGTAAGAACTCTAGCTGCTGCGTTTTGGACCAGCTGTAGTTTGTTTAAGCATGCAGGGCAACCACCCAGTAGAGCATTACAATAATCTAGCCTTGAGGTCATGAACTAACTTTTCTGCATTTGTCATTGACAGCATATGGCGTAAAACTGAAATACGGTTATGGTACTGTCAATCTTAATTACAGTAACTTACTGGCAAATTGTTGCTGTAAAAACCTTCTGAAATGTCTTAACAATGTAAGGTGGTTCCCTTTCAAGGGGTACTCGCACTGCCGTGAAGCACGTATGAAGTCAGTCCAATGGCATGACGGAACGTCAGAGTGAAGCGTATAACGTTATAATAAGGCGTAGGGCTGTGCAATATAGCTAAAATATTTATCACAATATAATGTTTTATATCGTTCGGTATGAATAATTATTTACATTTTTTATAACCATTTTTTTTCGAAGACAAGTAGAAAAGTTTGAATTGAGTTTTTTATTTATTTATCCACACTATTAAGGCAAAAACAAATTTTATTAGTTTTAGTAGTCAAAAACTAAATACAATTTAAACAAACATATCTTCTTTATGTCTTATATTAAAGGTACAATTTGTAAGAATTTTGTAATAAAATTGTCACAGTGTTGGTTTGTGTTTTCCCCGGGTGTCCACTAGAGGTCTCTTTCCCTTACTGTCACCATTCATTCTGGAACTGCATTTCCCACGATCCTTTGTCTGTTCTCATCACTCATCATTGCACGCAGCTGTTTTCCATTACATTGTTTAGTTCTGTGTATAAATACCCTGTCTGTTTCAGTCCATGTCACGGAGTCGTTGTTTTATGTCCCCACACTTCTGAGGTTTGTTTCTGCTCGTTTTTGTTGTTTTGTTCTTGGATTGCTTATACGGTGTTTGACCCTTGCCTGGACTGGATTACGTGTACGGATTACTCAATAAATATACTGCTACTGGATCTACTGTTTCCCTGTGTGTGCGTCGTGACAAAAATAGCCAAAAATCACTTGCACAGTATGAAATATTTCTTGCAGTTGTGTACTTATAATATCCCAAAAGTCTCCAAAGATTTTTTATTTCAGAGAAATTACAATTTTAAATAAGTGGCCGTCCCGGAAAAAATGTCGCCTGTCAATGACGCAATATCCATGCTATCCTCGGTTTCCGCTCGTACTGCCATAACCATGAAATAACCATGGCGACAGACGTGGACAACTGTGTAGTGCGTAACGTTTAGCGTCACGCTGTTCTTGTTTCGTTCAAACATTATAGACCATGACAAGCAGACTTTGGGACAAAAAAGGAGAACTAAAATGAGGATCAATATCGGCGTGGCTATTTTGAGATGCTGAGAGCTTCACGCCCGCGACTAATTTGGACTTGACAGAGCTTCACGAGTCACGACTTGACAGCGACACCGCTCTTGCACATACTTTATTAGACAGGTGAGCAAATGTACATAAAACAAATCAATTTTATATAGCTCAACATGATGAAATGTTAGAATATGATCATTATGTTATTCTAATGTTGATCTAGCTTACTGCTAGTTTTATATAGCAAACGAACTAACACATAGAATAACATTATAACTTTCAATAGGGACTACATGACATTCCTCCAGGGTTGCTGACATCAGTAACCCCAATAAACCCTCCTCAGAGAATACGAAATAAGGGGGGCGAGGCCATTTTGATACAGTGGTATCACGTTTCGGTTCGATACAATACAGCAAAAAGAAAAATGCCAGAGAAATTTCCTATTTATTAAAAGAAAAAATATTTTTTAGTTTTCATACATCTTGAAACTTTTAGTTTTATAAATGGGGGTAATCTTTGAAGGATGAACAAATAATGTTTTGGTAATCACATTAAAAATAACATTTAAATATGATAATATTAGAGTTTTGAAGTGCTGGAAAAAGATGTATGATGTACTTGAAAGCATTTTACTATTTCTGCCAAACTTCCATGGTTAGTGTTACTACATTAAGTGTTACTACAATGTAGTATTACTACATTAAATCCATGGTGAATGTTGCTGATCTGTGGACTTAAAACCTATAACTAGTTCATTCATTGAACAATGTTTCTCCTGGTTTCAACGTCAGCGCTGTTTGATCCGTTAATAACGGAGAAATTGTAATGCTTCTCACTAGATCTCGCAGCGATGTTATTACTTCAGTGGCAAATTCAAAATTGATCAAGATCGGTTCGCGCTGCACTGATGTTGATGGTCCGAACTGATAAACGATCCGTGAAGCACAAAATAATGAGTAGCGCAGTTTCGTTCTACTTTCATTACGTTTGCCATTTGATGTTGCGTGACCTTGTGATGGTGGATGTTGGTCAGCAGGAAAAATTGTCAAACGAATCGTTCGGTTCGTTCGAATGCGTACCAAATACCGAACCGAAAGCCTCGTACCGAACGGTTCAATAGGAATACATGTATCGTTACACCCCTAGTAAGTATGATTTATTTTTCGCCAATATGTTTTCCTGTAATAGTTCGTATTGTTAATTGTACGTTGTAGCAAGGAAGTAAACAAATGACAACGCTGTTTGGCTCTGCAAACCAGCTTTATCCGAAACGTTATCCGAACGTTATCCGAAAAAAACCTAATGTTACAAACTGTTTTTAAATCTCAACAGCGAACTTGGAATTATTAAGTAAATTATTCTTTGATAAGAGCTTTTATGTATTGTTTATTGCTTGTTTATCTACAGGCATGCTACACATGGTTCTGTGTTTGATTTGGCTACTGCAGTAAAGCCAATGGAAGACGTGCACTAGTCGGTTAGCGAATCACAACACACTGGGCCAGCTAACCAATCTGAGCCCATTGCGTAGTTTTGAGGGACTGGCTTCATAGAACCCGGAAACCATCAGACCGTTTTAACAAGGAGGGACAGAGCAGTGTAGAATAAAGTTAAAATATATATGAAAAATAATGCACTTTTTTAAAAATGAAGCATGAACACGTTACAGTGCACCCCACAAACACAATCAAGCCTTTGAAAAAATGTGTTTTACCACCCCTTTAAATGCTATTTAGTGTGATAGTGTAACGTTAGACCAAGTGAAACAGCGCTGCGTTACCTCACAAGTTTAATTAGTCTAATAAACTGACCTGTGTGAGTAGTAATCCAGCACTTGCAGGTAGTTTGGTAGAATTAAATGTCCTTATTCCTTTATATCCGCAGGACTCGCGTGTGATTCCAGTCTCTTATTAGCAATCGCGACCTGCTTCATACTAGGGATGCACCGATACCACTTTTTCAGAATCAATCCGATCCGATACCAAAAATTCTGAGTACCTACCGATGCCGATCCGATACCAGCGCAGTTTTTTTTTTAAATCAAGTAGAATTTATATAACTCTCTGTGTGTTGAACTGATAATCACTCTTTTGTGTGATAAACACAATCTACTGAATAAAGACAAACAAATCCAAAAAAAAATATATGATCATAATCTATGACAAAAATGCTATTATAAACTAGATTAGTGGATAATTCAGCAGTAAAATTTAGTCTAGAAAAATCATGAGTCCACAATAATTGTATAAAATCTGAACATTTAGTGAAAAAACAAATGAGACAATAAGTGTAACACTAAATCTGGTAAAACTTTACACATTGTTTTTTGTATTGTTGTAAAAAACATTTATGAAAAGCAAGATAACAAAAATCAAAAAGAAAAATGATTTAAATAGGCTACTATACAATTCATACATGTTTTAAATGTATAGCACATCTGTTTAATGAGGCTGCAACATATGATAGATAGAACAGAACAAGAAAGGCTATTAATAATCTTTCATTGCGTCACTGCATTATGATATGAAAGGCTGCAATACAGTACGGCACAAAGCGCTTATGGGCATCCCGAGCGCAGAATGATGCGCTTGAAGATAGACAGAGTCGCAGCGCAACGAGTCCGCATAGAAAAGTTCAAAGCGCAAACGAAAGACATATTGATGCCTAGTGTATTATACAGTATCTATCTATGCAATAGTTTGTTGAGCCTTTTCTTTTAACAGTTTTAAATTTCAGTTACTGTGCGCGTGAAGAACAATTATAGTGCTCTGACTCTAGTGTTGTGATCTGACAGACACCCAGTAGAAAGTAACATGATTAAGTTAAAGCAATAAAGTCCAGCAAGATAAAGTTGTTTTATGCGAAACCATAGACCTTTATCTTCAGATCAAGTATAATAATAGTAACATTGAATCATCTTGGAGAGAGTTTCATCGAGTTGACTGTCGTAACCAAACGCGACGCGCTGTTTGAATGCTGGATGAAGAATGATTGACAGCCGCAGCGGAGGGAAAAGTTTACGTGATCTTGAATTTAATGACTTAAATGTACATTTCTATCACACATTATGCTATATAATGGCTTCAGAACACTTGTAATATAGTGCACGGAAACTTTATGGTGCTTTATAATGTTTTTGTGGCTTTTGTGGGGTTTAACAGTAACACAGAATAGTATACGCACAATATCGGATTTGGATCGGCCTCTTCTGATCGATACCCGATCCGGCAAAAATGGCAGTATCGGAGCCGATACTGAGTATCGGATCGGTGCATCCCCACTTCATACCACTGTTATGTTAAAAAACGATACTCGGTTACTAACGTAACCTCGGTTCTCTTACGAGAGGTTCTCTCGTATTGCGTAAGTTTAGCTTACGCTACGGGAAAGATTCATCTTCTCGAGATATTGAAGCCAAAAAAGTATCCTTAATTTTGTATTCATTGTGAACACAGTGCAGCAGCTAGCAGACCTAGAGCAGGCCATCTCGCGTGCTCATTGGCTGCCCTGCGGGCAACTGGTGCAGCCTACCAGTGAGCCCGGCGTGACGTCACGCCCAATGAAGGGCGCCCCCGCCTTCATAGCGTCACAGCCCGCCAGAATGGGCGTGGCTTAGCGTATAAAAGTAGGGGCTGTAGGCTGACTTTCCTGGTTTTTCGCCGACTGAAGCGAAGTCGCTCGTGGCGCGAGCACGGCCGGTTACGCAATACTCGTTCCCTCTCTAGAGAGAAACGAGGTTACGTTAGTAACCGAGTATCGTTCTCTTACGAGAGGTTCTCTCGTATTGCGTAAGTTTAGCTTACGCTACGGGAACACTTTGTCAACGCCGTGCGCGCCAAGCATCCACCATGAGACCCCGAACTTTCAAGGGAACCCCATAAGTGGAAAAAATAAGGTGGCCAGCCACGCGGGGCATCACTTGTACATAAGCACACATAGGGAATACAGAGCAGCGCGCCGGACTGTATAGGCACATGGCACATACCCTACTAGTGCAGCTCAACCAGGAGAGCTAAGACACGTGTGAGTGATCTGAGCAGGAAGATCTGGGCAGAATACACATCTCCTACAAACTGACAAAGTTTAACCTGCAAGGCAGGAACTTCTAGGTTATAAAACCTGACAAAGGTAGATGGAGAGCTCCAGCCCGCCGCTACACATATGTCATGGAGGGAAATCCCACTGGACCACGCCCACGACGAGGCCACGCCTGTCTTGGAATGAGCTCTGATGCCCAGAGGGCATTGCAGACCTTTTGACGCGTAAGCAGCTGTTATAGCGTCCACTACCCATCTGGACAGGCTCTGTTTCGAGGAGGCGAGACCCTTTGTGCGCCCACCAAACGAGACAAGGAGGGGAGCGCGTAATGTAAAATCTCAGCGCCCTGACAGGGCAGAGGAGATTCACCTCATTTTCGCTGTCAGATGCTGGCAGAGCTGACAGCGAAATAACTTGCGCTCTGAATGGAATGCCCATCACTTTAGTCCACTTTAGTGCAGTCAGAAAGACGGTTTCCAGTGATAGATATTTCAACCCCACGGAGTCTAGTGGTTCAAATGGAAAGGCTTTCAGGGCCTCGAGGACCAATGAAAGATCCCACATAGGAACCGACGAGGGGCGCGGCGGGTCCATCCTTCTAGCTCCTCTAAGGAAGCGGATGACCAACTCATGTCTTCCCAGTGACTGGCCGTACGTCGATTCTGCGAACGCTGCCACGGCCGCCACTTATACTTTGAGCGTGGATGGGGAGCTTCCCTTATGCAACAGCTCTTGTAGGAAGGTGAGCAGATGTGCCACCCCACATGTCCGTGGGTCCAGACCTCTGTCAGTGCACCATCTGGAGAACACCGACCATTTAGACGCGTAGAGCCTTCTCGTGGAAGGAGCTCTAGGCTGCGTGATCGTGTTCATCACTCCTTCTGGCAGGGCAACGAGTACCCGTTGATCAACGATGCGTGTAGATACCAGCGCCCTGGATGGGGATGCCAGATCGCGCCGCGAGCCTGAGAGAGGAGATCTGCCCTCACCGGAATCGGCCACGGAGCTGTAAGTGACAGCCGTGCTAGTTCCGGGAACCAAATCTGATTCTCCCAACGCGGGGCTATGAGGAGCAGTTTCCCTGATTCTCTTGATCACCAGTGGTAACAGAGAGACCGGAGGGAAAGCATATAGCGGGAGGCTGGGCCAAACCTGGGCCAGCGCGTCCTCGTCCTTCGAGAAGAACGTCGGGCATTGAGCGTTGTCTTTTGACGCAAATAGGTCGAATTCCGCTCTGCCGAATAGGCGCCACAGCTTCTGGACCATTTGGGGTTGCAGGGACCATTCCCCTGGAGGAACATTGTCCCTGGACAGTTTCTCTGGGCCGTCATTCAAATGGCCAGGCACATGCGCCGCCCTCATCAAATGCAGGTGCATCTGAGACCAAATAAGGAGGCGTTCCGTCAGATTGCAGAGATTTCTGGATCTGACACTGCCCTGACGGTTTACATAGGATACCACAGACATGTTGGCCGAGCGGACAAGAACATGTTGGTCCTGTATGAATGGGAGGAAGCGCTTCAGCGCGTTCTCAACCGCTATCATTTCCAGACAGTTTATGTGAATATAAACAATATTGTGTCAAAAATATTGCGACAAAAATATGTGTCGATAAACAAGCCGTCATGGTCACCGAGTCCAGTTCTATTCCTAAAAAGGAAATAGACTGGCTGGCCAGTAATGAGCTCTTGGTCCAGTTGACCGTAAGACCCAAGCTTTCCAAGTGACTGAGAAGCACTGTTCTGTGAGATAGCAGTTCTGTCTCTGACTGTGCTAATATCAGCCAATCGTCCAGATAGTTCATTATTCGCAGCCCCTGACTTCTCAGGGGGCGAGCGCCGCGTCCATGCACTTCGTAAATGTACGGGGTGCTAGGGACAGGCCGAACGGCAGGACGGTGTATTGATATACCTGACCGTCGAAGGCGAATCTCAAAAATTGCCTGTGACGGGGTATTATCTGAATCTGAAAATAGGCAACCTTCAGATCTAGAGAAATAAACCAGTCCCTCGGGCGAACGTGCGCGAGGATTATCCTGGTCGTTGTTCAAATGTTTCAGATCTAGGATAGGTCTGAAGGCTCCGTCCTTCTTGGGTACGAGAAAATATCGGTTGTAAAAACCTGACTCGCTCAGAGAAGGCGGTGCCTTTTCTATAGCCCCTTTGCACAGCAGCTTTGCTATTTCTGCGTGAAATAGGTGTGCTACTTCCGCATTCACTATCGTCGCGGTCCGGGCTAGAAAGCGCGGGGGACGGCGAATGAATTGAAGTGTATAGCCCAGCTTTATTGTGCTCAGCACCCATTCTTAAATGCCTGGGATAGTTTCCCACGCAGCTATGTGAGCCGCTAGGGGGCGAATGGCCTACGGGTTCAGATCGCCGCCATTTGCGGGCTTGTGAAACTGACCCGGAGTCGAAAGCGCGCCGCGCGCAAACCTGCTCGTTGGCTGCTAAATGAACCACTGCAGTAGCCTGTTTGATGGGGACTGACAGGGAAATAAATTTTGACGGCGGTCCGGCCGCAGCGGGACACGCGCGTCTTTTCGGAGGCGATGTGTCTGTTAGTAAGCGTGACTTACACGTAACTTACACGTCTCCAACGCTGAGTGGCTCTGCACGAGCCATAGGAAGTGCGAGACATCTTGAAAAAGACATCTCGCTGCTCTTTTAGGAAGTGTAGAACACAGAATACAGAGATAAAAGGATATGTCGCCGTATAGCTTAGCTCGCACGGATGGCTGAAGGTGGCGAAGACGGCCGGCTTCCTCAGCGCTGTCCTAAGCTGGCTGGTAAGCTGGAGCAGTTGCCCGCAGGACTCGGGTTTGGGGGAAGCGCATATATTTTTTTAACTGATTCGTACCCTTTGTGATTTCATGATAGCACTATTCTCTATTATGATTGTAAATGATTTTAAATAGATTGCGTAGCCTTAGAAGACGGTGTAATAATGCTGTTCATGGATTCTTGTCACTTCCGGTATTTTGCCGGTTACTCGACACGGGTAAATTGCAATCGAGGATTTTTTTTAAATCGAGTACTCGACTTAAATCGAGGAATCGTTACAGGCCTAGTGTAACATTTCACAAAATTCACGGTTCTGTTTGATAGGACACAGTCATGGTTCGGTACGTTTTCGATACAGCAAAACGAAAAAATGCCAGAGAAATTTCCTTGATTTAAAAAAAAAAAAAAAAAAAAAAAAAAAAAAAAATATATATATATATATATATATATATATATATATATATATATATATTTATTAAAGGGCCCCTTTTATGGATTTTTGTGTGTAACATAGCTCTAAGTGAATGTAAACATCTTAGAAAGTTTTAAATCTGAATGTGCACCGTTTGTAAAGTTATTGTCTTTCAAAAGTAAGAGTTGACTCGAAGTCAATGAAATTAATAGTTTTTCAAACGAGTCATAAGCCGTTTTGTTGTGACGTAAAGACTGTAGAATTTGAGGGCGAACAAAACACAAATGAATCTTCCAGGTGATTCGTTCAAACATAATTCCACACAGAACTCAACACTCCAGACCCCCATATCACCAGTCTAATCTAGGGCCATAAATGGAGTGGGCTCCAGCCAGTCCCAGCTAAGAACTTTGATCATGATAGCTTCAAAGAGATGTGCCCAACTAAAGGAGAACATTGTCAACGTTAGATAGTTTGGAAAAGACTGATTGGTTCAGAGATGGCATGGTTCGGAACCCACCATAACGGCAGAGGTTGTTTGATCCCAAGACAAATTATTTAAAACTGACCTCCTCCCTTTTAAGGACCTTGGAACGACCCCAGCGTGGAAATCTCTTAAAACCACAGAGACTGAGACTTAACATATAAAATTACATAAAATCATCCCAAAACTATTCTTGACAGACTTATCAAACATTGTTCAACTACATAATACTATATTGTATCTACAACCTCTGTATGTGTTTATTACTGTGCGTTCACACCAGACGCGAATTGAGCGTCAAATTCGCGCCTGCCGTGTCTAGTTATACGCGTGTACACTTTGAATCCATTCGCGCGTCGGATGCGAAATCTGTTGCCGGCCATCTTTTTACAAGAAGGCTAATGTTGATTGAGCATTCATCGAGAGAATCACCGCTCTGTATTTGCTCTGGAGAGCAGAACAGCGGTGTAGGGATAATCGTCGCCGTATTTGGGTCCACCAGACCCTTCGGAGGTGAACCCAGTTTGGCGAGTTTCACCATTTGCTCCAGGAGCTGCGTCTGGATGACGGCCGCTTTCAGCGGTACTTCCGCCTGTCCCGCGGCCAGTTTGATGACCTGTTGTCCCGCATCGGAGCAGGGATCACCCTCGCCCTCACCCACCTAATCTGTAATTTATTTTTGTTTTGATGATAAATGGAGCCAGTCTAGGCTACTACAAAAGTGATTAAACTGTCCTGTGATTTTTTTTTCCTCACACAACACTGTCCAGACACGAACTATGTTCTTGCAATAAAAAAGTATGTTGGTTCTCTTTACATTAGAATAATAATAATAATGTTTCATATAATCTAGATTAGATATGGAATAAATAGCATACAAAATTAATGTCTCATATATTAAAATCAAGTTTTTATGTGATAAAAAATTTACTTCACCACGTGACAGCAGCAAGCTGGCTCCTGATTGGTTAACGCGGCGCGAATTGATGCAGAAGTTCCGATTTTTCAACTCTGGCGGCAGACGCGAATTCGCGTGAAACGTGGTGAATACACAAAAAGCACTAAATAAATCATTTGCGCGTAATACGCCAGACGCTCTATTCGCGCGAACTTGCGTCCACCACGCCGCGCTCTACACCTCATTCGCGCCGCAGGAATTTTTTACACGCGTAACGCGTATTTGCATTGACTTAACCCTCTGGGGTCTGAGGTGTTTTCTGGGTCCTGGAAGTGCTCTGACATTTGTGCTTATTTCTGTTACTTGTGACATTTTCATGGCTAAAGTCTTATTACATTGTATTCAACACAAACTCTTCTACAATAATATGTCAGCAGCATGTATGTAAAAGTTTGTAGTTTTGAGATAATAACATTTATGCATGGATCGTGAAAAAAAAAATGTCACTGAAATAAGGTCATGAAACCCATACTGATTATTTCTTCACAAGACTTTTGAAAATTGTATCACGTAGCCTAGAATATTTGCTCCAAAACTATGTGAAAATAATCCTTCATTCTCATTTAGATAAGACAATATATTGATTTAAAATTTGTAAGACACGTTTTGTGTGAGAAAGCTTTATGCAAGAAGGCGTGAATCTCTCATTAATATGAATGCATTTTACACCTGAGAAAGACAAAGACCCTCCCCTAATGGCCCTATCAGCTGCTATCTGGCCCTATCATCATGAGGAGCCTTGCACAAAGAATGAGGAGAAATTTAAAAAATAATGGCTTTTAGATTGTCTGGATTTATTTACAGAACAAAATAATCCAAAGATACACAACAAAGGACAAAAAAGCACATTAGTAAACACACTGATCTAAAGACAGAGTCTTGAACAGTCAGACACCTTTGTGCCTTTCCTGAAACATAGTATGCCTACACACCTGTCTTATCCAAGGTGTTTGATTTTTCATTTTACCATGTTCATGTACAAAGACTCATGTGAATGTTGAAGTCAGCAGGACGCGTCAGTTGCATCTGGTCCCTTTCTAAAAAATATCAAGAGAAACTATAGGGCTGCACGATTTTGGGAATATTTGGGATATTTGGGAATAACATTTTAGATTTTTCACACACACACACACACGCACACGCACACACACACACACACACACACACACACACACACACACACACACACACACACACACACACACACACACACACACACACACACGTTTTTAAAAGAAGTCACTTATGCTCATCAAGGCTGTATTCATTACTCCAGTCTTCAGTGTCACATGATCCTTCACAAATCAGTATAATATGATGATTTGATGCTCAAGAAACATTTTTCATTATCATCAATGTTGAAAACAGTTATTTACATTTTTATTTCAGGATTCTTTGATGAATAGAAAGTTAAAAAGAACAGCATTAATCTGAAAAATAATCTTTTGAAACAAACACTACCATTCAAAACTTTGGTGTCAGTAAGAATTTTAATTTTTGGGGGGAAATAAATTAAATAGATCAATACTTTTATTCATCAAGGAGGAATTCAATTTATCAAAAGTGACAGTTAAGACATTTATAATGTTACAAAAGATTCTATTTCAATTAAATGCTGTTCTTTTTAACTTTGTTCATCAAAGAAGTTCATGTAAAGTTCATGTAACGTTTCTGTTCATGTAAAGTTTATGCAACAATAAAACACTTACTATTATGTGTCTTACCTTAAATTTTCTCATAATCAAATCGTGTTCTTCTGAGGTAAATCCAAGGTTAAACTGCACAGCACAGTCTTCCAAACTCATGAAAATACTGAAGTCGCTGATTCTTTGTTTAGAGGTGATGAGGGCGTTAACAGCTCTGCGTTCCTTCACGTGGATCATTTGCATGAGAACAGATGGTGCGCGTGTGGGTGTGGTCAAATTAAAGTTAATGAGCTCGAGCTGGAGAAACTGTACATGTCGTTGCTTTCATACGGATTTCTTAAACCGAGAATATTTGTTTTTGATATGATTTACATATCTTCAAGCTTTGTAAAGAGATTACTTTCACGTGTGGGTGGCAAGTATTGGCTGAGTTACAGATCATTTTCTGTCGCGTTTCAGAATGAACTTCAAATTGAGAGAGAAGACAGAACGTGCATCATGGTTTTTTTCTTTATTTTACGAAAAACACAACTTTTTGTTTTTATTATTAGTGTACACAAATAAATTACATTTAACAGTTTTTAATGATGTATAACACTTGGCTGTATGACAAAAATCGATGGAGTTATTTGAGTCTCTTTTGCACTGATGAGAAAAAAAGCTAGACTATCGCGCCTGCGCGATAGCAGACCCCAGGGGGTTAACATTGAAATCACTCGCGCTAGACGCTCTATTCGCGTCCGGTGTGAACGCACCATTATGCTTAGATCACATACAAGTCATTTAATTGTTATATAACTATTAGATGTTTGAATGAAAGTGTGTCTTGTTTCCTATTAGATTAATGTTCTAAATTCAGAAGATGGCTTGATTGAAATCTGTGTTTAATGTTTTTGTTCTTATAATAGGAATCATGTCTAAACTGTAGACTTTTGTACTCTGCTAGAGCCCAAGGGTAAAGAGATCACAGATAACGCATGATTTACGATGACAGGTGTAGAGAATGCCACTTCTCAAATAAAGACACTGCCTAATTGCCCACCGGACGTTCATGTTTTTTTCCGTCTATTTGAAAGTTTGGCTAGTGGAGGCTCGTCAATAGAGAGCGCTGGGGCGCCGCCATCCCTGGTCGCTGCGTCCCTGGCGAATCAGAATTTGATACATGTTATTTTATCCAATCTGATTGGTTCTCATCACCTGTCATTCAACTTTACGCTCTTGGGCCACTACTGCGAGTGCGCAGGCAACTTCGACAAAACCTTGCTAGGCTGATCACTTTCGTAGAGATAATGGCAGCAGTTAAACCAAATTTAACCCGTCATTGATTTACAAAAAAACCCTTTCACAAGGCGTTTGCTGAAAAAAAGAAAAAAAGGATAAAGGATCTCGAACCGGACCAACCCGATTTACAAATCCGGCAGCAGCCAGTGAAAGGCGACGAGCTTCACCCGGAGCTTCACCCGCGCTTTTCATAAGAAACGTGTCGGCACTGAAGTTTTGTGGACAATAACGGGGGTAAGAAACCTCAAACAGCTATCTGAAATTTATTTTCGCCCCGCCCCCCCAAAAATAATTATCACCAGCCGCCACTGCAAACATGTTGCATTGTATACGACCTGATTATGTCATTTTTTAAGTTACATAGCCTGCCTCCAGTTTTCCTCAACTTGACTAATTAAGAGGCGATATTTGACCGGCATATCATCAAAATGTCTGTAAAAACAAAATTTTTTTTCCAGCGGAAACTAAATTTGATATAACATTTAATAACCCCGCCTAAGAAATGATCGAAGGGTTAAATTAATGATTGATGGTTCGTTCAGGTCATGTCTTATAAGTGCAGAAACTTGGGATTTCATAATCTCACTGTTAAAACGATACTCGGTTACTAACGTAACCTCGGTTCTCTCTAGAGAGGGAACGAGTATTGCGTAAGTTTAGCTGACGCTACGGGAAAGATTCATCTTCTCGAGATACTGAAGCCAAAAAATTATCCTTAATTTTGTATTCCTTGTCAACGCAGTGCAGCAGCTAGCAGACCTAGAGCAGGCCATCTAGCGTGCTCATTGGCTGCCCTGCGGGCAACTGCTGCAGCCTACCAGTAAGCCCGGCGTGACGTCACGCCCAATGAAGGGCGCCCGCGCCTTCATAGCGTCACAGCCCGCCAGAATGGGCGTGGCTTAGCGTATAACACTAGGGGCTGTAGGCTGACTTCCCTGGTTTTCGTCGACTGAAGCGAAGTCGCTCGTGGCGCGAGCACGGCCGGTTACGCAATACTCGTTCCCTCTCTAGAGAGAACCGAGGTTACGTTAGTAACCGAGTATCGTTCTCTTACGAGAGGTTCTCTCGTATTGCGTAAGTTTAGCTTACGCTACGGGAACACTTTGTCAACGCCGTGCGCGCCAAGCATCCACATGAGACCCCGAGCTTTCAGGGGAACCCCATAAGTGGAAAAAATAAGGTGGCCAGCCACGCGGGCCATCACTTGTACATAAGCACACATAGGGAATACAGAGCAGCGCGCCGGTCTGTATAGGCACATACCCTACTTAATGCAGCTCAACCAGGAGAGCTGAGTCATGTGAGAGTGATCTGAGCAGGAGATCTGGGCAGAATACACCTTTCCTTCAGACTGACAACAGTTTAGCCTGCAATGCAGGAACTTCTAGGTTATAAAACCTGACAAAGGTAGACGGGGAGCTCCAGCCCGCCGCTACACATATGTCATGGATAGAAATTCCACTGGACCATGCCCACGAAGAGGCCACGCCTCTCGTGGAATGAGCCCTGATGCCCAGAGGGCATTGCAGACCTTTTGACGCGTAAGCGGCCGCTATAGCCTCTACTATCCATCTGGACAGGCTCTGTTTCGAGAAGGCGAGACCCTTGGTGCGCCCACCAAACGAAACAAAAAGCTGTTCCGAACGCCTGAAGGAGGCAGAGCGCTAATGTAAAACCTCAGCGCTCTGACAGGGCAGAGGAGATTCACATCACCTTCGCTCTCAGATGCTGGGAGAGCTGACAACGAAATAACTTGCGCTCTGAATGGAGTGCCCATCACTTTAGGGACATAGCCATGTCTAGGTCTGAGGATGACTTTAGAGTCATTCGGTCCGAACTCAAGACCCGACGCGCTGACAGACGGCACATGCAGGTCCCCTACACGTTTTACTGACGACAGTGCAGTCAGAAAGACGGTTTTCAGTGATAGATATTTCAACCCCACGGTGTCTAGTGGTTCAAATGGAAAAGCTTTCAGGGCCTCGCGGACCAATGAAAGATCCACGTGGGAACCGACGGGGGGCGCGGCGGATTCATCCTTCTAGCTCCTCTAAGGAAGCGGATGGCCAACTCGTGTCTTCCCAATGACTGGCCGTTCGTCGATTCTGCGAACGCTGCCACGGCCGCCACGTATACATTGAGCGTGGATGGGGACCTTCCCTTATCCAACAGCTCTAGTAGGAAGGTGAGCAGATGCGCCACCCCGCATGTCCGCGGGTCCAGACCTCTGTCGGTGCACCATCCAGAGAAACCCGACCATTTAGACGCGTAGAGCCTTCTCGTGGAAGGGGCTCTAGACTGCGTGATTGTGTTCATCACTCCTTCTGGCAGGGCAACGAGTACCCGTTGATCAACCATGCATGCAGAGACCAGCGCTCTGGATTGGGATGCCAGATCGTGCCGCGAGCCTGAGAGAGGAGATCTGCCCTCACCGGATTCGGCCACGGAGCTGTATGTGACAGCCCTGCTAGTTCCGGGAACCAAATCTGATTCTCCCAACGCGGGGCTATGAGGAGCACCGAGTGGCGCGTTTCCCTGACTCTCTTGATCACCTGTGGCAACAAAGAGACCGGAGGGAAAGCATATAGCGGGAGGCTGGGCCAAACCTGGGCCAGCGCGTCCTAGTCCTTCGAACAGACCGTCGGGCATTGAGCGTTGTCTTTTGACGCAAATAGGTCGACTTCCGCTCTGCCGAATAGGCGCCACAGTTTCTGGACCGTTTGGAGTGCAGGGACCATTCCCCTGGGGAACATTGTCCCTGGACAGTTTGTCTGGGCCGTCGTTCAAATGGCCAGGCACATGCGCCGCCCTCAGCGAGCGCAGGTGCATCTGAGACCAAATAAGGAGGCGTTCCGTCAGATTGCAGAGATTTCTGGATCTGACACCGCCCTGACGGTTTACATAGGATACCACAGACATGTTGTCCGAGTGGACAAGAACATGCTGGTCCTGTATGAACGGGAGGAAGCACTTCAGCGGTTTCTCGACCGCTATCATTTCCAGACAGTTTATGTGAAAACCCTTCTCCTGGTCTGACCACTGGCCAAAGGCCGGTCTGCCCTCGAACAGTGCGCCCCAACCCGAGTTGGACGCGTCTGTCGAGATGACTTGACGATAAGAGATGGTTCCCATCATTACTCCCTGCTGGTACCAGTCGGCCACTAACCAGGGCTGCAGAGCTGCTATGCAGGCCTGAGTCACTCTGATTTTCTGGCCGCCAGACACCCGGCGGGACACGCAAGCATTCAACCAGCGTTGGAGCGGGCGCACGCGCAGTAGGCCCAGCTGGAGCACCGCTGCAGCTGATGCCATACAGCCCAACATCCTTTGAAATGTTTTCAAAGGGAGAAAGCTGCCCTTCTGGAAAGATTGGGCTAGGTGGCGAACACGGCGCGCGCGCTGTGTCGATAAACGAGCCGTCATGGTCACCGTGTCCAGTGCTATTCCTAAAAAGGAAATTGACTGGCTGGGCAGTAATGAGCTCTTTGTCCAGTTGACCGTGAGACCCAAGCTTTCCAGATGACTGAGAAGCACTGTTCCTTGAGATAGCAGTTCTGTCTCTGACTGTGCCAATATCAGCCAAATCGTCCAGATAGTTCATTATTCGCAGCCCCTGACTTCTCAGGGGGGCGAGCGCCGCGTCCATGCACTTTGTAAATGTACAGGGTGCCAGGGACAGGCCGAACGGCAGGACGGTGTAATGATATACCTGACCGTCGAAGGCGAATCTCAAAAATTGCCTGTGACGGGGTACTGTCTGAATCTGAAAATAGGCATCCTTCAGATCTAGAGAAATAAACCAGTCCCTCGGGCGAACGTGCGCGAGGATTTTCCTGGTCGTAAGCATTTTGAACGGTCTTTTCGCAAGCACTTAGTTCAAATGTCTCAGATCTAGGATAGGTCTGAAGGCTCCGTCCTTCTTGGGTACGAGAAAATATCGGCTGTAAAAGCCTGACTCGCTCAGAGAAGGCGGTACCTTTTCTATAGCCCCTTTGCACAGCAGCTTTGCTATTTCTGCGTGAAGTAGGTGTGCTACTTCCGCATTCACTATCGTCGCGGTCCGGGCTTGAAATCGCGGGGGACGGCGAATGAATTGAAGTGTATAGCCCTGCTTTATTGTGCTCAACACCCATTCTGAAATCCCTGGGATAGTTTCCCACGCAGCTATGTGAGCCGCTAGGGGGCGAATGGCCTCCGGGTTCAGACCGCCACCATTTGCGGGCTTGTGAAACTGAACCGGAGCCGAAAGCGCGGTGTGCGCGCTCTCGGTTCTGGGCAATGGCTGCTGGCTGAAAAAGCCGAAACCGGCTGATTTATGTGAGATGTCCCAATCATAAGGGATGGGGAACAGTCTTTTGTCATTTTTTGACGCGCGAGCAGCGCTCCGGGCGGGAAAGCTTCCTGTAAGCGTGAGCACGAGACTTACAAGTGTATTTGATGCCCCGATCATAATGGATGGGGAGCGTTTTATTAATGCCCTGCGTTTTGTGATAACACTTAAACGCGCGGGCGGAGCCCGGGGGGAGGTTAGTGTTAGCAAGCATGAACCCACTCAGGCGGGCACGAGACTTACATTCATAAGCTGCTTTCTTTTGTGAAACTGACCCGGAGCCGAAAGCGCGGCGCGCGCGCTCTCGGTTCTGGGCAATGGCTGCTCGCTGAAAACCGAGACCGGCTGATTTATGTGAGATGTCCTAATCATAAGGGATGGGGAACATCTTTTTTTTTTTTTTTTTTACTTTTTGACGCGCGAGCAGCGCTCCGGGCTGAAAAGCTTCCTGTAAGCGTGAGCACGTGTGCGCGGGCACGAGACTTACAAGTGTATTTGACGCCCCGATCATAATGGATGTGGAGCGTTTAATTAATGCCCTGCGTTTTGTGAGAACACTTAAAAACGCGCGGGCGGAGCCCGGGGGGAGGTTTGTGTTAGCAAGCGTGAAGGTACTCTGGCGGGCACGAGACTTACATCCATAACCTGCTTTCTTTTGTGTAACTGACCCGGAGCCGAAAGCGCGGCGCGCGCGCTCTCGGTTCTGGGCAATGGCTGCTCGCTGAAAGCCGAGACCGGCTGATTTATGTGAGATGTCCCAATCATAAGGGATGGGGAACATTCTTTTTTTTTTTCACTCTTTGACGCGCGAGCAGGGCTCCGGGCGGAAAAGCTTCCTGTAAGCGTGAGCGCGGGCACTAGACTTACAAGTGTATTTGACGCCCCAATCATAATGGATGGGGAGCGTTTTATTAATGCCTTGCGTTTTGTGTTAACACTTAAACACGCGGGCGGAGCCCGGGGGGAGGTTTGTGTTAACAAGCGTGAACGCACTCTGGCGGGCACGAGACTTACATTCATAACCTGCTTTCTTGATCGTGTAATAGAGCGGGCAGATAGTGGGCACAGACTTGTGGACACATTTCTTACATTCAACACTCGAGCGGCTTTTCTGCGCTTCATGAGAGTGTGCTCTGCGAGGTTCGGAGTGCTTATGTGTAGTGGTGAACACTGGGACGTGGGCACTTTCATTACACTTACAACACCGACGGCATGAGCCGGACCAGACATTAAATACTCTTTGAGATTTTTCTGGGTCGCCGTGAAAACGGCGTTTGTGTGCAGGCGAGAGGGTCAACAAACCGGCTCGTTGGCGGCTAATTGAACCACTGCAGTAGCCTGTTTGAAGGGGACTGACAGGGAATAAACTCAAACACGCATGTCTTTTCGGAGGTGATGTGTCTGTTAGTAAGCGTGAGCGCTCGTGAGCGGGCACGTAACTTACATTCTTAATCTGACATTATACTCACTTGAGATTTCTCTGGGTCGCCGCGAGAACGGCGGATGTGTGGAGGCGAGCGGGTTGCATTACCGGCTCGTTGGCTGCCAAATACACCACTGCAGTAGCCTTATCTAAGGGGACTGACATGGCAAGACATTTCGACGGCGGTGCGCAAGCCCGTCCGGGTCATGCAGAGAGCTCGAGAGGGCTCTGCATGACGCGCGAACGGGGACGCGAGGGCGGGGTAGCTCTCTTGTAACTTAAAGAGAGCTAGCCGCGTGCTCGGTGGTCGAGCAGAACTGGAACAGTGTTTGTACGAGGGCGCGAGCACGAGTAGTGGGCACGGGACCTACATGTAACACAGATGATGCCCGTCCGGGTCATGCAGAGAGCTCGAGAGGGCAGCCGGAAGTGCGAGGCGTCTTAAAAAAGACACTCGCTGCTCTTTTAGAATAGGTTTTAGAATAGGTTTTAGCAAGGTAAAGGATACGTCGCCGGATAGCGTAGCTCGCACGGATGGCTGAAGGTGGCGAAGACGGCCGGCTTCCTCAGCGCTCTCCTAAGCTGGCTGTCCGCTGTTCGACGGCGGCGGTGGCTTCTCTCAGATCCAGCGATGCGAAGAGCTCGCTGAAGAGACGAAAATCAGGGAAGTCAGCCTACAGCCCCTAGTGTTATACACTAAGCCACGCCCATTCTGGCGGGCTGTGACGTCGGGCGCGGGCTCACTGGTAGGCTGCAGCAGTTGCCCGCAGGGCAGCCAATGAGCACGCTAGATGGCCTGCTCTAGGTCTGCTAGCTGCTGCACTGCGTTGACAAGGAATACAAAATTAAGGATAACTTTTTGGCTTCAGTATCTCGAGAAGATGAATCTTTCCCGTAGTGTAAGGTAAACTTACGCAATACGAGAGAACCTCTCGTAAGAGAACTCATTCTTTCCTCACTCTCTTTCTTTCTGCAACTTGTATGAATGTGTGTGTGCGTCTGATTGTGTTAGATAGTTTTATGTGTTAGAATAATCAATAAAGTCTTCTTTGTATTTTAAAGATAATTGTACTTGTGTTCTGTGCTTACGAATTTAATGTCTTAAACTGCTGTTCTAAGTTACCTTGCTTATATATATATATAGTTTCACTATAGTTTGGATATTTATATCAGTTTTAAAGCTGATAGTTACGGCCCGTTCAAATAAACGCGGGACGAGTCATTTGCTTGGCTGTTTAAGTGATTCTTTTAAGATTCCCTATAAATTAATTAATAATTCCTTTTGAGCTAAATTTACCTGTCTGACCCTGTCCTGAAAAGGGAGAAACACTCTCAAATTTAATTTGCTGTGCTTTATTTTAAAACCGGGACAACATTCTAATCATATAACGCACTAGTGTTGTCACGATACCAAAATTATGACTTTGAAACGATACCAGACTAAAATACCTCGATACCATGGGGAAAAAAAACTAAAACAGTAAAAGTAACTGAAAAATAGGACAGAACTTACAATTAATTGTTTTATAAATTAATTAAAAAAAAAAACGTTGTTCCTTTCCTGCTTTTTGACCATTCCCTCCCCTTTATTAAATAAAATAATAATAATTAGCAAGTGCCAGTGTGTACGTCCTTACAAAGGTGTTTGCAACATTGACATTATTATCAATCATGGTAACATTTGCTAACCTTTCACAATTCTGAACAGGTTGGAATGACCAAATCTTATTTCATGAAACGAGTTATTTAATATTTTTTAAATGTAATTTTATAATTGCAATATAGATATTTAATTTAATTGTATCTTTGTTATTAAAAATAAGCAAAAATCTAATTACAAACAATATGACAAATACTATAAGAGACAAATAAAATAAACAGTGCTTGATTTCTTTTTTGAATGCTACTGTTAAATAGACCTAGTACTGTAGCTGAAAAAAATAAAGTCTTCACTCTATAAATTAACTATAGACTGATTCTTAATAAATAGATACATTTATTCAGTCAAGGATTGGGTGATTGTCTATTTTCTGTTGTTTCATCAACATTAATTACACCGAATATTAGGCTGCAGGTCCGGCCCTTTAAGACCTGCACGTAGGCTTGCATGAAAATCGCATTTCTCCGCCTTGACAAAAAGCCCATTCTCTAGCAGTCTATAAAGCACTGGTCGTACGTGCTGCACGTGTTCCTGGAGAGAAGATGAAAAAATCAATATGTCGTCCAGGTAGACATATATGAACAGTTCAACCATATCTCGCAGCACGTCGTTGACGAGTGCCTGGAAAACCGCTGGGGAGTTGGACAGCCCGAACGGCATAACCAAGTATTCAAAATGTCCCCTCGGGGTATTAAAAGCGGTTTTCCATTCATCCCCCTCCCTGATGCGAACCAAATGATAGGCATTACGCAAGTCCAATTTAGTGAAGATCGATGCTCCCTGCAACCTCTCGAAGGCTGAAGACATCAACGGTAAAGGATAGGTATTCTTTATCGTGATGTTGTTCAACCCCCGGTAATCGATACAAGGTCGCACAAATCTATAGCACAGTCATAGGGACGGTGAGGAGGGAGAGAAGCAGCACGGGACTTACTGAACACTTCCTTCAGGTCCAGGTACTCAACGGGCAAGTTGGATAAATCCACTGTTTCCTCCTGAAACACAGAAACAGGTACAGACGGACAGGCAGACGTAAGACAAGACTTAACATAACATTGAGTGCTCCATTCGGAGATGGAGTGTTGGCGCCAGTCAATACGGGGGTTGTGTAATGTGAGCCAGGGGTGACCAAGGACTATGGGTGTCAGGGGAGAGTCCAGGATGAGAAATGACAGTGTCTCAGTGTGATTACCAGATGTAGTAAGTGTTATGGGACCGGTGGTGAGAGCAATGTTGGAAAGTCTTTGACCATTGAGAGCGTTGACGGATATGCTGTGATCAAGAGAAGTGACAGGAATGAATAGTTTATGTGCGAACTCACGGTCCGTAAAATTTCCCTCCGCCCCTGAGTCCAGAAGTGCATGACAGTCGTGAGTACCGGTCCTCCATCTCAGTCTTACCGTGAGGAGCGTGGACGATGGTGGTGAGGACTTCTCGGCGGAGATCCCACCCGATAGTAGCCTCAATTTTACTACCGGGCTTGGTCTTTTAACGGACAGTCATGTACGAAATGGCCTGCCTCCCCGCAGTAAAGGCAGAGTCTGAGGGACCTCTGCCTTTCCTTCTCCTCCCAGGAAAGCCGAGCTCTACCCACCTGCATGGGCTCGTGATCGACAACGGGGCTGACCGTGTCTCTGCCGCTGGCTCGTGGTGGTTCCGTGACTCCAGGAAAACGAACCGGGGGAGCTCGACGTTCCATCCTGGCGAGTCTAGCATCCACTCTGAGAGCCAGATCCATGAGGCCATTCAAACTTGTGGGTAGGTCCAGCGTGTAAATCTCCCTTTGGACACGGTCAGCCAGCCCACGCAGGAACATGTCCCACTGCGCCTCCTCGTTCCACTGGCACTCGGCCACCAGCGTGCGGAACTCAATGGAGTAATCGGAGACCGGTCGGTCTCCCTGATGTAAATCGGCGAGGACTCTAGCTGCCTCCCTTCCCGCAACCGACCGGTCAAACACTCTCTTAATTTCTTCGGCGAGTGCCTGGAATGAGGCGCAGCATGGGTCTTGGTTCTCCCACACCGCAGTTCCCCATAACGTCCGCCCTCCCAGTCAGCAGCGTCAGCACGAAGGCTACTCTGGATCTTTCGCTGTTGAACCTGGTAAGAAACGCCCTGCAGTAGTCGGGCTCCCCTCTGTAAGCCTCCGGGACAGGAAGACGAGGTTCCGGCTGGGAGGACGGCTCCGGTGGTGTGGGTTGAACCGGCGGTGCGGGCGGCGCAGTGGGGCCCCTAAGCTGTTGAAGCTGTTGGGTGAGCTCGGACACCTGCATCACTAAAGCTTGTACTGCCCGCCCTGTGTTCGTGATACACTCCTCTTGAGAATCCATCCGATTGACTTTGCGAGAGACAAACTCGTTGAAAGTGATCTCCGAACTCCCTGCTGCCTCCATGCCACGGTCAGATCGTTCTGTCATGGGAATGAACGAGAGTGGAGACAAGAGCAGGTAAGTGAGGTTTATTATAGTGAAATCCACACAGAGAGGAACAAAGTCACAGCTTCCGACACACAGGGACGGGCAAGCGATGCAGGGAACTTGATGGAAGCCGGTGAAGTGATGTGAAGAGGTTGAAGCGCTGATAGCCAGTCCAGAGAGTGCTGTTGAATCAGTGACGAGGAACACGAAGACATCCAGGACAGGAACGCAGGTACAGATAACAGCCAGACAGGAACAGGAACAAACACCAGGAACACATCACAACGATCTGACAAGGACGAGACGAAAACAGTGAGTAAAAGTAGGCATCGCTGATCAGGTTCAGCTGGTGCTGGGATAGAATGCAGCTGGCGCCACTGATCAGCGGTACGGTACGTCCTGCTCGAGTCGCCCTTGCGATGGAGGTGCGGATTGAATAACTAGTTCTTCCAATGTTTCATCATCGGACTCGCGGTCAGATTGATATGGTAAAATCGACGTCCTTGTTCATTACTGTGTTTAGTTTATGGTGTAGGAAGCCTCAGGACAAGCAGAGCTGACATTGTTTTGGCAATGGGCGTTTTTGTTTTCGACGAGCGCGCTGTACGCTGTAAACTAATCACAACAGACTGAGCTATCTGGCCAATCAGAGCAGAGCAGCTCGCGAAAAGGAGAAATTTAGAGAGACAGATTCATCTGACGAGTTGTTTGACAATCATTGAAAATGTGGTGATGTGCAAATGTATATTATGAGGAAATGAAACCGTTTTTTTAACTTTGATGGATGTAAACCTGTTGTAGGAGACTCCAAAACAACATCAGGGAACTTTAAAATAGAATAATGGGGAACTTTAACCTGTTATGCTGCAACCCCACTTTTGACAAATCCCCAGAAATGGCATACCCAAACTAAAACAGATACAGTTCATGAACCCTTTGCCCTAAAATCACAAGTATGATCTCATTTGAAAGCTGACACCTGGAAGTTTATTGTAAATTTAGAATTAATTATTGTCATAATGAAAAAAATAGTTATAAATAGCTTCAAAGTTTTGTAAAGTTATTAGAAATTAATTTTTTATGAAACATCTTCATGAAAATAAAAATGAAGTTGGCATTGTATCAATCTATGAATGCACTGCAGCTAAAGCCACATGTCTGACCATGTTATATTTAAAATCTGAAGATGACAAGTCTAAAACTCTGTATTTAGTTAAATTTTTTTCAAGATCATATCATATGACTTTATTTTGATTAGACTTTTGATTGTTAGAAATGAAAATGAAATGGTCCAAACGAAAAGTGCCCCAAATCTTGGTCCTTTATTATGAACAGATAATACAATATACCCGGCGCCGGCTGGAGTAAAAAGCTCAGCTCAATATCCTTTGTCTAGAGTTTATATAGTGAAAGTCTTAAAGAAAAGAATTAGGAATGGGCATTCGATTAAATTTTCTTAGTCGATCGTGGGAGAATTAACGATCGACTATCGATTAATCATTAATATTTTTATATTCAAATTCATTATTTATTTTTATATTATATACTTTTTATAAATTAAAAATGCAATGAAAATACAAAAATACAGCGCGTTTTTCCTCGATTAGATCTTTATTACAAGATGATCAACTTGTGGCAGTAAAACTGGACGTTCGGTTAGGCTAAACTTGAAGATATATGCGCTGCGGTGCTCGAAAGCAACGGAACCTGCAGCTGCGAGTTGGCGTTCTTAAACAGAGACCCTCGTTTGTTCCAAAATAATAAATAATAAAAAAAATCATGTTAAACAATAACTTAACAAAAAACATAATAACACTTAGATCTGACAGGTTTTGTCAAAATGTAACTCAAAACTATCCAAGAACGGAGTCGAGAAAGAGGGTGAGAGAGATTAGCCTACCTACTGTAACAATCAATTAGGCTAGGCTACTTAACAAAGCCTCATAAAAAATAACTAGTAACTCACATACAACTTCTACACCAGTCTACTGATTTTTGTTGAGAAAGATATGCATGTTGATGACATGATCTGAGGTCAGACGCGACCGCAACCTGACCGTCAAGCCTCGTTTACACTTTCGCCTGGCTCTGCAGCGCGAGTCTCCACAGATTGCGCACGCACCTCCCCAAACAGACGAGGCGTTTATACACGACGCGCTCGCCTGTGAAACACCGAATACCGCAATTACGTCATTTTTGCCGCGCTCACCTTCGCGCTCGTGCGGGCGCGTCGAGTGTAAACAAGGCTTCAGTCCAGCCGCTGAAAACACCCGCTCTGAGGGGACTGACGTTGCCGGGATGCACAGGTACCTCCGCGCTAACTTGACCAGCCCGGGGAACACGTTCACTTTCCACTCACACTACGCAACGCAGCAGCATTAGTTTAATGATAATCGATAACAAATTAACGTGATCGACGAAATTCTTAATGATCAATAATCGATCGTCGATTAATCATGCCCATCCCTAAAAAGAATACAGGTCTAACCAATAAAATCAAACATTACATCATAGATATCATATAGACGTTATATAACAGCTTCTTAATATGGGCAATATCCTGTTAGATTCCCAACTTTGCCTTGAGCACCCAGAAGCCTTTACAATACACATGTATAGAATGGAACGAACATTGAGAAAGGAGGGGCTGAGTAGTCCACTATTAATGGATACCAGATGTTTAGCTTAAACAAAAGAAAAGAAGAATGTGCAGACGTGGCAGTTACGCTGGCTAGAATAAAGAAATTTACATAGACTGTTATATTGTATGCTGAAGGAGAAAGATATTCTAACAATGGCCACTTTGATACGATAATTGTCATATAATAGAATTATCATATCACATCATACTTCAGCATACTCATGCAATATTCTTCAATCAAACATTTCCTTCAAAATCATTAATACTTGACAGTTCTATTCATCAAAGCATACTGTGAAGATACAAAAGTATTCATCGCACGATGAATCAACATCCTAATAAATGGAATAATACAACAAACAATAAATGCAAGGATTAAAAGTATAACTCCTATTGGGATTAAAGCAGATATAAGCATTTGTTTCCAATTTGTGATCCAATCTACAAAACCACTTCTATCGCTCACTTCTCTTTTCTGTAGCTCGTCAGCAATTCTTGTCATATTAGCTATTCCATCAGCTATAATGTGACCATCGCCATCATTGTCAGGGATGTACGTACAACACGAAATTCCAACAATAACGCATACTCCTCCTCTAGAAGCGGTAAGCTGGTCCAAGACCAAACGATTCTGTAAAGCAGTTAAGCGAAGTGCTCGAAGCTCTTCTTTTACACCAGCTAAAATGTTTCTTGTAGTTTTAATAAAGGAAATCAATTCATATCTGGTAACTTCTACTTCAATTTGCAGACTGCATACACCTATCACTGGAAAAATACCTTCAAAGAATTTTTCTGTACCAGTCCATAATCGGTGTTCTTTTGGTACTGGATTATCTCTACCCAAACTACTAACTGAACTGCGGTCAGAGAGAGCACATGTGTTTCTTTGGTTATTTACCTTCATTTCTTTGTTGTCTAATGACCATAGAATATTCTTCTAAAGTTACGAGGGCACATCGTCCACTCCAGTTAAAAGGTAACGAGGTATAAACCATGTGCCCACATAACCAAAACCAATCTTTCAAAGCTCTTGTTCCTTTTACAGATGGCACATACCTATTACAATTTTTACCCGAGTACAGTCCACAATACTCATCACATAACTCTTGTAACTCGGGAGTTGCCCCTGCATAAGCATGCAAAGTAGTTAGAGGGAGTGAAGATCTTTTTGAGCATTCTTCCAAGTCAAATGTTCCTCCTTCAGACAAACAGCTCAAACAACAGGGCATATTTCGTACTTCACAACGGTGATATATTTGATTACATTTATTCTCAGGAATTGAACCCAATGTTGCGGCTCCTATTTTTCTTTCCATACAGAACAATGAATCTGGAATAGGACCTACAGTTGCCACTTTAACATGTACTTGTACCACAACTGTCAGTACCCTATTACCAGGACAAGTCCAATTTCCCGTTGAATTTTGGGGAGCAAGTGCACCAATATTACTGAGATATAAGTAGGGGTGGGGGAAAAAATCGATTCTTAGATGCATCGCGATGCGGACGTGGACGATTCTGAATCGATTCACAAATGTCAAAAATGATTATAATATATATTTTTAGATATGTAGCCTATTTATAATGACGTAATATTGACGGAACGCAGAAGACGGAACTCTGAAGCGCGGAAGTGCAGTGCCCGGACCGTCTGTCTGTGGCGTGTGCACATAACAGAGACGCGATGGCTGAGCGCGAAATCCAAACACCCTCCTCGTTAAAAGCTGACGTGTGGAAATATTTTGGCTTCTATGAAGTTGAAGGGGGAAAGGAGCTGGACAAGAGCCACACTAGTTGTAAGCTTTGTAGAATAAAACTAAAATATTTCGGCAACACGACAAATGTGAGAAGCCATATGACACGTTTCCACCCAGAGGAGGAAAAACACTCGGCTGTACCAGAGCCGTTTCTCTCTATGGCTCTGGGCCGTACCGGTGTTCAGACGATTTCTGCTGCCTTGTCGAAAAATGCTACCCAAACGCGAATCGATCACAGATAATGTTGATTCATTCTCTATTGTTTCCATAATGGTGTAAATCTCACAATATTATAACATCGTTATTTCATTTTAATCAGGGTAAGTGTATGGGGAGCATATTTTGATATTTTAAATGAACTAGCAATTATCACATTTGATATAACAAGTAAAAATGATATTATTATATGAAATAAAATTATAATAAAATTCGAAGTTAAGAGTACAGTATAATGTACTGTTTTCATTTTTAAAACGGTGTGAAAAGTAAAAATTATCATCAAATATTCATCTATGACCTGTCAAAGTTTCCTACAAGTCTCCACAGCAAGGATGCATAGATTTATGGGCGTGGTAAGCAGAAGAAAAATGAGTCTGCACATGCGCATAACCAGTAAGTAGCACATCTCGATGGGTAGCATGAATCGTCAGAACACCTGTTGTTGTTATGTTATTAATTTACTACAAGTATGCTCATGCTGCTAGTTCAAGCACACATTTATTTTCCTGTTGGTTCTTTGCAATGTTAATAAAATATATTGTACGTTAATTCTTTATGGGTCATTACTTTGTACTTTTAAAGCAAAGTATTTTTATTCAAACACACACACACACACACACACACACACACACACACACACACACACACACACACACACACACACACACACACACACACACACTCACACAAAGGATTCAGATAATCGATAATCGCTTTAGAATCGAATCACAGGCCTCTGAATCGTAATCGAATCGTGAGGTGCCTAGAGATTCCCACCCCTAGATATAAGGGACAGAACAGTTCTTCTTCTGTCGTTGGCGATTCAACACTTACATGAGGTCCAGAAGCACTTTGTGGCATTTTTATACAAACATAACAGTCACCCCGTTTTCCTGTAGACTTAGCAGTGAAGTTGGCTAACCTCCACCACATATTGGAGGCAAACGCATGTGGTTCGTCTTCCTGTTTCAACCAAGTTTCATTGCCACTGCCAATAAGTGCTTGTGTATATATGAGCATGCTTGTCAGCACGATCAGGCATATTATCGACTTTGCAGACATGGCTTAATGGATTCACTGATAATTATCGCTAATCTCAATCAGCAATCTCGTCTTAGTCTACTTCTCTTCCTCGTTCTCCTTTCGATCACCGCTTCCGCATAGGCTTATGCGTTCCCCTGGGATGGAGCTGCTTTCATTCGGCTGGCATGGATCCACTGGGGCTGGAGATCAGTCAGAACACCTGTCCTCGTCACAGCGATAACAGTGGATGGTCCTAAGTAGTTTGGCTCACCGAGTTTCGTGGGCTTCAGACATCTTATCAGCACCTGCTGTCCTGGAATGAAAGGATGAGTCGGTTTTTCTGAAGGAAGAGGGAGAGAGAGAGAAACATCACCATTTATGCCATTTAATGTTCTAACTAGGGAATCCACGTAATCCGCGATGATCACCTCCGTGTCACCTGTGGAGAGATTGCCAGCGCGACCTCTGACCCAAGGGGTCGGGAAAGGTCTACCCATCAGAATTTCAAATGGAGACCTTTTTGTGGTTGCAGATGGAGACATTCTCATTTCCGTCAATACGGCAGGCAGCAAATCAACCCAATTTCTGCCACTATCTAGACACGCCTTATTTAGACTTTCTTTTATCGTCTTGTTCAAACGTTCTACGTTGCCTGATGATTGTGGCGAATACGGAATATGGAAATGCCAATTAATATTAAGCTCTTTGGCTAATAATTGTGTGACTTTTGAAGCAAACGGAGTTCCATTATCACTTGCGATAACGGTTGGAATACCGAAGCGCGGTATAATTTATTTTGCAAGAACTTTACTACCCTCTGCACGTTTTCTTTACCACACGGAAAAGCTTCTGGCCATTTCGAAAATCGATCAACAATCACAAGCAAATATTTGTGATTTCCACATGGAGGCATGTGTGTAAAATCGATCTGTAAATATTGAAAAGGAAGCTCAGGATGCGGTAAAGCGTCATGGCCGGTTGCCTTGTGTCTTGTTTGTTTGCGCACACACTAAGCAAGCATCCAATATCAACAAAGTATTCTTTCGAACATTTGCTATGCAGTATGATTGATTCAAATTTTGAATCACTTTCTCTTTCGACACGTGTGATACACCGTGATAATGTCTGCACAGCATTACAACGGTGGATGCTGGTAGAGCGATTCTACCCTGTTTGTCTCTTAGAACAGGGGTTCTTAACCTTTTTGATGTCGGGGCCCACATTTTACAGTACAAAGTGGCCCAGGGCCCATTCAAATATTAGCACTGTATTGGTTTATTTATCTCACCATTGGTTTGATTTGTATTCAAAAACTAAATGAAATCCACTTGCAGTTTAACAGGTTATTGTGTATGTAAACCTGCACATAGGCTACAACAAGATGCAAAACACACAACAATTCATGGAACAAATCAATCTGCATCAAGAACAAATTTAAAGGCTCAAGTCAGGCATATTAGCCTTACTAGTGCTGCACGATTAATCGTATCGCAATCGCGATGTCAAGCCGATGCGATTATATGACGCAAAATGCTGCGATTTTATATGAAATAAACAAATAGGGCTATTAACGCAATTAACGCAGCATCTGTTATTTTTGTCATCCTTTGGCTAGTGTTACATGATCCCGCTCTTATTCGTGCGAATGCTTTTGAACCATTCATGCGCGACAAGACAAAAGAGAATTTGCTGAATCACTTGAATCACTGCCTGTGAATGTCACTGCCTGTGAAAATGTATATAAATAAAAATAAAAACAATAAAATGTGTTGCTAAAATAAATAAATTCATAATAATATTTTTCAAAATAAATAAGTTGTAAATTAAAATTTAAATAAAGTGCAAATGAAAAAATATAGCTTTATAATCTGCAAAATAATTTGATAATTGTTTCAGCAGTCTACATTTTTGCATGGTAGAACCTGAAGTTGCTCTTCATATCTGTTATAAATGAACAATAACAATCACAACAGTCCAATTTGAACAAGCTACAACTCCCTATTTATGTTCCCCTCTTAATGAGACACTTGGGCCTGCTTCACAGATATTATCAGATCCAGCCTGGGTGGAATGGGGGAAAGGCTCACTCTCAGAGTAGCCTCCAGTGTTGGCATTACTGCCACTAGTGGTGGGATGGTGCATTGTAACGGCTGTTTCACACCGCGCTTGAGCAGTGCGTCAGCGTAACTACATCGTCACTGCAGCTGCAGACACGCGAGAGTATTCACACTGGAAACGTTTGTACAGTGTCACAGTAGCGGCTCCAAAGCTACATATAAGCGAACAATTATTTACAAAGACAACTATACATTTGATTTTAGAAGTTGGTAAACCATATAAATGTCAGTAAACAACAAAACAACCAATAAAACAGCTCCAATCTTGTCGTTTCAGTTTGTCGTTTCAGTCATAGCATATTTTCAATAGGTTTACAAGAATGCAAACTCCGCAAATAAAGCACACACACACAAAACCGCACACTCGGGTTTGATTTGGGTTGTCCTAGTCTATGTAGCTGTCTGTGTATTTCATAAACTAAAAGAAAGTTTTTATATAATATTTTCTGGCTATTTTACTTTAGGTTTTTTTAGGTTTTTATAATACACCATACTTTCACCCAAACTGAATTTGCCTATATTCCTTGCCTTTTTTGCCTACTCTAGTTCTTGTTAAAACTCACTAGATATTCTTATTCTGTGCATTTTGGGCACTTTTTGTGTGAAATCAAATTTATTTTGTCCATCAAAAGTGTGCTTTCACTTTAATGGAGCGTGATCAGCGCAGCAAAAATAGACTCGGCGCCAAATCCCCCGCTTCACTGCTGCTCACGCGACGCTCCTGCTTGACGCTCACGCGCTGCTCCTGCTCGCAGTGTGAATGCACTCATTGATTAACATGCAAGCCGAAAAAAATACGCGCTGCTCACGTGCCGCTGACGCTTGCGGTGTGAAGCGGCCGTAACTGTCTCATGGATAACAGTGGTCATTCTGGTATCTTCAATTGATAACTAGTTTGGTCCCGCGGCCCTCGCGGAACACAGGTGAAAAACGTAAAGTTTTTTGCGGCCCTCCAGGTGGCGCTCGCAGGCCAAGCGTGGGCCGCGGCCCTATGGTTAAGAATAGGTGTCTTAGAATACCACCTTGATCTGGTTTCGTTTCGTTTGCGGCCCAATGAAGCAAATCGGCTTGTGTAGGATTAGCTTGCAGTACTTTAATGTCCAAATCATTAATTAGCGACGAATTCATCATTGGCACTTCGGTGCTCTTTTCATTTACATATGGACTAAGTATTACTTCTTTAGCAGCCCATTTTGCGACTTCATCTGCAAACCTGTTTCCCTTAGCCTCATCCGATTCACCTGTTTTATGACCAGGTACTTTAATGACAGCAAGTTTCGATGGTTGCTGTGCTGCACTGATGAGTTCGGCCACGATGTTATGATTGGAAATTGGTTTTCCGTCGGAGGTTTTAAAATTTCTTTCTTCCCACAATTTAGCAAAATCATGGACAACGCCATATGCATATTTGGAGTCAGTGTATATATTGATGCACTGACCTTTTGCCAATTGACAAGCTCTCGTTAGAGCAATTAATTCTGCTACTTGCGCTGATTTATATGGCAACGAATATGCCTCAATTACACGATCAGGTAATTCAACAATAGCATATCCACACAAGTATAAATTGTCATTTGGCTTGAAACAGGATCCGTCTATATACCAATTATCTCCCTCCTCCAGGACAGATGTAGACACATCTGGCCTGCAGGCAGTCGAAGTTTGGATTCTGGTCAGGCAGCCGTGGTCATCACTCTCAAATTCACCATCCGTCAACAACCTGTGCAGATGTACAGTAGGACCATGAATAACAGAAGTTACTTTCAACCTTAAATTAGCAGTTGCTAACAATATAGCTTCATAGCCAGAACGGCGTTGAGCCGTCATATGTTGAGTAGAAATATTGTGCATGATTGCACCCACTTGGTGTGATGTGTGAACTATGAGTGGATGTGATAAAACAACCCTTTCAGCATCCTGTACCATGATCGCTGCGGCAGCCACTGCACGTAAACAGGCCGGGAGTCCCCGAGCCACTGCATCAAGAGTTTTAGACAAATAAGCTACTGGAAAGGTACCCCCATGCTCTTGGGCCAGGATTCCCGCGGCCGTGCCCCCACCTTCGTGCACGTACAGGTGAAAATCTCGCTTGTAGCATGGAAGGCCGAGGGCGGGAGGCCTTAAAAGAGAGGATTTCAGATGTCTGAACGCTTGGTCCATTTCACTTGTCCATGTAATGTCCTCTTTGTCATCCAGCATAGCGTCTCGCAGGATTTTGTCATACATGGAACAATTCGGCACCCATAATCGGCAGTAATTGACCAGTCCCAGAAAGCTTTGCATTTGCTTCCGTGTCGAAGGGTGCTTGAATGAAGCGATGGCTTTAACTCTGTCCGCCGACAGGCGAACTTGACCTTGTGACAGTTCATGGCCGAGGTAATTGACTTTCCTCTGCACCCACTGAAGTTTCACCTTAGATGCCTTGAAACCAGCCTCTGCTAAAACGTTGCAGATAATTTTAGTGGCAGCAGCACACAGGTCCGCAGAAGCACCAGTGACGAGAATGTCATCAGCATATTGGAGCAGACAGGTGTCAGGAGGGAGTCTGACATCCTTCAGCGTTGCGTGCACTACAGCGGAGAAAACAGCCGGAGAATCGCGAAAGCCCTGTGGGAGTCGCGACCAGGTGTACTGGCAATTCTGAAAACAGAAAGCAAAAAGTGGCTGAGTTTGTTGGTCAACAGGAATGCTGAAAAACGCGGAGCATAAATCAATAACAGAAAAGAATGCATGTTCTAAAGGGATAGAATAATAATAGTCTGTACATCTGGCACAATAGGAGCAAGTGGTTTTATCAAATCATTAATTTTTCTCAAATCTTGCGTAAAGCGCCAAGAACCATTCGCTTTCTTGATTGGATTAATTGGTGTGTTGTAAGGTGAATGAGTGGGAACCAGAATGCCTTGAGCCAGAAACTGATCAATGAGAAGTCGAAATTCCCTCCTCTTTTTCCTTTGAAAGCGGATATTGTTTTTGAAACACAGGCCTATTCGTTGTCAAATTGGCCACATAAGGTGGAATGTCAAGTAGTCCTACGTCATCCTTATGCGCCGCCCACAGTTTCGGCTTTACCCCAGCAACTTCCTGTCCGAGCTCAGTTGCAGACACATCCTCGAAAGGAAAACTTCCTGTGTCGGTCGTAAGAGAAAAGGCTGCTTGAAACATGAGTTGCAGAGAGTCAGAGTCAAATTCCAATTTAACACCCAACTTGTGCATTAGATCTCTTCCTAACAAACAGAATGGAGAATCAGGAATTATGGCAAACTCATGCATTTTGAACAATGATGGTACATCATTAGAAGTAACTGGTAAAGTTGGTGTCAAATTACAAACCACAGGAACATTGTCTATTCCTATAGAATTTAATTTGATGGGGCCCTCATAGACATTAGAAGACAACGATGAGATAGAAGCCCAGCTGTCAATTAAAAAAACATATGGTTTGCGGTTAACATTCAATTCAATAAAAGGCAAAACATTTGACTTGTTTGCATAACTCATTGAAATCTGTGAAAAGTTATCAGAAAAATGCAGCACCTTTTCCTGGCACAGTCATTGCTTTTGCCATGCGTTTGGATAAACAGGTCTCTGTCTTTCAGAGGGAGGAATGAAGGGAGGGGGTTTTGGCATCGGGCCATCAGAGCGCCTGAACATCTGTTTATCATTATTTTGCTGTAATGTCATGTTAAGCAGAAACACAGGAAGCAATCGCGAGTATAATACAATATTTATTATAGCACAAAACACACAAGTCCAGGGTGCAGTGAGCCAGGTGGAGATAGGTGACGCAGGGACTTCGATGGTCAATACCGGTGACGTGCAGACAAACGGTGAGACGATCCAAATCCACACGGAAGACGACGAACAGGAAACACCAGGCAGGAACACGAACCAGAAGACAGGGGAACATCAAACAACGATCTGACAAAGGTGAGAGAACAGCGGTGAGTTTAAGAAGCGTGGTGAGATGAACTGCAGCTGGTGATTGTAATGATGAACAGCTGGAGTGGATCAGGTAATGACATACAGACACGCCCCTTGCACACGTGCACTCATACAACAACATAAACACAAGACTAGAAGGAACCAGCGAATACATCTACCGTGACAGTACCCCTCCTCCTAAGAACGCCTCCTGGCGTTCTCAGACTCCCTTACCTGCCGATTGTAATCATCGATAAGGGAGTGATCCAGGATGTCCCTAGCAGGAACCCAACTTCTCTCCTCCGGACCGTAACCTTCCCAGTCCACCAAGTACTGAAATCCGCGTCCCCTCCGCCTAGAGTCCAGAATACGGTTGACCGAATATGTGGTCTCCCCATCTACGAGCCGCGGTGGGGGAGGAACCGGGACAGGCGGATTAATGTGAGAATGAAAAACGGGCTTGATTTTAGATACATGGAACACGGAATGAACCCTCCTGTACGCAGGAGGTAGTTTGAGGCGGACTGCCACCGGACTAATAATCTTGGTGACAGGAAACGGGCCAATAAATTTGGGAGCAAGTTTATTAGAAACGGTGCGAAGAGGAATGTTCTTAGTTGAGAGCCACACTTTTTGACCAACGACGTATACGGGAGGCTTTGACCGGTGGCGATCGGCCTTGGCCTTGGTGCGCGCCCCCACCTGGAGTAGAGTCTCCCGGGCTCTAGTCCAGGTACGGTGACACCTCTGGACAAAGGCGTGAGCGGAGGGAACCGCAACCTCGGATTCCAGACTGGGAAAAATTGGTGGCTGGTAACCTACACTACACTCAAACGGAGATAGGCCCGTCGCTGACACTGGCAACGTGTTGTGTGCGTACTCCACCATAGACAGTTGTTGACTCCAAGACGAAGGATTTCTGGAAACCAAACATCGCAACATTCTCTCCAAATCTTGGTTGGCTCTCTCTGTTTGACCATTGCTCTGGGGATGAAACCCAGATGACAGACTAACCGTCGCCCCCAGTAATCTACAAAATTCTCGCCAAAATTTGGACACGAACTGGGGTCCCCGGTCGGAGACCACGTCTATCGGGAGGCCATGTAACCGAAAGACATGATCTACGACCGTAGCCGCTGTCTCCTTAGCTGAAGGTAATTTGGGTAAGGGAATGAAATGTGCTGCCTTCGAGAATCGGTCCACCACAGTTAAAACTACTGTGTTACCCTGGGAGGGTGGGAGGGCGGTAATAAAATCTAGAGCGATATGGGACCAAGGTCTCGAAGGCACCGGCAGCGGTTGAAGTAGCCCATCTGGAGGTCGATTGGAAGACTTACCCGTGGCACAAACAGAGCAAGCCAAAACAAAATCGCGAATGTCACGAGCCATAAGTGGCCACCAGAATCGTTGCTTGACTAGAAATCCAGTGCGATTAATTCCTGGATGACAAGCTACGTTGGAGCTGTGACCCCACTGGATAACGTCAGACCGTAAGCCCTCCGGCACAAATAATCGGTTCGGTGGACACCCGGGCGGAGGCGTTACCCCTTCCAAGGCCTCTTTGACCTTCGCTTCGACCTCCCATGTGAGTGTTGAAACAAATACGGTTTCGGGTAAAATACACTCGGGAGTGGACGGGCGACCGGAAAAATCAAATATACGAGAAAGTGAGTCGGGTTTGATGTTCTTAGAACCCGGACGATATTGGAGAGAAAAATCAAAACGACCGAAAAAAAGTGCCCACCGAGCCTGCCTGGAGTTCAATCTTTTAGCAGTTCTGATATATTCGAGGTTCTTATGATCAGTCCAGACGATAAAAGGTACCCCCGACCCTTCTAACCAGTGTCGCCACTCCTCCAACGCCAACTTGACTGCCAACAACTCTCTATTACCAATGTCGTAATTACGTTCGGCTGGAGATAAACGATGGGACAAAAACGCGCAAGGATGCATCTTGTCGTCTACAGGTGAACGCTGAGATAACACCGCCCCTACTCCCACCTCTGATGCGTCGACCTCCACCACGAACTGACGTGATGAATCAGGGGTAATTAGAATGGGGGCTGAAACAAAGCGGCCTTTGAGTTTCTTGAACACAGTCTCGGCTGTGTCGGACCACCTGAACGCAGTTCTGGGGGAGGTCAAGGCAGTCAGAGGCGCGACCAGCTGGCTGAAGTTGCGAATGAATCGCCGGTAGAAATTGGCGAACCCCAGAAACCTCTGCAGGGCCTTGCGGGAATCTGGACTTGGCCAATCCACCACAGCCTTAATCTTCTCAGGGTCCATCCGCATCCCCTCAGACGACACGATGTATCCTAAAAAAGGAACAGACTGTGCATGAAAATCGCATTTCTCCGCCTTGACAAAAAGCCCATTCTCTAGCAACCTCTGAAGCACTCGTCGGACGTGCTGCACATGCTCCTGGAGAGATGCAGAAAAAATCAATATGTCATCCAGGTAGACATATATGAATTGATCGATCATATCTCGCAACACGTCATTGACCAGTGCCTGGAAAACTGCTGGGGAGTTGGACAGCCCAAACGGCATGACCAAATATTCAAAGTGCCCCCTAGGGGTGTTAAACGCAGTCTTCCACTCATCACCCTCCCTGATGCGGACCAAATGATAAGCGTTACGTAAGTCCAATTTGGTGAAGATGGATGCTCCCTGCAACCTCTCGAAGGCTGAAGACATCAACGGCAAAGGATAAGTATTCTTTACCGTGATGTTATTCAGCCCTCGGTAATCAATGCAAGGTCGCAGAGAACCATCCTTTTTCCCCACAAAAAAAAACCCCGCCCCCGCTGGAGAAGAGGAAGGGCGAATGAACTTGGTTGCTAGAGAATCAGAAATATATTTCTCCATAGCCTCTCTTTCAGGAATCGAAAGCGAATATAACTTGCCCTTAGGCGGAGACTTACCTGGGAGTAAATCTATTGCACAGTCGTAGGGACGATGCGGAGGGAGAGAAGCAGCACGAGACTTACTGAACACTTCCTTCAGGTCCAGATACTCCGCGGGCACGTTAGACAAATCCCCTGCTTCCTCCTGAAACACAGAAACAGGTACAGACGAACAAGCAGAGACGAGACAAGACCTATGACATTCCTGACTCCACTCCAGCACAGATCTATGTATCCAGTCCACTCGGGGGTTGTGTTGAATGAGCCATGGGTGTCCTAGAACAACGGGTGCCAGGGGTGAATCCAGAATAAAAAATGAAATAGTTTCCGAGTGATTGCCAGAGGTGATGAGAGTGATTTCTTCAGTGGATAATGAGATGGTGGGAAGTTCTTGTCCGTTGAGTGCATGAACTGCAATCTGCTGTGGGAGGGGTTTGATGGGAATCTGAAATCTGCGTGCAAAATTATGGTCCATGAAATTACCTTCGGCCCCCGAATCCAACAGTGCTTGACAATCGTGCTGGTGGACTGACCATCTTAGTCTTACCGAGAGGAGGGTGGAGGTAGATCTTGTCGTGGATGAGGTCTTCCTGGCGGAGATCCCACCCGATAGTAGCCTCATGTTTACTATCGGGCTGGGCCTTTTACCGGACAGTTGTAGGCGTAGTGTCCGGCTCCTCCGCAGTACAGGCAAAGGCCCTGGGACCTCCGCCTCTCCCTCTCCTCCCGGGAAAGCCGAGCTCGACCCACCTGCATGGGCTCGTGATCGTAGACGGGGCTGACCACGTCCCTGCCGCTGGATCGTAGCCCGTTGGCTGCCTCAAGTGTGCGGGTGGGCGTGGCTCGACGCCCGACTCTGGACAGCCGAGCGTCCACCCGCAGGGCCAGATCAATGAGTCCGTTGAGGGTAGTGGGAAGATCCAGGGCGTAGATCTCCTTCTGGACGTGGTCAGCCAGCCCATGCAGGAACATGTCCCACTGCGCCTCCTCGTTCCATCCACACTCTGCCGCCAAGGTCCGGAACTCGATGGAAAACTCGGACACTGATCTTCTTCCCTGCCGTAGCTCGACCAATGTTCTGGCCGCCTCTCTTCCAGTGACCGCACGGTCAAAAACCAGTCTCATCTCGGCGGCGAGGGTCTGGAACGAGGCACAGCATGGATTTTGGTTTTCCCACACCGCCGTTCCCCAGAGTGCCGCTCTCCCAGTCAATAGCGTGAGCACAAACGCCACTTTGGCTTGCTCGGTCTGAAAAGTGTGAGGTTGCAGGGCAAAGTGCATAGAACATCGAGTCAAAAAGGCTCTACAAAATGACGGTTCACCTGAGTATGCCTCTGGGGTGGGTAGCCGGGGTTCTGACTGGGAGGGGCTTCCTGATGATGCGGGAGGAACGGCCGGTGTGGGTGGCGCAGTGGGAGGTCGTAGGCGCTGGATCTGCTGGGTGAGCTCGGACACCTGCGTCACCAGGGCTTGAACTGCACGGCCCGTATCTCCAATCTCCTTCTCTTGCGAGTCCATTCTACGGATGCTGTGATGGATGAACTCTTCGAGTGAGGATGACGAGGCGCTCGCTGCTTCCATACCATGGTCAGATCGTTCTGTCATGTTAAGCAGAAACACAGGAAGCAATCGCGAGTATAATACAATATTTATTATAGCACAAAACACACAAGTCCAGGGTGCAGTGAGCCAGGTGGAGATAGGTGACGCAGGGACTTCGATGGTCAATACCGGTGACGTGCAGACAAACGGTGAGACGATCCAAATCCACACGGAAGACGACGAACAGGAAACACCAGGCAGGAACACGAACCAGAAGACAGGGGAACATCAAACAACGATCTGACAAAGGTGAGAGAACAGCGGTGAGTTTAAGAAGCGTGGTGAGATGAACTGCAGCTGGTGATTGTAATGATGAACAGCTGGAGTGGATCAGGTAATGACATACAGACACGCCCCTTGCACACGTGCACTCATACAACAACATAAACACAAGACTAGAAGGAACCAGCGAATACATCTACCGTGACATGTAATCTCTCAGCTCTTTTCTTGCAAAAGCGTTGCGTGTGTCCGCGACACCCACTGAAAAAACACTTTATGTCTCTTCTGTCATTGGGCGGCAGGCGATTTTGGACAGCGGAACTAACTTGAAACATTGCGGGAACTTTTCCTCTGGAGTTGTCAAATGCCCCAGCAGCCGAAAGTTCACGCAAACGTCTTCCCAATTCATCAACAGAAATGTTACTAATATTAGTTGTAGTGATTCGAATCATTTGTGCAGTCTCATTGTGCATGTTATTCAAAAACTTGTTCACAAACAACAAACAATTATCCTCATCAATAGGAATCGCAGATTCGTGAATCCAAGCATTTCGAAATCGATTAAAAATGCAAGTGGACTTTCTCCCACCTTCTGCTTTGTGTTCGCTGCGTGTGAAATGTCCTGTTTAGCTGAAGACAGCTTCACTAAAAATGCAGTCAGTTGTTTGAATTTTTTTTTCAATTTACCAGGACTGGACCAAATCCAGTCGAGATTATAATCTCCATAATCAGAAATTTTAAATGCGCTCGTTGCGTCGGACAAATCAACAGGTTACGAATCTTTGAACACAATACTCCGAACGGGTGGGGCGTCGTTCACTGGGTCTAACAGATCAACCTCATCAATTAATTCTTCCTCTGTAATTTCAGCAGGCAATGTTTTGGTCAAAATAAAGCGATAGTCTCGACCAGTAAATTGGCTGTATGCCGTTAACCGTTTAAGCATCGACACGTACTGGTGTGGCATGCGAGACGGATCCGGTAATTCTTTACAAATTGCCGTAACTTCAGCCAGTTGTAATGGATGAACTTTTAAATCCTTCTGAAGTTTCAACAAAAGGACACAAAGTTTTGTCGTCAGATCGGGGTATAATCTGTTTTTTCTTGGTTCAGAAAGAGTCGGAATACACTCATATTTTGGAGGGAGGCTATTTTTTGCTGCAACAGGCTGCGGAAAAACTTTCTGTTCCACAGACTGTGCGAGCCTTTTTTCCTCCTCTCTAGGCTGCGAGAGCCGCTCCTCCCTCAGCAGAGAGTTCCTGTCCCTGTCAGCCGGAGAAGAAAGGACAGCAGAAACTGCAGTCTCTCTCCCAGCCACTTCATATTTTGAAATCAAATTATCGCCAATATTCACAACTCTTTCCGGACCCTTATTCCAATAACTTTGCATGTCCTTCCAGATTTTATAAGATTGTTTCATGTAAGAATAATCCCAATCGGGGTCGCCCCAATTTCCAAAAATCATATATTTTGCTGCGCGTAAATCCGCTTCTTTGAATGAGCCTTCACGGGGAAACGGATCTAATTGTGTTTTGGCAGTTGACCAGCCAGCGAAATTTGACAAATATGGCTCCATATAAAATGCTTGATTATTTCTAATCATAAAATCTTTCGGAGATTCATCTTTTAACGGTGGACTAATTTTATTCCCCATTATCAACACACAAAAATTTCTCCGTAATGCAACGTAAACAAATTAAAGTATGGCCAAAAGGAAAAGAAAGAAAAACATGCAGTTTAAAATTAATTGTGTTAGTAAATTGGCCAATAAAGAGAAAAAGAAATATATATATATATAAAAAAGCAAAAAGAAGAAACAGGAGAAAGAAAAAAGAACAAAGAAAAAGAAAAAAAGATTAAAAAATAAATATGTTATCTAACCATAACCAAGACCAAAGGTAAATCGAAATAGACTTTGCAGAGAAAAAACGAATGTCTCTGTCAAATCTATTTCCAAACGGAGGAAAGTGATCAATTTTCCTCGTTCTGCTCGCGTTTGATCACAAACACGAGGATAACGTCCCATATTTATTTATTCGACGGACAAACGTCCCGCATTTATTCATGCAACGGACAGGCGTCCCGCATATACGACGGACAGGCGTCCCGCATATACGACAGACAAACAAACAAAGTTCACCAAATATGGTGAAAATCACGGTACTATAGGTACAATTTTTCTCAGCAGACAGGAAGAATCAACCTTTTCTTTTGTAAAAAAAACTTAATTCTTACCTGTCTGGAGAAATCCCGGAGAGCAACCCAACTGTTAGAAATGAAAATGAAATGGTCCAAACGAAAAGTGCCCCAATTCTTGGTCCTTTATTATGAACAGTTAATAAAATATACCCGGCGCCGGCTGGAGTAAAAAGCTCAGCTCAATATCCTTTGTCTAGATTTTATATAGTGAAAGTCTTAAAGAAAAGAATACAGGTCTAACCAATAAAATCAAACATTACATCATAGATATCATATAGACGTTATATAACAGCTTCTTAATATGGGCAATATCCTGTTAGATTCCCAACTTTGCCTTGAGCGCCCAGAAGCCTTTACAATATACATGTATAGAATGGAACGAACATTGAGAAAGGAGGGGCTGAGTAGTCCTCTATTAATGGATACCAGATGTTTAGCTTAAACAAAAGAAAAGAAGAATGTGCAGACGTGGCAGTTATGCTGGCTACAATAAAGAAATGTACATAGACTGTTATATTGTATGCTGAAGGAGAAAGATATTCTAACAGACTCTAAAATGTAAACTGATGTTTATTGTCATGTTCTAAGCATCTATTCAGTCTATTGTCTCTATTGTTTTGTGGTGCAAATGAGCCCCATTCAGTCTCAGTCTCCCCTGCACACATTCACACCTCTACGGCCTGTTTATGGCTCTAAATATGTTTTTCTTTTGTCTGCATTATAATTACTAACGACTGGCTATTCGCGCTGTCTCAATCCCCCATTTCTTTTATCAAAGTTCTCACTTCGCATTTGAAACTGTATCAAATGACCTTCTTGAAAAAATAAACATTTCAGTAAGCATTCCTATTTAGAAAAAATCATAAAAATAACAGCTAGGTGGCAGGTGCACCTAGGGCTAGCTAGCATGTTAGCTTAGCACACCATCAATACACACCAATTTATGAGATTAAAACCATATTTGTGCTCCAAACTTAATTTATAGTGCAAGTCAAGTGTTTTAAATAACCTTCTGTGATCTGATTTGGCTTCAGATAAAAAAAAATCAGACAGAAAATATATTATTTTATAGTATTCTGCACAATGAAAAAGTCTATATCGATTAGCATTACATTATAAATATAATCTACTATTATGAAAATAACTGACATGGCTCGAAGAACACAGGTAAATCAAATATCATTGCAATCATGTTTATTGTCTTCAAAACGTCTTTATCTGCATGTTACAGCGATCTCTAGAAGCTTTGTTTGTGTATGGACTTCCTGAATGTCACATGATTATGGCACTTCTTCATGTGTTCCATATATGGACTGCATGTGCACAGGGCGCACTCAGGCTGCCAGTATGGATTGAAAACAGAGTACATCAGAGTATCCAGCGCTCATAATGATTACATCGGCCAATTTGGGTATAAATTCAATAAATATTATTCCTGTCTATATAAATCTGATGTAAACCCATGAGAATCTATCAATATTTCTCCAAATCTGCACATTTTTGAGCTAAAAGCCCCAAAGGGGCCGTTGTTTTGTCAAGCGCTGTCATGACGACCTCAGTCGTCCTCAGCCTGAGTTTTTTTTCCTGAATGAGAGCGGCTGACGCTCATAATTCATATTAAAGGTATCGACTAATTTTTTGATTACATAAATGTAAATGTACTTTATTTATATAGCACCTCACATCGACCGATAGGTGAACCAAAGTGCTTTACAACAGATTAAACAACAATTTAGAACAAAAACACACCAAAATCACAAGCACTATAATAAAAGAAAGAAACATAAGAAAAATAGATAACAATAAAATCTATATAAACGTGCCACCACACTACTAGGTACTAAAAGCCACTATAAAAATATGCGTTTTAAGTCTTGATTTAAAAAGCAACTTCTCACTAGAATGCTTCTCACTAGATCTTGCAGCGATGTTATTACTTTAGTGGCGAATTCAAATGCTTTCTTTACTGGATCTCTTAGCGCTGTGTACTGACATGTCGCTTGATCAAGATCGGCTCGCGCTGCACAGACAATGGTCCACACTGAGCGTGAAGCACAAAATAATGAGTAGGGCAGATTTCGTTCCGCTTTCATTAGGTTTGCCATTTGATGTTGGTCAACGTTGTGGTGTTTGCGCCATCTTTAACTTCGCAGTCCACTTATAAATCACGAATGGAATCGCACCTTCAGTCAACATGATGTGGAGAGTGCAGTTCATTGTTGCATAGCAACGACAGATGCCAAATGAGCTCCTTTGGAAAGGAAGAGAAAGCGGCACAGTCGTGCCTTCCATGCGCTTTTAGACGTGATATGTAAACGGCCCCTAAAATCTACGGGCGATGCGTTTTTATATCATTATCGACAATGGTGTACCGTCGATAAATACCGATACCATTTTATCGCTCAGTCCTAGTAAGGCATATTCGGTGACGTCGTCGACCAGGAAACTATAAAGCACACCTGAACCAAACAGTGTCAGCTTCTGTGTCTTTAGCAAGTGCTCTTTGTGAAATCTGTGTCCCTGTTGTTTTTTTGTCTGTCTTTAGAAGTTGCTTAGATCATCCCATTCAGCTCCAAGAAATACTTGTGGCCATATCAGCGTTGCAAAGTGGCAAGACCCCAGGGCCCGACGGCTTTCCGATCGAATTCTATAAGAAGTTTTCTACAAAATGATCTCCACTCTTGCTCAATATGTTTGAATATTCTTTGTCTCAAGGAACTTTGGCAAAGTCCCTTACCGAGCCCTGATTACACTTATAATGAAGCCTGAGAAAGATCCAACACAATGTAGCTCATATCGACACAATTTCTTTGCTAAATGCAGACGTCAACATTTTAGCCAAATTACTGGCTATCAGATTTGAGTCTCTCTTAGTCAATATCATTTCAGCTAATCAGACTGGTTTTATAAAAATTCTGCACATTTTCTCTAACGTTCGTTGCCTTTTGAATGTCCTTTACCCTCCCCCATCACAGGACACCCCTTAAATTGTAGTTTCGCTAGATGCCGAAAAGGCATTTGATTGGGTGGAATGGGACTATCTTTTTTTTGCTATTGATAGGTTCGGATTCGGCCCCAGATTTATAGATTGGACCCGTCTTCTGGATACTTCCCCAGTTGCTTCAGTGGTTATTAATAAATGGCGATCAAAACATTTTCCCCTTTTAAGCCCCCTTTTGTTTACAATTGCAATTCAACTACTCTCTCTGGTATTAAAATCCACACCTTCGTTTCATGGCATAAACTGGTGGGGTGTTGAACATAAGTTCTCACTATATGCTGATGACTTGCTTCTTTACATCTCAGATCCTTTATCATGTATCAATGATATTATCAAAATCTTGCACAATTTTGGGACTTTCTCAGGCTATAAATTGCCTGTTAATACACTTGCCAGGCATATGCCTGACTCTGCATTCCCCTTTCACTTGGCAAGATCTGGGTTTAAATATCTGGGTATCAATAACAGTGTTTCCCCTAGAAATTTTTCCAGCAGCGGTGCTGTTATGTGCCCGAGGTTGTTACCAAGCCGCGTGTGGTGGGGTCCGGGGGCATGCACCCTGGAAGATTTTTTTTTAAAAATAACCCCTTAAACCATGACTTCTGGCAAGTTTTGTGGATAGAAATTGACATTTTGAGAAAAACAAATATGACATACCATCAACTGATTCAAGGCATGATTATTGCAGCACGTACCTTGAACTGCAGTCACAAACAGAAACCTTCATTTTATAATTTTAGACAGGATTGTTCATGTTTTCTTTTGTGTTCATTTTCAGCTTGGTAGAAATTGTTTAGGGGAAAAATGAAACGGCACAACCCAGAAAAAGATTATTTACAATTTATTGAAAATTTTATCTTAATGGGAAAGGCCACACCCAATCTGTGAGCACTTAATTTTTCTGGGCTTTTTATAGAAGATCTCTAAGGCTCTTTGGTAATTGAATGATATTGTGGGGGTATTTTTTGTTTTTGCAAGAAGTCTTATGCTCATCTAGCCTGCATTTATTTAATCAAAATACAGAAAAAAACAGTAGCCTAATATAGTGAAATATTATTACATGATGTTCTTTTTAACTTTTTATTAATCAAAGAATCTTAAAAAAAAAGAGCATCACGTATCATCATATTAGAATGATTTCTGAAGGACACCAACAAGTTTAGTAGACTCATCTGAAAAATTAAATATGATTTAACGTTAACTATCAGGACTATGAGCAGTAGGTGATACTTCCTCGTCATCATGGAGAGCGCAGTTCGTACCGCTTTCTCCTTTCCAGAAGCGCTTGCTCTCCCGTGGCGTCTGTCGTTGCTATGCAACCATGAACAGAGGCGCGCTTGAAAAAACGAGCGCGCCGGCCGCATTTGAAATAATGAATTTGCACGCGCAAAAAACATGCTATGTGAACGGCCCCTTATGGCAACGTGACATTAGTCTAATCGAAAATATTTCCATATGTGGCTCTTTCCTCCTTGTTAACAACGGGATTCAGAGCCACCGCATGCAGCGCCGCCGGTCGCCATGATAGTGTTTTTAGGTGTGTAAGTGAATGAAGTGAATGTCGTGATATTGCTGATCATGGAAAGATTTTGCAGCGGCGCTGAAAATCGCCGCTGCTGAATACATTGTAGGGGAAACACTGAATATTGCACATAACTTTAAAGGACTTTATGAAAATAATTTTACTCCTCTTTTAATTAAACTCAAATTAGGGCTGGGCGATAAATCGATTTTATCGATTAACTCGAATATGTAGTTTACACCGATTTTTTTTAATGAAAATCGGTTTTCTCTTTAACAACCGCCGACGCTCCCATCTGGGCTCCCGTAGTTCCGCCCGAGCTCAGCGCTTGCCATGATAGAGATACACAAACAACATGGCAAATTAGCAAGATCGCGGCAGCAGAAGCACACCCGCCGAAAACATTTACAAGCTGAATCTGCAGGGCTGCCAACTCTCACGAGTTCACTGTGAGAGACGCACTTTTTAGACGCTCTCACGCCACACATCCATTTTCTCACGCAGAGAAAAATCGCGAAGCAAAGAGGACACTGCCGACAGACAAGACAGAGCAGGTTACTATCGATATGCAACAGATTCTCAGCTCTCAGATTCTGTCAATTTTATTATGAAATTCAAACAATAAACACCGTTTTGGCGCTTTTAAGTGTGACTTGAAAGAACGCTGGCAGATCTCAGTTCAAGTGGCACGTGAACCGATCATCTGTTACTCTTTGATAAAGTTACTAATTTACCGAAATGTAATTAAATCGATCGATCACTGTTTTTCAACCGCGGAAAGATGTCCATAAAACAGCTGGAGAACAAAATGTCACGTAACGTTACATTTACCTCAGGATGGCTTTTAATGGCTTTTAATGACCCATGCGTGCTGCATGTTAGTTGGACTTAAAATAATTGCTATAGAGAGGAGTATTTTGCTAAATATGATAACTATATTACACATTTATAATATTTTTACCTATATCATTAAAATAGTATAACGTTGTTATTATAAAAAAATGCATTATATTTAATTTGAGTTAGTTTTAACCTTTTAATAATACCAACTGACAGGGCTCTCTGTATGTTTACAGCATTTGGTGAAATTTTTTTTTTTAAATTGAGAACAATTAACACATTAACGTATCTACTGTACCTATTTATACAAAGGAATTTATATTGAATCAAGATCAGAATCAAGTTGAAAGTGTGAAATTTGTGTTAAGCAATAATAAAAACAGTAGCATACCAGTAAAACTTAATAAAATTATGTTTAGTTACCAAATAATTTGATGCAAGTTTTTTGTTTTTTACACATCCCCCCAATCCCATTTTTTTTTTTTTACATTTTCATTGTTTTCAAAGACAGGGCCTGTCCTCTTGTCTTTTTGGCTTGTTGTTTCTGATTGCACTTTAATCGAGATCAAATCCCAGAAGGGAATATTAAAACAAAATAAAGTTAAAACTTGTTTTGAATAATTTTTCTTTGTCATCTGCAGCTTGATTTTAAGTTGGGAGAGAAAAAAAATCGATTTAAATCCTAAATCGGATTTTTTGTGAAAAACTCGGGGATTTTTTTTTTAGGCCATATCGCCCAGCCCTAACTCAAATCTGATCTTCAAAAATTGAAGATTCTTCATCTAAACCTGGCTGGTAGGGTGAACTGTGTTAAAATGGCAGTTCAGAAATATTCTTATATTTATTTCAATGCCTTCCCATTTTCTTATCCAAAGATTTTTTTCAACATATTAGGCACACTTATTTCTATTTTTATATGGGATGGGAAAACCCCTAGGATTCGGAAAGAGTTTCTACAGAAAAATAAGAGTAATGGAGGTTTAGCTCTCCCTAATTTATTATATTATTATTGGGCAGCTCAAGTTCAAAAGATAATCTACTGGATACACTCATCAGGCACCACTGATTGGGGTGAAACAGAATCTAAATTCGGCACAGCAACCTCTTTACAAACCCCAGTAACATCTAGCCTACCTATTAAAATAGCACATTGTGCATTAAATCCGGTTGTTCATTCTACTCTTAACCCTATGGGGTCTAAGGGGGTTTTGGGGTCCTTGAGATGTTCTGACATGCCCTGACATTTGTGCTTTTTTCAGTTGCTTATAAACATATTAATGGCAAAGGTTTAATTACACTCTATGTAGCACAAACAGGGCTACCATAATATGTGAGCAACATGTATGTCCATGTTTGTATTTTTGAGGGAATTTTGTTTATGCGTGGTTATTGAAAAAAATAAAAAATAAAGTTTCTGAAATAAGGCCACAAAACACATACTAAATATGTGTCCACAAGACTTTTGACTAATGGATGTCGTTGCCTAGAGTTTTTTCTTCAAAATGATGTGAAAATCATCCTGCCTAATCATTCACATAAAACAATATTGATTTAAATTTTGTAAGAGACTTATTGTTTGGAAAGGCAATATGCGCAAGGGGCATCAACGATTTCAACACCATCATGCACATTTAGTGGTTCACACCTGAGGAGACAATGGGGCCCGCATACTTAATGAGCCATTCATTCAGGTGTTTCACTGAGCCACAAGAAAGAATGCAAGAGCAATATATATGCGTGTATGTGTGTGTGTGTGTGTTTATATATATATATATATATATATATATATATATATATATATATATATATATAAATATTCTACCAAATTGGTTCACAGTTGGAAGCATCTCATTTTTTAAATATTTTTCCATGTCTAGTAATTGTGCAGTTAATTCTCATACTGTATTTTCAGTTTTGGAATATGTATCCTCTCCCCAAATTTGTCACTAATAAAACTCAATAAAATTATTTAAAGAAAAAGGCTTATATTTACCTTTTAATAGTTTGTTTACATCTACCTTGTAAATATTTTTTTTTATTAAAAATGTTACAATTACAACAACAATTCAAGTGCAATCTTTCTTTGTAAAAACTAAAGTATACATTTTATCATACATGTTTCAAAGTTAAGGATTCATTACTTTGGATATTGCCTATAGGCTACATTGGAACAAACACATAATAACATATTATTTGATTACTTTATTTTTGACAAAACATACTATAGGCTATTTAACATATGAGCAAAAATTGGCAAACAAAAGCTTATTTGAGGTGGCAAATATTTTACAATAAAAATGTATAATCTATCCAAAACTAGTCAACGAAATGTTGTCTTTCATATGTCTGTAACATAGGTCTTTCGTTTATATAAGAAATATAAATGTTAATTTGCAGTTTAATACGTTAATCCGCTTTTAGCAAACTAAATTGCTATACTGAGATGAGTAAAAATCGACTGAAATATGTTGAAATAAAATGTATTTGTATAAAATACTTTTTATTTCAACATATTTCAGTCGATTTTTACTCATCTCAGTATAGCAATATAGTTTGCTAAAAGAGGATCATTCACACACAAAAAGGTGATTCAAATTTAAACTGTCTTTTTGCGAGTTTTGGTAAACAGCGCATCTCTGCCGTTCATTCATTCACACACAGAAACGCGATTCACTTGAGAATGAAAAAAACTTACTACAGTATTCCTCAGTATTATCCTACAGTATTATCATACATATTTTAAAGTTAAGGATTCATTAGTTTTTATATAGCTTACATTGGAACAAAAACTATAATAACATCTTAGTTGATGAGTTGATGAGTATTTTTGACAGAACATAGCCTACTATATATTTAAAATATGAGCAGAAACTGGATGACAAGAGCTTATTTGATATTTTAGAATAAAAACTTTATAATCTATCCAAAACTACGAAATGTTGTCTTTCATATTTCATCTGTAACATAGTAGGCTAAACATAAACAACAGCGCCCATCTGTGCCGTTAATTCATTCACACACAGAAACGTGATTCAAATTTAAACATTCTTTTTGCATTTAAAGACATTAGAACAAAGCACAAGAATAAAAAACTTCGGTTACTCACAATTCTCGGCTAGATCGGTCGCTCCTCAAAATGAAAATAAACCAGCACATGTTCTGAGGTAAATGTCCCAGGATTAATCCTCACAGTCACAGCCTCACAAGAGGAAAAGGTACATTAATCTGATGATTAAATTTGGTGTGTTATCGTGTTTATGAGGGGCATTGACACGTTTGCATGTGTGCTTCAGATCATTTACATTTGAATACCGCGCACTCTCCGTGGGCGTGTCACATTAGCAGAATAATGAGCTGAGAGAAGGATAATGAGATCGGCTGACACCTCTCTCTTTTTTTATAGATTACATAAACAGAGAATATTTATTTTAGTTTTGAATTAGATATTTTAAAAGTACAAACTTAAATGATTATAAAGATATATTGCTGATGCTTGGGTGAATAGTATTTGCTGGGTTTTGTTTAAGTTTAAAGACGTGCACCAGAAAAAAGATTAACCGAGATGGAGAGAGAGAAAGCACACCCTGTTTATTTTCTTTATTTTACAAAAGCACAATGTTTTATTTCGATTGTAAGTGGACACATAAAAAAATAGACATTCAACAGTTTATTTTTTTTATATTTCTTTAGTGTGTACAGGGTCCGAAATTAACTTTTTGGCTCACCTGCCACAGGGTCTGGTAGATGAAAAAATCCACCAGCCAAGCATATTTTTTACCGGCCAAAATAATAAACAGCCTTTTTGTGTCACATATACATTTATTTCAGGACATTTAATTGAGATAAGGTATTATGTTGAATGACTAGAGTAGAAGTCAAAACAGAGCAACAAATATAAGACATGGAAGATGTGAGCATGGAACTAGTGCTCATAACAGAACATTTGAAGGTTTTGTAAAACTATCAGATACGTTGGTGATACTGATGGAAAAAAGCAGTTTTTTCAAAGCTTCAAACTGATTCAGTGTTTTATATTTGTCATCTTAATTTGTTAATTATTTAAGTTAAAGAAATATATTTAGTGTAGGTCTATTTTATGTGTGAAGAAGGTTCACACACGTTTCTTGAGGCACACACGCAAGGTCTCTCGCTTTCTCCCTCTCAGGCGTGCATGCGCTACACGGTTTGGAGCTCAGTATGAGCGCGCTCTTTGTCGCTCACTCTAGATTCCAGGAGATTTGAACTAATTTGCGGTCATCAGGGAGCCGCTATCAATATGCGGGAGACTGGAACATGTCTGGAACATTCACCCGCCAGTGTGGCAGATAGCCTTTTAAGATTGACTTGCCAAGCGGAAAATCTACCCGCACTTGGCGCTTGGCGGGTGTTAATTTCGGAGCCTGAGTGTGTATGACCAAAAATGACAGAGTAAGTCTATTTTCCTGCTATTTGAAAAAAATCGAGCAAAACACGCCAGCGCGTTTGTCGACCCCAGAGGGTTATAATATGGATAGAGGAATTCTGGAGGAATGCACTCCATAGAGTGAGTGGTAGTACCTCTTGTGCCCGATTGAGTCTTATACAGTTTAAGGTTTTGCATTGTGCGCATCTAAGCAGAACAAGGATCGCTTCTTTTAATCCTACTTTTGATAAGACCTGTATAAGATGTCACACTGGAGAAGCGGATCTGACTATCATGTTTTGGACGTGCCCCAAACTTACTGTTTACTGGTCAACCATATTTGATACACTCTCTAAAGTATGTAAAGTACAACTGAAACCATGTGCTGAATTTGCTATATTTGGTGCTCCAGGTGATGAATCGAATCTGACTCTAACTCTTCGGGGTCGCCGATCACGCCGGCGTGATCAAGTTACATGACCAGATTAAAGACGTCGAAGCATAAAAACAAAGTCACGTTGAGCGCTGCCGTCCACTTCTGTCGAAAGTGCTGGCTTGAAATTCTATTTTACTTTTTGTTTTGTGTTGATAGACCAAGTAAAAACGGAGATATGATCATTTAAACTTTATATAAAAAAATACTGACGCGTTCGTAAAAGAACGCAAGATGGGATGCGACAGGCCTTGCATTTATTCTAATAACTTCGTCGGTTTTTGTGATGTGTGAATCTGCTGACTCTGCTATTCAGGCTGCACATTTTAGGGAATGGAGGAGGAGCCAACTGAGCAAAGACGCAAAATTGAAAGGCAGAGGATTTACGGAGTTGATAAAGATAGACATATATACGTTATATATATAGAGAGAGATTATTGCTAGTTTGTGGAAGAGTTTGAGTAGATTTAGGAGTAGTGTAGATAGTTTAGGTAGTTTAGGAGTAGTTTAGGTAGTTTAGGAGTAGATTTAGCTAAACTGTTTTGAGGAGTGGCACAGATAAAAAATAAAAATAAAAAACACCTGATATTTGCTGTAAATAGTTGTATGTATAATTTGATTTTGTGTTCATTTTACCTTTTGTATGGTATATTTGCAGTATTGAGGAACCCCTCTTACTCAAGGAATGAAAGCCGTGTAATGTAGATATCTGTGTAATTGTACATGAATTGTTTTGTAGAGTTTCTAAGCAAAGAAGAAAAGAAAAAACGCCTATTGCCACACCTGCTTTTTGCTGCATATAGTTTAATTTTTATCTCAATTTTAAATTTTTTATGTTGTATTTGCACTATTTGCGAACCCTCATACTCTGGGAATGCAAGGCCTTAAATATAGCTCTCTGAATAATTGTGTGCACAACATTTTTTAAAAAGTGGCTGCGCTAAAAAGAAAGAAAAAAAGCCTATGGCTACACACGCTTTTTTTTGTAAATCATATTTTTTTTGTATATAGGTTGATTATATCTGAATTGTACCTGTATATGTTGACATTTACAACTTGTGTTAACATTTTAAACCTTTTAAAATGCTTCATTGAGCATGTTTGTGTTTTTTGTAGTAGAAAAGTTATAATTTTTCTATTCGGATTTTGTGTTTTTTGTGTGATTTTGGGTCCAGTATGTTGATAGAGTACATCAAAGTGAAAAACTAATTGTCTGATCATATAGGTGATGTTGTGCTGAAAAAAATTATACCAAACATTGGTATGGTAAACATTTTTTTATTTTGCAAAATTTAAAAAAAATAAAAGTACTCAAAAACGGCCAAAATAGCCCAAGACTCCGAAGGGCTAAGACAACTAAACATTATTGCTTTTGTATCATTATTGGCTCGTAGACGGGTGTTATTACATTGGAAATCTGCAAATCCACCTAAAGCATCGCATTGGCTTCAGGATCTGATGTTATATCTACACTTGGAAAATATCAAATATTCAATTAGAGGTTCCCATAAATTCTCTTATGTCTGGGAACCCTTATTATCCTATTTCTCTGCCATAAAAGTACTTCCTGGGGTGTAGTGGGATTTACATTGGTATTGTAACTTTTCCCTTTACACACACCTCTCTATAGGACAATCTTGTGGTCTTTGATGCTTAGGAATACGTGCTCCAGGTGTTTTTCCAGGTATTTACATGTGTAAATATGTAGGGTTTGTGACTACTGATGTATCGTTACACCTTTGATTGTGGTGTCCAACTGTTTTTCTTTATTATTTTATTTATTTTATTATTGTTTTATTATGATTACTATTATTTTTTTCATCTTTTGGTCTATCACTGTTTAATTAACAGGTTATAATAAAATTAAGGCAGGTTGTTTTGTGTTGGTTGGGGTGGGATTGAAAATGTAAAAAATACCAGCTCTACAAACAATAGCATTTGTCTTTGAAATAAAAATAAATACAAAAAAAAGAAGTTGCTATGCATGGGTTTTTCACCCATAAAAAGGCATTATAATGGTGATTGAACAGTAGGACCCTATAATTTACGCGATCAAGGAATCGCGGACGGAATCACGGAATTGGCCAATCAACGCGGAATCTAGTGTTAACGCGGAATTTTACATATTTTGAATGAAATTCTGTTTTTGTGTGGGAGAAGAACATATGTCTGGGGAAAATGTAGACCGGCGGAATAAAATCTGGGCGACACAACCCCTCCCATCATTTCAGCTCCAATGACGGCATCAAAACCATGAAAGCATGGCGAAGCGGCTCTCCGCGGCTCTGCTTTCGGTGGAAAAAGATAAGAAACTCGACAATAAGCCCTCAGTACTGAGCCGAGCAGTTCGCACGTGACTTTTATGAAGTGTTTCCCACACATAATTTGTGGCAAAGAATCAACACCAGCCGCCACATATTGCGCTTCGTTCATTTTTTTAACGCTTTTAGTTGCATTTCCTTTCCCTGCTCTCCCTCCGTCTCTGTCACTTACTCTCTCTATCACACACACACACACACACACACACACACACACACACACACACACACACACACACACACACACACACACACATACACACACACACACACACACACACCCACCCCCTCCGTACACACCGCGTCTGTCTATGAGCCGCCGGACTGGACAAAAGCGAAGCGACACAGCACGAGAGAGACCGTCCGAGTGTGTCCGAGAGCTTGATTCTATAGAAGGGGTTCCTCCTCCCAGCAGGGAGTCCGGGTTTTACAGGCGGTACTTTATTGTTCCAAAGAGCGATGGGGGGGGTTACGACCGATTTTAGATATGCGCCAACTAAATCACTCTGTAGGGAAGCTCAAGTTCAAAATGCTTACTCTGAAAAAAATCTTGTCACAAATCAGATCTGAGGACTGGTTTGCATACTTCCATGGATCCATCCTTCCATAACACAGAAAGTTTCTGATGTTCAAATTCGGTGGTGAAGCGTGCCGATATCGAGTTCTTCGTTTCGGCCTAGCTTTGTCACCCTATACTTTCATGAAGTGTGTGGATGCGGCTCCGCAACGACTCCAAGGCATCTGCAGACTGAATTATATAGACGATTGGTTTATTCTAGCTCAGTCGAAGCATCTGGCGTTTCGACATCAAGATCATTGATGTGAGAAAGTCACCACATGAGATCACCACATGAGAAAGTTGGGGTTGAGGTTGAATGCCATGAAGAATTTGTCGTTGCATCACACTAATGACGGATGCATCCCTCACAAGTTAGGGGCGATCATGAGTGGTTGCTCGGCTCGAGGTCTGTGGCAGGACGATCATCTCTCATGACACATAAACTGCCCGGAAATGCTGACTGTGTTTAAAGGGGAAATGAAGCAGTCAGTCAAGTTTAAATGATTTACAAGATGGATTTCCACTATAATCAAAAATTATATAGGAAACATGACAAATGTTAACATATAAAAGAAAAAAGAAACACCGTTATATCTTTCGCGGCAAGGGCACCACCATTGTGCAGTATTATAACCGGTGACGTCACGGGGTTGGTTGGCTTTAAAGGCTCTGTGCTGAGTTCAGTAAAATACAGTGAAAGATGCATGTAAGCTGGTCGAACCAGCGAACAACTAATGTTAGGTACAGTCATTGTTAGCTAACAGCTGTAAGCATGAACTAGCTAACGTTAACTTAGTGTTTAGCTAGTGAACTTTATTAGTACCAGACAAAACGACGATGTCCAACGTTAACAAACTGCACATGGAAACTAGGGCTGGACCCGAATATTCGAATATTCGTTCGGTGTGTTGGTATTCGATTTGAAAATGTGAAATTCGAATATTCTTTTTTTTTTTTGCACACCTGGCATCCCCCTCGAAACGGTTCTCATTCGCGCTTGAATATGTTTTACACTATAAATATTTGGTGAAATATAATACTTAACATATAACTTCGTTATATCTACTAAATAAATATATTTTCTTCCTCTTGGACTACTAAATGTGTTCCTGCAACGGGAGTATTCTCTGACTAGAGCGCAGAACAGCGGAGTTTGTATGGACAGAAGTGCATGCATGAGCTTGTATTTTGGGTTAAGCTGCTTTGACATTGTGGAACATAGAATAATAGAAACAAAATGTATTATCCTTTTTACCCTTATAAATCTAAATTAAACTACAGCTAAATATAGGAGACTGAGATTTTACTGGGACGTCACGGTTATTTTTCGTTTTTCTTTATTTAAATTTAGTTTTTCTTTTATTTAAGTTTAGTTTTTCTACATTTAAATTTCGTTTTTATTTATTTTATTTATTTATTTAAATCTACCCTACTTTGTTAGTGAGAAAAATATTAGACTACCTTATTAAAAATATTGCTTAAGTTAAAAGACCTGTGTGTGTGTGTTCGTGTGTGTGTGTGTGTGTTATATCACTAGCGCAGTGTCCGTTCTCGGAGCATATAAGCCCTGCATGCGTGAGGCGCTCCGCTTCTTTATTTAAGTCTACCCTACTTTGTCAGTAATTTGTTAGTGAGAAAAATATTAGACTACCTTATTAAAAATATTGCTTAAGTTAACAGACCTGTGTATGTTTTATATCACTAGTGCAGTGTCCATTCTCGGAGCATTATAAGCTCTGCTCGCGTGAGGCGTTCTGTTCTGTAGTTTATTAAAAGTTTATTAATTCTGAAAGTGTCGCGTCTCGCCTGTCTATCTATATTGCACCAAATACGACACTGCACTCCCTTGTGAAGTCGTTTGGATGAACGGTTCTCGAAATAATCAAAATGCAACGGACAGACAGACATAGGCTATAGAGATTCCGAAGCTTCGAATATTCGATGTTCATTACTACCGAAGCTTCGAAGCTCAAAAAATGGTATTCGGACCAGCCCTAATGGAAACATTGTTCGCGATGTCTGCCATCATATTCCTGTCTCTTGTCAACACCATGGTTGCAATACCATGGTCAAGATCAGCATCTTGACAGCAGATGGATCGTGCTATCGTGGCGTAATAATACGTTTGGTTGTAAAATGTATTACCTGAATGAAATGAAATCGAATGTATTGCCTGTGGAATCATTCATTCACAGACAGCAACGAAGATGTTCAACTAATAAAGATCTGCATTGGTGGCAAACAATATGATAGATTTGCAGTTTTGCTTTCACTAGACTGTACTGTAGGTCCACGGCCACTTCGTCCAATGCTCTCGATGTTCTTAAATCTTCCTGTAACGACTCCGAGTCGAGTGTGAATTGAAAGCGCTTCAGACGATTCAGTGTGTGCAGGAAACTGAACAGATCATTCAAACTGATTCGCGAACCGATTTAGACAGATCTGCCTACTTGTTTGAAGTCTTTGAAAAGAATCGATTAAAAAAAAAGAGTGATTCATTTGTAAATTGAGCATCGCTCATCATGCCCATAAAAAAGATACAGCGCGCTTGGAATAAACTACGCATTTAACAACATGTTTGCATTAAAATAAAGTGCGCTGTTTGCATCCCTGCATATAACGAGATTTGGGCCATACAAATTACGTGAGTTTCACAGGAGAAATAACAAAACGGGAAGGGGGCGGGGCACGGATGTGAAATACGGGAGACTACCGGGGAAAACAGGAGTGTTGACAGGTATGAGCTACACCTGCCAGGAGTTCTACAGACACATAATGAATGAGAAGGCCCTACTCGAAGCTGCCAGATCAGACAAAAAATATAAATTCAAGAGCACTGAATCCGGTAAGAACACATTTAATCTTTCTAATCGTTCCTAATGGAATTTATGTGCTTATTTGGAAATGTGCTTTTTAGCGATTGGATTATTATTTACACTTAATTATTTAGATTGAATAGACCCGTTCTGTTAAAATGAGTTTTATATTATAAGTGACGTTCACAGCGCCGGTCAGCGCCGTCATTAACATTTTTATAAAGCCATTAGTAATTTAAAGCATGTTAACATCATAGGAAAAAGACATCTAATATAAAATCAATATTTATTCACCTAGTATAATAATAGTAAGTTCTCTCCCTCATGTCCCGCAGAACCAGGTCTGCTGTCCTGCAACAGATCAATATAGCCAGGTGGTCACCCTAGCTCGGTTCCCACGCCGTATCGGCTCAAATGCATTTAAGCAATTGGACATACGGGCTCAACAGGTCTTTCAAGTTCGTCTTCCTCCATTTCAAATTCAGTCTGGTCCAGAAACGCTTCATTCTCTTCAATCACCAACAGAACCAACCAACCCCGTTACGTTGGCTGTGACATCACTCCAAAATGGCGACTCGCTAGATGGATAGCTAGCTAGAAATTACGGGAAAAAAATCATATCTGTGGTTTTAACAACTTTTTAAAATTAAATCTTATGCAATGTGATTTTTCTAATATATGTAGCTACTGCCAGTGCCAAAACATGGACGTTTCATTTCCCCTTTAAGCCCCTGAAACACTTCCTCCCAGACCTGAGAGACCATCATGTGCTTGTTTGATCCGACAACACATCGGTGGTATGTTACATAAACTAGAGATGCTCCGATCAGCATTTTTGGGGCTGATCACCGATTACAGATCACCAAAATTATGATCTGCCGATTGCCGATCACTGCCGATCAGAGAATGGCAGGGAAATGGGTATCTTTTATCTATAATCTAGCAGAGTTTGCACCATTTGTCGAAATGTGTTTATTTAATTGTATATAGAAAATGAGATGTCTTAAGGCTACTGTAGGCCAGCTTTCCCAAATAAGGCAGAGTAACATTAAATTATTCCAAACAAAGAGGGGTCATGCAGAGCAACACATCAGATCAGCCTAATGGGAGGGGATCAAGTTACACTTAGGCATATTTGAAAATTGTAGCCTCTTAATACACCCACTACATTTACTAATTGGCAACAAAATGTACAACTTGTTACACCAAAACTGGCTACTGATAAAAGGACAAAACTATGGCAAGTTTTTTTCTGTTATTATTATGAACGTCTGATATAGTTGAGCAGAATGCTCTTTTATGAAGTTACTTCATTAAAGGACATATTTAATGAGATTATGCCTGAAAAGTTTTTGGATTTTTTTATCATATGTGACCAGTCACGGAAACTAGGGACACAAGTCGGTTCTGGGGCATTTTGAGTTATTCATAGATTCTGAGAGTGTAATATCCAAGCTTTCCAACGATGTGTAACATGTGGAAATCTGATAATATTTGGAGAAGTTGTGGCCATTTTAAAGTAGGCACTTAAAAAAGCTCAAAGAGGAGAAAACGAGCTAAAGATTGTGCAGTTCTCACCTGTCTCTGCTGCTGGGGGTGACAATAGGGCTCATTTACATCTCATTTAGATAAGCCATACCCCCTGTAAAGCTCCTCCATGTGCTTTACAGCTTTTTTTACACTTCGAATGAGTGCACTTCTGCCGCACTAGGCGAAAAACAATTGTGCTGCCCCTCTATTTGCAACGTACCAGCAACAACACACAAAGACCAATATGCCATATAGCCTGCATATAACGCAAAACCAGCAACAACACACAAAGGCCAATATGCCATATACATACAGTATAACGCAAAACCAGCAACAACACACAAAGACCAATATGCCATATACATATAACGCAAAACCAACAACAACAAACAAAGACCAATAAGCCATAGGCCTACATATAGCGCAAATAGTACGCAACGCTCGTGTGCCCAAAATGTCAACAATATTAAAGTTTATGTAGGAGGCAAATGCCTGCTGGCATTTTTCTTTAACCAGTAATTTCTGCAATTTTCCAAATAATCACATTTCACCTCCTCAAATTACACCACTTTCTTATGTGCGTATACACACACAAATGAAATGTCCGCAAGCACATTATATCATCAGCAGGTTCAGCATCTTAAATAACGACTAAAGAGCAAATGAAGCTTAACTTACATTTCAGAAACACGCACGGCAGGCCTTCATCGCAGCAGCAAAGGTCTTAACTGCATCCTCTATTTCGATTCTCCGTCACATATGAAACAGCCAGCCACCGCTGTCAGCGAGCCGAGCCGCCGTATTGAAGCACTGAGGGCGAGCGCGCTGCGCCCATACCTCCGGTTCAGTTTCCCGAGCCCACGAAGTGCGGCGAAAACAATTTCGGTGTAACTGCCAGACGGTTCATCTCGTCTGCGACAATCTTTGCGGCATCCATCTTCATTGAATTTTGATATCAGAGAGAGCTGGCCAGAGCACAGCATAATAAGTAGCCATGTGGTTGACTTGGAGGGCGGGGGCAAAAGCGCCGGGTTATTCAGTATGGAAATACACACAGACAATGACACGCCACGCCCCTACTGCATGCTAGAATCTCCGAAAACAAGCCGATTTCAACCTCAAAATGTAAGCTTTTAAATATACCAATACTGCTATCTCAAACATGGAGAGGCTTCTTCGTGATTTCAATTAACAGATTCTCCAAAAAATTTAAAATCACCAATTTTGAAAAAAAACTCTTCTTTCTCATTTTGCTCGAAAGTTGTGCTGCCGACTTGTGTCCCTGGTTTCTGTGACGGGTCACATATGTTCATTTAAAATATATATTGTATAAAATGACTTCTTATTTTGTTTAGTTTTATTGTATTTGTGTGATATTTGTATTTTTATAATTGAATTTTTGCCATGAAAATAGCTTTGAATGCTGACATGGCATTAAATAAAATAATCTGAATCTGATGTAGTTGAAGAACCAACTACGTCAGATCAAAAAAAAAAAAAATACCACCACCACTTTTGAAAAATCTCGCGGCACAAATATACCAATACAAATAAATAAAAACATCTCCAGTTAACTCAGAGCATTCATTTTGTTAATTTGTTAAATAAGAGGCGATCTAGCACTGAAATGTTTTTTTTATCAAGTGATCAAAGTGCTTGTTGCCGCAGCGATCAGTGGCTCAGATACCGCGTTCTGTTGTGGCTTGCGCGGTGCACGGTCTGAACTCGGACGCGCGCTTCAATCCGTTGGGAGACTTTCTATTCGTTCGGGTGAAGGAGAACTCATGTTGCCACTGCTAAGCTCCACTCTGCTGTTGTGTGCCCGTGCGCCACGCATGCATGTGGGAAAAAGTCGCGCGAGTAATTTACGTCACGTGATCTTTTTTTTTGGTGGTTCGCCGATCAATCTATTTATAGCCAATATCGGCCGATCATGATCGGCGTCCGATCAATCGGAGCATCCCTAACATAAACCATTAGGGGGGTCTGCGGTGTCGCCCCTTATTCAAGCTGACTCACCAGATCCTCCTGTGGGCCCAAGGGAAACTGCTCTTGCTGAGGGTAGTAAACATCACGGTGTATTTAAATCACTATGGTACAGGCCTGGCCAAGGCTATGTCTGTACGCTTTTCCCTGGTTGCTCTGCTCCCGGAAATTTCTGGAGAGAGTTTGCCGGGGTTTGCAGGACCCAGAAAACACCTCAGACCCCAGAGGGTTAACAAACCGATGTGTATATTTATTTATTGCGGTGCACATGCGGGAACTGTATTAACTGTATCAATAACGGTGCATATGTTTGCCCAGCACTATTATGAATGACTGATGTAACAAACGTTTCTTTATCTTTACTCAAATAGTCGCACTTTAAGACTGTCTTTCTCTTCGCTGGAGGAGACATCCAAGCCCTCTCTGTATCTCCCTTGTGTCTGGATTTTGCGCCCAGCATGGTTAAGGCTTTTCTTCACCCTAGATCGGGATATGTTCCCAATGTTCCTACTAATACTATAAGGCCTACAGTACTGCAGGCCTCCTCCCTTTCTAGGAGAAACTAAATCTGCTCTGCCCAGTTAGGGGCTTACATCCTTATGTCCACAAAGCTGCCCTGTGGAGGAAATCTAAACAGTTGTTAATTTGCTTTGGGTCACCCAGAAAGGACTGCCCGGCATCTAAGCAGAGGATGAGCAAGTGGGTGGTCGAGGCCATCTCACTTATTTATGAGTTGGCTGATCAGCCCTCAACTTTGGCTGTACGGCTCACTCGACTAGGAGTATGGCTGCCTCTAAAGGATTATTGTGAGGACTTTCCCTCCAAGATGTTTGTCATGCAGCAGTGTGGTCCTCGCCACACACATTTGTGAGGTTTTATGACCTTGACCTCGGACTCCACTCCAGGGGCATGGGTGCTTTCATCTTAGTGTGCGCATAGACTTTGGACGGACACTTGGTATAGGCGGCGTGGCGTATAGCGCTCCCACAGTGTTTCAACACCGCACTTGTTGACTTGAAAGGGAACGTCTTGTTTACTTATGTAACCTTAGTTCCCTGAAGAGGGAACGAGATGCTGTGCCACCCTGCCATAATCCCGGCATGCCCATGATCGACTTGCTTAAGCCTATCAGAACCTGACACTTTTTGGTTCAGATGTGCTTTATAGTTTCCTGGTCGGCGACGTCACCAACCTATGATGTTCCATCACATCACTGGACTGATTTCATACGTGTTTCATGTCAAAATCATGCAGGGGTGTTCCCACAGCGTTTCAGCGCAGCGTCTCGTTCCCTCTTCAGGGAACTAAGAATACATAACCGAGACGTTATCTGGTCTCCCAAACTGGCCAAACTGGACTGTTTTGCTGGCTTAAGTTAGGGTTTTAGGAGACTTGTCAGACTTAGCTGGTCAAGCTGGAAGACCAGTTAAACATAAGCTTGACCTGGCTGGGAGACCAGCATAAACACCTTAGACTGGCTTATTAATTATTATTTTATTTTTATTTTTATTTTATTTTTTTACATCTTTGAGAACTAAGAGTGGTTTTCTCCCATAAAAGAAACATAGTGAGGCTACATTGTCTCAAAGAGTTTATAGATAAGTGTCTATGCGTTCTAGGTCAGAATCTTGGATGCTTGTCTATTATAGTGCATGTAATCAGTGTGCATAAAATCACATTTGCACCCTGTTCACTTTAAGGAGCTGCCGGCTAAAGGTTAATTGCTTTTGCTAATGTTATCGAGGCACCCTTCTAGAACTGGGTCATGTGCGCTCCCTACAAGATGGCCTTTGTGAAAGGAGTCATTTCTAACTTTATTCCTCAGAAGATTGAATAGAAAGTGCCGTTATCACCAGAAGGTGCCGTTTTCTGTAGATTCACTATCTTTAAATGAATAGTTTATACAAATATGAAAAAAAAATTTGTCATAATTTACTCTCTCATGTTTTGGGATTTTTTTGGTTCTGAAGACAGAGCCGGTTCTCGTTTCCATCCACAACTAAACCAAGAAAAAGATGCCAAAAAGTTCATAAAGTATCATCTAGTATCATAGAAGTATCATAAATTTGAGTAAACAAAGCTATCATATGAAATGTACTGCAAAAGTCATGGACCACTTTTATAGTGCTTTTGCATCCTTTTTTGTAATTTGAAAGTTTTCCGAAATATTTTCTTTTGTGTTCCACTTATGAAAAAAGGTTCTACAGGTTTGGAACATTATGATGGTGAGTAAATGATGATTATTATTTTAGATTGTTCGATTCCCATTATTTAAAGCCACATCTTGCAGTATTTTGTTTTGTTTTATTTATGGCATTGAATTGAACAGACCAGCATCTTGAACTCATTTATAGGTTGAAGCGTCTGGACTTCAGTGGGCATGTCTGCAGCGCTGCGTTAAATAGGCCAATTGTGTATGAAAATCGATGGTGGCGGTTGTGCTTTTGTTTACTCATCTGAAAACGAAGGACTTAAGTTGGCTTACAGACCTAATTTACTTACAGATCTTGTGCAGCATGCGGATTAATTTTATTTGTCTGAATATTCGGCCACAACAGAGACCAGGCCATACCAGACACATCTGATAATTGAAATAAACAAATGCAGTGATCCATCGATATTCTTCTATTGTTGCATATGCATAAAAAGGCTATTTGATATACTTTTCAAAGGCATGATGCATGTGAGGTGTATACAAAATAAGTGAATAAACCAGTAGAAAGTATTTTTCTCGCCTGGTGCATCATGTGGATTTTTCAGAAATGCATGTTTTTTTTCACCCATCAAAAACATTATTCACATTTGTTAGTGAGTCAACTTACTGTACTGAGAGCAGTTCTAGAATTGTTTGTTTGCTGTGAGGTATTGAGTTAAAGGGTTATATCAGCCAAAAATGAAAATGATTTCATCAATTACTCACCCTCATGTCGTTCCAAACCCGTAAGACTTTTTTTTCATCTTCGGAGCAAAAATGAAGATATTTTTAATAGAGGTCGACCGATATGGTTTTTTTCAGGCCGATGCCGATCTTTTGAAAGCCGATAAATGCTGCCGATTTCTTTGGCCGATATTTGGACGATCTGTGCTTGTTTTTAACCTCTATTTGAAAGATAAAATGTAACACAAATAATTACTTGAGATTTACAAAATTTCTCAACAAAAACATTTATTGAACACTTGACCAATCTGCACTTCTACACTTAAATTAAAAATGTATAATGTAAAACCATATTGTAAAATAATGTATAACAAATATATTAAATAAATGAAATATGTAAGAAGAAAATAAACTGTCAAATAAACTTTTCAATGAGGGGGTATAAGGGGGTGGTTTTCTTTTCAGTCATGACTAAATGAGGGGAAAAATACAAGGTTATGTTAGTATTTTTTGTATAGTATCTTGACGTCATCTTCAAGTCATTTTATAGATAGGTATAGTGTAACGAATGGCCTTAATCAAATGTCCTAGTTATTAGAAAACCTTGCCCCTCTCCCCTGTTGTCATCGGCCCTAAAACCAGTTCTCTTCAAAGGTCATCATCTCGGCTCCACTGAACGATCTCACCAAGAGACTGTGTCTGCAACCCTCAAAGACAGCACAGGAGACCAGACAGCGCTACCCATTTGGTCAAAGACTATAGAGATAAACTTCCAATACACAAGGACACTTACTCCATTCATAAACACAAACTTTCCCAAATGTTATAGTATTTCTCCTGTGTTTAATGCATGCTCCTATGTTTTATTAGTTATGATTCTTTAGTTATGTTAGATTAACTTCCGATGTTGATATCCAAAGATGATGTATGTATCACTGCTTTATTGTCTTCGAATCCCCTCTTTCTTGGTATCAAAATAATCCTCTTTTGATTTTATAATCAATGGTATACAATATGTTATGATAAATTACATCATGATATTTTTACCATACTTTTGTGTAAAGACTGCACAAATTCTCCATGCCAGCATGAACATGCAAATGGAGATAAGATGGAACAAAGACTTTTTCCCAGTCATCTTTGATTGGCCACCTCACCAAATAGGTGTGAACTGAGAGGACCTTTAAGAATGTCTGATTAGTTCAGACCTTTGCTCAATCTCTTTGAGACAACGTTTCCTGTTTTCTTCCGGCAACTTCATCTTCAAGTTAACTTCTTTGGATTCGACGCCGACCAATTAAATTTTTTTGGACTCAACATGGACCACCCCAAGAACCCAAACGAACGCTTCTACGCATTCCTGACAAAATCAGGAATCTCCTGCATATGGACTTGTTCAGCAACCAAAGTCAATGCAGGTACCCGTTCGCAGCCTTTAGATGCGTTCTAAGTTATTGTGCCCCTTTAAAGGACAAGTTCGGTATTTTACACTTAAAGCCCTGTTTTAAGATCGTTTCTGATGAAATAGAATGGTTAAGATTGAAATTCTGTGTTAGCACACAAGGCTAAAAACGTTTCTATCCTCTTCCCAAAAACTGTCCTGAAACATGTATTTTTGGTTTGTTTGTTTTGTTTGTTGACGGACAAAGCCAAATGGACATAACCTAATTATCACAAAAAAGGGGGGGGAAAAACTTTAGGCCATATAGACAAAATTTAATTATTTAATAATATAGTAATAACTATAACTTATAACAATAACGTATTTCACTAGTAAATTGCTGTTGAACAACAAAAACAACCACCAGATGGGAAAATTATATTTTACAATGACTTTAAATGCACCACAACTGTGTCCTTGTCTGATGTTCTTCCGACAACGGCAGCTGCACTGCTTAATGTCCCGCTGTTGGACCCTCTAGTCTACAGTGAAATACAGTCACACTTTACACTGTTTGGCCAGCATTTTAACCATGTTTAATCCAGCTACTAGCTAACGGTATGTTAACCCTCTGGGGTCGACAAACGCGCCGGCGCGTTTTGCTCGATTTTATTCACATAGCAGGAAAATAGACTTAAAATACTTAAGAAATATAAAAAAATAATATCTTCAATATCTATTTTTTTGTGTCCACTTACAATCGAAATAAAACATTGTGCTTTTGTAAAATAAAGAAAATAAACAGTGGGCTTTCTGTCACTCCGTCTCTGTTAACCTTTTTTCTGGAGCACGTCTCTAAACTTAAACAAAACTCACCGAATACTATTCACCCAAGCATGAGCAATATATCTTTATTATCATTTAAGTTTGTACTTTTAAAATATCTAATTCAAAACTAAAATGAATATTCTCTGTTTATGTAATCTATAAAAAAAGAGTGGTGTCAGCCGATCTCATTATCGTTCTCTCAGCTCATTATTCTGTTAATGTGACACGCTCACAGAGAGCGGGCGCTATTCAGACACAAATGATCTGAAGCGACACATGCAAACGTGTCAACGCCCCTCATAAACGCGATAACACACCAAATTTAATCATCAGATTAATGTACTATTTCTCTTGCGAGGCTGTGACTGTGAAAAATAATCCTGGGACATTTACCTCAGAACATGTGCTGGTTTATTTTCATTTCGAAGAGCGACAGATCTAGCCGAGAATTGTGAGTTGCCTAAGTTTTTTATTCTTGTGCTTTGTTCTAATCGCGATATGGAATAGTGTCTGTAAATGCAAAAAGACTTTAAATTTGAATCACGTTTCTGTGTGTGAATGAATTAACGGCACAGATGAGCGCTGTTGTTTGTTACAAATGAAATATGAAAGACAACATTTCGTAGTTTTGGATAGATTATAAAGTTTTTATTCTAAAATATCAAATAAGCTTTTTTTATCCAGTTTCTGCTCATGTTAAATATATAGTAGGCTATGTTCTGTCAACAATAAACTCATCAACTAAGATTTATAGTGTTTGTTCCAATGTAAGCTATATCAAACTAATGAATCCTTAACTTTAAAATACTTTTAAAAAGAATACTTTATAAGAAATTTATGGGAAAAGACAATTTTATTTTCAAGATGTTTCCAACTCTAACTTTGAACAAATTCTGTAGAATGGCCCATATAGCCTATTTGAAAAGGATTTGTCTCCAGGAATGACTAAAAATGTGCTTTTGACTTTCATTTATATTTGGATTATATATATATATATATATATATATATATATATACACTGCCGTTCAAAAGTTTGGGGTCGGTACGATTTTTAATGTTTTTAAAAGAAGTCACTTATGCTCACCAATGCTGTATTTATTTCTTTAAAAATGCAACAAAAAACAGTAATATAGTGAAATATTATCAAAATTTAAAGTATCTGTTTTCAGTTTTAATATAATTTAAAATATTATTTATTCCTGTGATCAAAGCTGAATTTTCAGCATCATTACTTCAGTCTTCAGTCACATGATCGTTCAGAAATCATTCTAATATGAGGAGTTGATGCTCAAGAAACATTTATGATTATGATCAATGTTCAAAACAGTTGTGTACCATTTTTTTACGATTCTTTGATGAACAGAAAGTTAAAAACAACAGCATTTATTTTAAATATAGTCTTTTGAAACATTATAAATGTCTTTACTCTCACTTTTGATAAAATTAGTTCCTCCTTGATGAATAAAAGTATTGATTTATTTTATTTATTTCCCCCCAAAAATAAAATAAAAATACTTACTGACCCCAAAGTTTTGAACGGTAGTGTTACAAAAGATTCCATTTCAGATAAATACTGTTCGTTTGAACTTTACCTCAGAAGTGCTGGTATTTCGGGAAGCAACAGATTCAGCTGAGCTGAGGAATACTGTAGTAAGTTTTTTTCATTCTCAAGTGAATCGCGTTTCTGTGTGTGAATGAATAAACGGCAGAGATGCGCTGTTTACCACAACTCGGAAAAAGACAGTTTAAATTTGAATCGCTGTGTGTGAATGAATGACCCTTTTTGAGCAAACTATATTGCTATACTGAAATGAGTAAAAATCGTCTGAAATATGTTGAAATAAAATGTATTTGTATAAGCAACGTATTAAACTGCAAATTAACATTTATATTTCTTATATAAACGAAAGACCTATGTAACCTTTTTAATAAAAATATATATTTACAAGGTAGATGTAAACAAACTATTAAAATGTAAATATAAGCCTTTTCTTCAAATATTTTTTATTGAGTTTTATTAGTGACAAATTTGGGGAGAGGATACATATTCCAAAACTGAAAATACAGTATGAGAATTAACTGCACAATTACTAGACATGGAAAAATATAAAAAAATGAGATGCATCCAACTGTGAACCAATTTGGTAGAATATATATATATATATATATATATATATATATATATATATATATATATACATACATACACACACACACACATATATATTGATCTTGCATTCTTTCTTGTGGCTCAGTGACACACCTGAATGAATGGCTCATTAAGTATGTTGGCCCCATTGTCTCCTCAGGTGTGAACCACTAAATATGCATGATGGTGATGAAATCGTTGACGCCCCTTGCGCATATTGCCTTTCCAAACAAAAAGTGTCTTACAAAATTTAAATCAATGTATTGTTTTATGTGAATGATTAGGCAGGATGATTTTCAGATCATTTTGAAGAAAAAACTCTAGGCAACGACATCCATTAGACAAAAGTCTTATTCAGCCATATTTAGTATGTGTTTTGTGGCCTTATTTCAGAAACTTTATTTTTTATTTTTTTCAATAACCATGCATAAACAATATTCCCTCAAAAATACAAACATGTACATACATGTTGCTCACATATTATGGTAGCCCTGTTTGTGCTAAATATAGTGTAATTACACCTTTGCCATTAATATGTTTATAAGCAACTGAAAAAAGCACAAATGTCAGGGCATGTCAGAAAATATCAAGGACCCCAAAAACCCCTTAGACCCCAGAGAGTTAAAGTTAGCTGCTGACTAGCATCAGTGCAGCGAAGCGATGTTTCTGTTATACTAACGTCTGTTTTCAGAGCATCCAAGAGAAGCACTGGCATAACAGTAGCACCGAAATGAAGCACAGAAATCCGCGTGGATATTCGGTCCGGTAGATAACGGTTGTTAAGGCACCAGTGCCGTATTAGCACCGGGCCTGTCTGTAGCTACCCTCTAGCAAAGCAAAGCCAGTCCGTCACTACCCTATAGTAGGGTTGGGTGGTATTTCGGTAATATCGTATACCGCGGGGTCTTAAAATGGCAACGGTATCAGTTTCAATACCGTCATTACCAGCACTTATATATAATATATAAATATAATTTATTCAATGCCTAAAAATGCTTATGTAGTTTTCATCAAGTGACAGTGTGGAGGAGAAAGAGAGAGAGAGAGAGAGAGAGAGAGAGAGAGAGAGAGAGAGAGAGAGAGAGAGAGAGAGAGAGAGAGAGAGAGAGGCGGTAAATACTGACGAGGCAATTTGTAAATGTTGCAATAAAAAAGGTGACCGCGAGAGATGGAAACACCTCTAACCTAATGTCGCATCTCCGAAACAACCACCCACTCACTGCTGCGAAGATGCATTTTGCCCCGAGTTCATTAAATAAGGGCATTAGTTTATATTTGTTGAAATATTATAATGTTATTTTTTTACGTTGATAATGAAAACTGAACAGCACGAGTAAGATGGGATGCATCGGGAGTCAGACATTGACTACTTAATTAAGTTTCATTTTGTAGAAGGTCTTTCTTTAAAGTGAATTTCGTTTTGTATAAACTGTATCTTAATTTTAATATTTTTTTATCAACCAATAATAAATAAGAATCAAATATAGCAGACAACATAATCATGACATGATCGTGCGCTGGCGCACCGCGGTCACTTGCATTGAAATCTCATCATAAATTAACAGAAACTCGGTGTATGTCTCACAGACATGACAGATATCTAAATAAAGCTTGAAATTTCATTAAACGAAAACAATTCAAAACGAAAAGAAATAGGCCTGTCATGATCTGTGTGATGAACGACGGGAAACAATAGCGAGTAAACGGGTATTTAATGAAGAAGGTGAAACAGTACAGGCAGATGATAACAAGGTGACGCAGGGACTTCGGTGGTCAGGATCCGTGATGAAGTGAAGAGGTGCGGTGACGGTGTGACGGCAGACGAAAACCCAGCGACGAAGACGAAGAACAGGAACAGGAAGACAAGGCAGGAACCGGACACTGGAACACCAACACGAACGACATCAAACAACGATCTGACAAGGATGATAGAACAGCGGTAAGTATAAGTAGAGTGGTGAGATTGATTGCAGCTGGTGAAGTGGATGAGGATCAGCTGAAGTGGATCAGGTGATGTCATACACTCACGCCCACTACACACGTGCATTCATACCACAACATAAACACGAGACGAGAAGGAACAGAGAATGTGTCTACCGTGACAGTACCCCTCCTCCTAAGAACGCCTCCTGGCGTTCCCAGACTCCTTACCCTGTCGATTGTAATCATCGATGAGGGAGTGATCCAGTATGTCTCTAGCAGGCACCCAACTTCTCTCCTCCGAGCCGTAACCCTCCCAGTCCACCAAGTACTGAAATCCGCGTCCTCTCCGCCTAGAGTCCAGTATACAATTAACCGAATACGTGGTCTCCCCATCTACGAGTCGCGGTGGAGGAGGAACCGGGACAAGCGGATTAATATGAGAATGAAACACGGGTTTAATCTTAGATACATGGAAGGCGGAATGGATCCTCCTGTACGCGGGAGGCAATTTGAGGCGGACTGCCACCGGACTAATGATCTTGGTGACAGTAAACGGGCCAATAAATTTGGGAGCAAGTTTATTAGATACGGAGCGAAGAGGAATGTTCTTGGTTGAAAGCCACACTTTTTGACCAACAACGTATACGGGAGGCTTCGACCTGTGGCGATCGGCCTTAGCCTTGGTGCGCGCCCCCACCTGGAGTAGAGTCTCACGGGCTCTAGTCCAGGTGCGGTGACACCTCTGAACAAACGCGTGAGCGGAGGGGACCGCGACCTCGGATTCCAGACTGGGAAAAATTGGTGGCTGGTAACCTACACTACACTCAATGGCCCGTAGCCGACACTGGGAACGTGTTGTGGGCGTACTCCACCATGGAGAGTTGTTGACTCCAAGAGGAAGGATTCTTGGAAACCAAACATCGCAACACTCTCTCCAAATCCTGGTTGGCTCTCTCGGTCTGACCATTGCTCTGGGGATGAAACCCTGAGGACAAACTGACAGTCGCCCCCAGTAATTTGCAAAACTCTCGCCAAAATTTGGACACGAAATGGGGTCCCCTGTCGGAAACCACGTCAATCGGAAGGCCATGTAAACGAAAACCGTGATCTACGACTGTAACCGCTGTCTCCTTAGCTGAGGGTAATTTGGGTAAGGGAACAAAATGGGCTGCCTTCGAGAATCGGTCCACTACAGTCAAAACAACTGTGTTACCCTGAGAGGCCGGGAGGGCAGTAATAAAATCGAGCGCGATGTGGGACCAGGGTCTCGAAGGAACCGACAGCGGCTGAAGTAACCCGTCTGGAGGTCGATTGGAAGTCTTACCAGTGGCACAAACCGAGCAAGCCAAAACAAAATCGTGAATGTCGCGAGCCATAAGTGGCCACCAGAATCGTTGCTTGACTAAAAAACTAGTGCGATTAACTCCAGGATGGCAAGCCACGTTGGAGTTATGACCCCACTGGATGACGTCGGACCGTAATCCCTCCGGCACAAACAAGCGATTCGGTGGGCAACCGGACGGAGGCGTTACCCCTTCTAAGGCCTTCTTGACCCTCGATTCGACCTCCCATGTGAGTGTAGAAACGAATAGAGTTTCGGGCAAAATGTACTCGGGAGTAGACGGGCGTTCGGAAAAATCAAATATGCGGGATAATGAATCGGGTTTGATGTTCTTGGAACCCGGACGGTATGAAAGAGAAAAATCGAAACGACCGAAAAACAATGCCCACCGAGCCTGCCTGGAGTTCAATCTTTTGGCGGTTCTGATGTATTCTAGGTTCTTGTGATCAGTCCAGACAATAAAAGGTACCCCCGACCCTTCTAACCAGTGGCGCCATTCCTCCAACGCTAACTTAACTGCCAACAACTCTCTGTTACCAATGTCGTAGTTGCGTTCGGCTGGAGATAAACGATGAGAAAAAAACGCGCAGGGATGCATCCTGTCGTCTGTGGAAGAGCGTTGGGACAACACTGCGCCTACTCCCACCTCTGATGCGTTGACCTCCACCACGAACTGACGTGAAGAATCAGGGGCGACAAGGATGGGGGCTGAAACAAAGCGGCCCTTCAGTTTAGAGAACACAGCTTCGGCTGTGTCTGACCACCTGAACGTAGTTCTGGGGGAGGTCAAGGCCGTCAGAGGTGCGACTAGTTGGCTGAAATTGCGAATAAAACGCCGGTAGAAATTGGCGAATCCCAGAAACCTCTGCAGGGCCTTGCGGGCTTGGCCAATCTACCACAGCCTTGATCTTCTCAGGGTCCATCCGCACTCCCTCAGACGAGACGATGTACCCTAGAAACGGGACCAACTGTGCATGAAAATCACATTTCTCCGCCTTGACAAAAAGCCCATTCTCTAGCAACCGCTGAAGCACTCGTCTGACGTGTTGCACGTGTTCCTGGAGAGAAGAAGAAAAAATCAATATGTCATCCAGGTAGACATATATGAACTGATCGATCATATCTCGCAACACGTCGTTGACCAGTGACTGGAAAACTGCCGGGGAGTTGGACAGCCCGAAAGGCATGACCAAATATTCAAAGTGCCCCCTGGGGGTGTTAAACGCAGTTTTCCATTCATCCCCCTCCCTGATGCGAACCAAATGATAAGCGTTACGTAAATCCAATTTTGTGAAGATGGACGCTCCCTGCAACCTCTCGAAGGCTGAAGACATCAACGGCAAAGGATAAGTATTCTTTACCGTGATGTTATTCAGCCCTCGGTAATCAATACAAGGTCGCAGAGAACCGTCCTTCTTCCCCACAAAAAAGAATCCCGCCCCCGCTGGAGAAGAGGAACGGCGAATGAACTTGGTTGCCAGAGAATCAGAAATATATTTCTCCATAGCCTTCCTTTCAGGAATAGAAAGTGAATATAACTTGCCTTTAGGCGGAGACTTACCTGGCAGTAAATCTATAGCACAGTCATAGGGACGATGCGGAGGGAGAGAAGCAGCACGAGACTTACTGAACACCTCCTTCAGGTCCAGGTACTCCGCGGGCACGTTAGACAGATCCCCTGCTTCCTCCTGAAACACAGAAACAGGCACAGATGAACATGCAGACACGAGACAAGACTTATGACATTCCTTGCTCCACTCCAGTACTGATCTATGGTGCCAGTCCACTCGGGGGTTGTGACGGATGAGCCAGGGATGTCCGAGGACGACGGGTGCAAGAGGTGAGTCCATGATATAGAATGAAATAGTCTCAGAATGGTTGCCGGAAGTGGTGAGGGTAATGTCTTCAGTGCAAAGGGAAATGGTGAGGAGTTCTTGTCCGTTAAGTGCGTGACCTGCAATTCTGTGAGTGAGGGGTCTGCGGGGAATCTGAATTCTTTGTGCAAAAGTGTGGTCCATAAAATTACCTTCAGCCCCAGAGTCCAGAAGTGCATGGCAGTCGTGCTGTTGGACGGACCACCTTAGTCTTACCGGAAGGAGCGTGGAGGTAGATGTAATCGATGATGAGGTCTGCCTAGCGGAGATCCCACCCGACAGTAGCCTCAATCTTACTGTCGGGCTTGGCCTTTTACCGGGCAATTGTATGCGTAATGTCCCGCTCCTCCGCAATACAGGCAAAGGCCCTGGGATCTCCGCCTCTCCCTCTCCTCCCGGGAAAGCCGAGCTCGACCCACCTGCATGGGCTCGGGATCGTAGACAGGGCTGACCACGTCCCTGCCGCTGGATCGTGGAGGGTCGGTCCCTGCGAAGGTACGGGTGGACGGAACTCGGCGCTCGACCCTAGACAGCCGAGCGTCCACCCGCAGAGCCAAGTCGACCAACCCGTTGAGAGTGGTGGGTAGATCCAGGGCGTAGATCTCCCTCTGGACGTGGTCAGCCAGCCAATGCAGGAACATATCCCACTGCGCCTCCTCGTTCCAGCCGCACTCCGCCGCCAGGGTCCGAAATTCAATCGAATAGTCGGAGACCGATCTCTCTCCTTGCTGCAGCTCTGCCAGTCTTCTGGCTGCCTCCCTTCCAGAGACAGCCCTGTCGAAAACCTTCCTCATCTCAGCGGCGAGGGTCTGGAACGAGGCGTAGCATGGGTGTTGATTCTCCCACACCGCCGTTCCCCAAAGCGCAGCCTTCCCAGTCAGCAGGGTGAGGACGAACGCCACCTTTGCCTGTTCTGTATCAAAAATGCTTGGCTGCAAAGCGAAATGCATTGTGCAGCGGGTCAGAAATGCTCTACAGAAGGCTGGCTCACCTGAATAGTGTTCTGGAACCGGAAGACGGGGCTCTGACTGGGAGGGTCTCTCTGGTGGTGTGGGAGGAACGGCCGGTGTGGGCGGCGCAGTGGGACCCTGTAGGATTTGGATCTGCTGGGTGAGCTCGGACACCTGCGTCACCAAAGCCTGTACTGCGCGGCCCGTGTCGCCGATCTCCCTCTGCTGAGAATCCATTCTTCTTATGCTATGGTGAATAAACTCCTCCATTGTTCTCTGAGACGTGCTCGCTGCTTCCCTTTCCTGGTCAGATCGTTCTGTCATGATCTGTGTGATGAACGACTGGAAACAATAGTAAACGGGTATTTAATGAAGAAGGTGAAACAGTACAGGCAGATGATAACAAGGTGACGCAGGGACTTCGGTGGTCAGGATCCGTGATGAAGTGAAGAGGTGCGGTGACGGTGTGACGGCAGACGAAAACCCAGCGACGAAGACGAAGAACAGGAACAGGAAGACAAGGCAGGAACCGGACACTGGAACACCAACACGAACGACATCAAACAACGATCTGACAAGGATGATAGAACAGCGGTAAGTATAAGTAGAGTGGTGAGATTGATTGCAGCTGGTGAAGTGGATGAGGATCAGCTGAAGTGGATCAGGTGATGTCATACACTCACGCCCACTACACACGTGCATTCATACCACAACATAAACACGAGACGAGAAGGAACAGAGAATGTGTCTACCGTGACAAGGCCACTCGCTGATTATTTAATCCATGATGTGCATTTCTGTCTATGCGCGTTCATACTGAAATGGCGATCATCAAATTAAACGAAACTATTCAAAATGAAAAGAAATAGGCTGGCCTACTCTCTGATTATGTAATCCATGATGTGCATTTCTCTCTATCATTCACTATGGAGATGGCGATTCGTCAGTTTCTTTAAACGAAACAATTCAAAAGGAAAAGAAATATAGGCAGCATACTCTCTGATTAATCCATGATGTGCATTTCTCTCTATGCGCGTTCATACGGAAATGGCGATCATCAAATTAAACGAAACTATTCAAAACGAAAAGAAATAGGCTAGCCTACTCTCTGATTATGTAATCCATGATGAGCATTTCTCTCTATCGTTCACTGTGGAGATGGCGATTCGCCAGTTTCTTTAAACGAAACAATTCAAAAAGAAAAGAAATATAGGCAGCATACTCTCTGATTAATCCATGATGTGCATTTCTCTCTATAGGCGCGTTCACTACGGAGATATCAATCGTCAATTTCTTTAAACGAAACAATTCAAAACGAAAAGAAAAAGGCTAGCCTATACCTTCTGATTATGTAATCCATGATTTGCATTTCTCTCTATATATGCGCGTTCACTATGGCGATCGTCAACTTAATCTTTGCAGCACTGACAGAAAAGTTGTATTAATAAAAATCAATGGACGCGTCACCGGATTTACAAATGCACGTCTTGCTTGTTGCTTGTTAATTTAATTTAAATTAATTAATAAAATGAATACAATTGTCATAATTAAAATAATTAAATATTATTAATTGTCCCATTTTTGCTCATTTATAAATAGTATTTATATCTACCACCCCCTCAGCACCTGGGTTAAAAAATTATTTGGCACCACCATATTATAACGACCCACGTATTAAAAATAGGGATCAGACACAACGTGGTTGGCCTTTATTTTTTATTTTTATTTTTTTGCCCGATCTGGTATTCAGTTTCTGAACGGTGTAGGCACAAGCCAACAGTTTGGTGACGCTGTCTGAGCCTTATGTCATAATTTTTAATTTTTAATTAGTCACGGTAATACCGGATACCCCGGTAAAATAGGGAGGAGGTTTGAAGGTATCAAAATTTGGATACCGCCCAAGCCTACCCTATAGTGCGTTGGTCTCTTTTTTATTACTTATTTCTCTGCATTGAGTGAAAACCCTGTCAAATATAAGACAAATAAAAGTCTTAGATTCACTGTCTGTAATTGCAAAATTCTTGCTTACTTATTGTGACATGATAGCAACCCTTCTGCTGTGATAATGCAACTTCAACTATGCTATCAATATCCAAACTAGCCGAACGTCATGTCGCCTATTCATGTTTTTTCTCGAAGTTGGCAGTAACATTTTGTTTTTTCATAGAATTGAATCCTTACCGTTTTCTCCAAGGAACTTAGCTCCTTCCTTAGGCACTGGATGAGGTCTGCTCACTCTGCTGGAAAATGACTCTAGCGGCAGCGTGTGTCGAACACGTGTTCCACAACAACAACAACAACACTAAGCTGCCCTCAGATGTGCCTGCCTAATAATCGGCTTGATATACTTGGATATTGGCCGATGACGATTATGTTAAGAAATGCAAAAAATCAGCCGATTAATCTCCGACCGATTGATCGGCCGCCTCTAATTTTTAATAAAATCGGAGCGATTTCTGTCCCTCCATTGACTGCTATGCAACTTCCACTTTGATGCTTCAAAAGGTTAATAAAGAGACCGTAAAACTAATCCATATGAATTGAGCGGTTTATTAAAAAATTTCTGAAGAGACACGATCTCTTTATGATAAACAGATTGTATATAAGCTTTTATAAACATTTATCAAAACACACATCAGTTATGATAAACGGAAGCTCAAGCATGTTCGCTTGAGAACAAATGAGGTTCATTTTCGTCAAGTCAAGTCACCTTTATTTATATAGCGCTTTTACAATACAAATTGTTTCAAAGCAGCTTTACAGAGATAAGAGGAAAGTAAAGTTGTAATAGTATTGTTAAATTCAAAATTAAATGTTAAATGTCCCCAACTAAGCAAGCCAAAAGCCAATGGCGAATGAAGGCGAAAAAAAAAGGCGACAGTGGCAAGGAACCAAAACTCCATCAGGTGACAGAATGGAGCATTGCATTGCATGCATTTAGTTGCATTTGTTATTCCATCACCAATTAATTAGGTCATCTATAGCAGTTGCGTGACCGTGGAGAGCAAAACTTTGTTTCTCACTGGATTTGTCATCTATAAAGGTTAAAAAGAAAAAATAAATAGCCGGGGTGCCCCTCACAAAAATGTGGGGAAATTTTGTAAGAGCCCTATATCTAAAATGGCTGCCATCAGCCAAGCTGGAAATTAACTTTTAATTGAATTTAAATTGTTAATTTAACTTTTTTAAATTGACATTTAAAGAGCCAAAAATTGGCGGCCATCTTGAATTGGAAGGTCAAAAATTGGTTAAATCAATAAATTTACATAATTTATGAATTTCTTGACCCAAATAGTTTCAGGAACCATGTATTATGCAGCACTGTGGGCAAACCTCTTAACCAGCGCCCCTATTTTTGAGAATTTTCTGAAAACGACATACCCAAATACAAATGTCTGTAGCTCCTAAACCATAAGGTCCACATTCATAACTCTGTTATTTTTTTAAACTAGACACTTGCAACTTTGTTACCCAAGAGTCATAATAACTCAAAGTTGCACAGGAACAGAGTAAAACAAGGTAGAATTTACAGTAAATTGACTAACGATTTCTTTGAATGAACTTCATTTAGGGAAAAAATGATCAGACTTTTAGGTTAGTGGCCTGAAAACACCATAAAGATAAAACTGAATGTGTGACCATGTTTTGATTCAAATTTGAAGATGATACTCCCAAAAATGTAGTTTCTGTAAGCTTTTATTCAAGAAAAGTCTAGGTGTCCTTTGCAAAAGGCCATTTGGAGACTCCAAATGGACACCTGGTAACCAAATGACATAAGGAGTAAACACTACATACAACATACATGTATATCAATTCAGAACTGTTCTGCCCATCAAAGCAAGAAGAACAAGAAAAAATGATTACAGCACAACATTTGAACATTTGAACAAAATACTCTTCATTTTGAACAATTCTAATAGCAAAAACATCCTCATCAACATTGTGCCATCTTTCACTGTCTTAGCACTGTGAGGTGCTAAGAGACACAGTAGGTACTGACTGGCTCCCTCTCTCCCTCTCCCTCTCCCTGTACCTCTGGTAATGTTAGCTGAAGCAGATTCAGATGGAGATGAAGAAGACTGCTGTGGTCTCTTTCGTCGCTCAGGACTGGACTCCGGATTCCAGTCCGGATCTGTTTCAGTTGAAGGCCTATTTTACAGCACAGGAACACACACAAAAGAGGATTTCAGTTTGAGTCAAATATTAGAGACAAACTATTATTAGGAGCATCAAGATTACATCATATTACAATAACAAATGCCTATTTGTCAAATACCTTATGCTTATAATGCTCAGCATTATAAATGCTTTGTAATAATTATATATTTTTCCACATATCTTTACCTGAAATCTCATAACTACTCATATAGCTTCGTGTCTTTGCTAGTCATCTCCACTGTCATTTTATAATCAAAAACATGACATGAACAGGAAAAATGCCAATACTTCATAAACATAAAAAGTCAAGACAATGCGATGAAACTTACCATTCTAAAACTGGATCGAGTCCATGAACAAACAGGCCGAATCGACGCTCGACACCGTGGACTCTCTGTCTCCTCGCTCCTCTCTCCGCTTCTTTCTACTTTCTTCTTTCTGTATGTCGTCACCGCGGCCAATACACTCCCAATACAACAAAAGAGATCGTTTTTGAACATTGGAATACAGATTAGAATTGTTATTTCATTGAAAGTGAACATGATGCATTGCTCTAACTTGAACCGCTTATGTAAACAAAGGAGGATATTTTGTATTTTTCCCTATTTTTTCGTTGTTTTGGATTAAAAAGTGGGATGCATTTTGAAGAGTGGACCCCTTACATTGAAATGTATGCTGGTGTTTCTTGGATTCGTCCGAACTGATCTGAACCATAGGAGATGAAAGATAAGTATTGCCGTTCATTGTGTTCATATTTACAGTGTCTGTCAGTCAGTATTTAATTTAACCCTTTCCTCTCTGGTGTATTGATTGCAAAAACGAGTTCAGAACGTGATTCTTGAGTGTTTTAGCTTTCAATTAATGCATAGTTTATGATAGTTGATTGAATATTTGTTATAAAACAAAGTTAATAAAATTATAGACACGCACCTACGCCCACGGGCCGGTGCTGCATTAACATTAACTTAAAAAGTTAATTTCCAGCTTGGCTGACGGCTGCCATTTTGGATATAGGGCTCTCACAAAATTTCCCCACATATTTGTGAGGGGCACCCCGGCTAATTTTTTTCTTTAACCTTTATAGATGACAAATCCAGTGAGAAACAAACCTTAGCTCTCCACGTTCACAGAACTGCTATAGATGACCCAACTAAATGGTGAAACATTTATTAATTAATAAATAAATAATTTCTTTGCATTGTTTCATAGTGTTGCCTTCAACATACCTAAAATGACCCTCAGAAAAATAAAACATTTTCAAAATTGTTTTTGATTTTAGTAGTGAGGTTCCAAGTTAATCAAAGTTAGAATTTTGCTAAAAATATTTACTTCTTTTTATGTTTTGTTGATTATTCCAAATATAATTATTTTATGTAAACAGAGGCATATCTAAAATGAGTGTCTGATGCAGTTGCTTGTGTTTATTTCACGAAGCACATCTGTGCAGACAGACTGGCTAAACCGACCGTCTGCTGGCTGTCTCACGTCCTTGAGGTCAGATAAATCCTATCACATAGAGACTCTTTCACCTAGATATCATCATATAGAGACTGTGTCTGTTTCCCGATTTAGGACATACAAAAAACCCATTTAAGGGTAAAAATGTAATTGATGTTCAACGAATAAGAAACAGATATAATATAGATGAACAATTGATAAAGCTTGGGTTGCTGAATATTCGTTCCCTTACTTCAAAAGCACGTATTGTTAATGATATGATCACTGATTATACCCTAGATGTGCTGTGTTTGACAGAAACCTGGCTAAAACCAGACAATTGCATTACTTTAAATCAGTCCACCCCGCAAGATTACTGTAATAGTAATCTAGGGAGGTATTGCTCCCCCCAAAGGGGGAGGTATTGCTGTAATTTATAGTAACATCTTCAGAATTATTGAAATCTTGATTTAAATATAATTATTTTGAAGTGTTGGTGCTTAATGTAACACTATCTAGTGTAAATGATAAATCACGTTTGGGATATGTGCTGGCTACTGTATACAGGCCACCAGGGCACCATACAGACTTTATCAAAGAATTTGCTGATTTTCTATCAGAGTTAGCACTGGCTGCACATAAAGTCCTAATTGTTGGTGATTTTAGTATACATGTAGATATTGAAAAATATGCATTGGGATTGGCATTTAAAGACATTCTGAACTCTATTGGCGTTAGACAACACGTATCAGGACCTACTCATTGTCGTAATCTTACTCTAGATCTAGATACTTTTATTTAGCTAAGGCTGCAAAGTCGACTCCGTGTTACAAATATGTTAGACCTATCACTCCTATCACTAAAGATCGCTTCATTAATAATATTCCTGATCAGTTTCATCTGCTCGGCATCCCAGATAGCTTAGAAGAACTCAATAATGTGACAGAAACTTTTGACTATCTCTTTTCCAGCACTTTAGACACAGTTGCTAAAGTGCTTAAAGAAGCATTTCATGGAAAAAGAGCACAATTGCGTACATAGAGGCCTTAAAAGCTGCTAGATCTACTTATTTTTCAACCCTATTAGAAGAAAATAAACAAAACCCCAGGTATTTATTTGAAACAGCTAAATTCACTAAAAGTAAAGCTTAAATCACAGACGTTTCCAAGCAACACAGCAGTAATGATTTTATCAGGGAGAAAATTATAACTATGCAACCATCTACTACAGTATCGCATCAGGCAGTTTAGTGTAGTCTCCTTGAGGAAAATTTTGATTAATTCATTGCTATAGGAGAGGAAGCATTTTCCAAACTTGTTAAATCATCTAAATCGACAACATGTATGCTAGACCCTATTCCGACTAAGTTATTGAAAGAGATGCTTCCAGAGGTCGTAGATCCTCTTCTTAAAATCATTAATTCGTCTTTGTCATTAGGATACGTACCAAAAACTTTTAAGCTGGCTATGATTAAACCGCTTGTTAAAAAAAACGCAACTTGATCCTGCAGAATTAGTCAATTACAGGCCGATCTCGAATCTACCTTTTCTGTAAAAGATACTAGAAAAGGCAGTATCCTCACAACTATGTTCCTTTCTAGAAAAAAATGGTATCTGCGAGGATTTTCAGTCGGGATTTAGACCCTAACATAGTACTGAGATTTGCTCTCATCATCTGATCGTGGTTGTATCCCTCTATTAGTGCTACTCTATCTTAGTGCTGCGTTTGATACTATTGACTACAACATTCTTTTTAAATAGACTCGAAAATTATGTTGGCATTAGTGGAATTGCATTATCATGGTTTAAATCATAATTATCTGACCATTATCAGTTTGTAGCAGAAAATGAAGAGATGTCTTAATTTAGATCATTACTATTGTCTTCAAACAGATGAACTGCATAATATAATGCTCTGATCCAATCTGACCTCTGACCTGTAATGCTGCCTGAATCATAATCATACACTGTTCTTTCGTTGGCTAGAGGATAATTTTTCTCCATTCTGTCACCTGATGGAGTTTTGGTTCCTTGCCACTGTCGCCTTTTTCGCCTTTCTTCTCCTTTGTCGCCATTGGCTTTTGGCTTGCTTATTTGGGGACATTTAATTTTATATTTAACAATATTATTATAACATATTTTTTCTGTTATCTCTGTAAAGCTGCTTTGAAACAATCTGTATTGTAAAAAGCGCTATATAAATAAAGGTGACTTGACTTGTGCTTATGGTCACCCATCTGGACGCCTGCTTCATTTGCGCAAGACGTGCATATGCGTGTCTGCCGCATCTGAATCATTGCTCTGCATCCATGAACATTTCTCCATAACGTTCATGCGGTGTTGGGAACATTACCTTAGTAAACTGTGAATAAAGTCATAGCTAAAGAACGCTGTTAGGACCTGCGTGCATTTTGATTTCATGTCATATTTCGCACCTCTGCCAGGATAAGATTGTTTAATTAAGTGCAAATTTATTCTTTGAACCAGAAAAGCGTTCTTGTTCAGTAGTATGTGCTAGTTGTCGGTGATGAAAGGCTTACCTCTGTGAGCGTGAAGTGCCCCGTCAATGAACTGGGCTCATAACCTCTCGCTGCCCTGCACTCTGTCTGACCTCTGCGTAGGGCTGGGCGATAATTCGATCTCGATACGGGATCGCGATAAAATTTTGAACGATTAGATAATATGCTTGGGACATATTACTCGATATCACATGAAAAAGTAAGTGCAACAACAACAGTATCAGAGTCTGCCTTATGCCGGTAGGACACGCCCACTTCTCAGCGAGCAGCGTGGCTACAGTAAACAGAAGGAGACTGAGAGAGAGGGAGAAAAAGTTGGAAAAAGGAGAAAAAATGAGTGAAACTGAAGTTGAGGACAGCGAAAATAATGCCGAACGTGAAGGCGACATCACTACATCACTCGAGACCAAAGACATTGTTGAAAAAAAAGGTAACATGACGTCAATTGTGTGGACGTGGTTTGGATATGGCAAAAACGACCAGGAACAGGCGAAGCCGGTCTATATGCCGGCGGTTGGTACCAGCCAGGACGGGGAATACAACCAATCTTTTCCATCACCTGAGATGGCACCACCCAAGTAATTACTCTGAGAGTGTGACTCTGCGGGCTCAAGCTGGCACGACACCTCACACACAGCCAAGCAAGACCACTACGTCGCCTGTTAGCATTGCTAGCGGGAGCGGCTCTGTTAAACAACAATAAATTCCAGTCATGCGTTGCAACCAAAAAAATCAAAGAGGACTATTACTTATTGCCTCGCTGAATGTTTCAGTAAGTAAAAGTTTGTATTTTTGTATAAAGGGAGATGACTCATGTTAGCAATTACAAATGAATACAACCTTTTATTTTTGCATTTTTCAATACCTCCAAAAAATCTCTGGGAGGTAAACCAGTAAAATAGTATTATAGTGGTTTAGTTTTTGCATTTATTTTGTCTTTGTTTAGCACTTAAATGTGTCAGAGGGTGTGAACCACATGTTTACTTTTTTTTGTGCTGCCTCTACAAATATTTGAGATTATTATTATTTAATAATTGTGTTTTAAGTTGTTTAAATAAGTTGTTGTTGTTTACAAAATCAAAAAATGTAAAATATATTGAAAAGTGACCACTGACCAGTCACTTACTAGTTTGCACTTGTCTGAAAGCATATAAAACTATATGAGTGAAAGAGCGCTGCTCTGAATTTTATTTTGCCAGTTGTGGGCCCTGCTGCTCTCTTGACCAGTGGAAAGATTCATACAATGTGGGAGTTTAATGTGAATCGTTTGTCTGCCTGAAGACCTTAACAAAAATATTTTGTGCTCATTATTGGAAGGTAAATTGTTTAATTTTTTATGTTATTAAACTTTATTCTTAAGTTTCAGTGAATCTCTTATTTCTTCAAACTTCAGGATATCCCTTACACTGGCAGCATCTGCAAAAACTACATATCGTGATAAGAATCGAGATCGATCAATATGGAAAAACATATCGTGATAAAAAAAAATTCCATATCGCCCATATCGCCCAGATTTTCCTCTGCGTGAGTCGAGACCGCTAACCATGCATGAAGCAACATGTATTCCTAATTAAATATTTAAAACGGTTTGGGATATCTTCTGGCTAAGTGCTTGAAAGTCTTCTTGCTCTGTCTCTCTCCTTCTGACACTGTGGAATAAGAGATTGTTTTTACTTTGAATGAAAAGGTGGGTATGTGTATACCTAACACCAGTGGTGGGCCATGCATTTCACACCTAGGCTTTCAGTGGTATTAATTCAATGGCTTCTAGGGCTGTCAACTTTAGTCGTTTAGTCAACTAATCGGTCGCTGCCGTCTTGGTCGACTGACATTCTCATTGGTCGACCAGTTGCATTATTTTTTTTACCAATATAAATACATTTTCATTGATTTACCCCTTGATATTTAATCCTTTATAAGCAGTTTTATATTACTGCATTCTAAATATAATTAGCCTATGTTTTATCCCCAACTTTAAATGCTTTAATTTAGGCTATTTTGTAATAGTGCCACAGTTTAGCGCACCACGGGAACCGCACCAGTGGCTGGCTCCACTCCTGCTTCGCGCTCAGTAAGGAATATAGGTAGTTTTGCTGTATTCATTCAGTTAGAATGCTACTTGTTTTGGCTTTAGGGCCTGTTCACATATCGCTTCTTTTGCGCGCTCAAGTTCGTTATTTCAAATGTAGGCGCGCGGTATGCGCGCTCATAATGGAAGCGACGCGGTCGCGGTGCGACGCGCTCGTTTTTTCCAAGCGCGACCGCGCTGCATCGAGATAAAAACATCTCAGCTTTTCAGAATGCCGCAAGCGTTTTCCTTTCTGTAACGGAGAGCGCAGCTGATGGTTGCGCTTACCAACGACAGACGCCTCCGGAGCGCAACCGCCCTAGCGCTTTGGAAAAAGGAGAACATGGCGCGCCTAGCGTTTTCTACGCGTTTTTAGGCGCTATATGTGACAAAATGTCCACGAAATCTAAATCTTTTGTCTGGCTGCATCCCTGCAACCTCCACTCCTGCAGAGTGCATATTTTCCAAAGCAGGATTTATTACCCAAGAATGTGGACATGTTAGTGTTTTTGGCCCACAACATAAAAAAGGTGGACTAGGCCTGCAGATCTGTAAGTAGCCTTAACGGCTTTATTATGCTGACTCAATAGATTGTGTTTTCATAAGTTTTTGTTTTTATTTGTACACTTGATGCGTTTGAAAATAGCCTAAATAACGTTAACAAAACGAAAACAAACCTATATGCCTTCCTACTTTAGGCTACAGTCTATTATTATTAGGATTGTTTTTTAGCCTATTTGGGTTTTTTGTGGGTTTGTTTTAAAACGCCTAACGTTAGATCGGCTGGACAAAAGTTAACGCATAGCTTTGAAAGTAAAGAGGAATATACAGCCTGTATAAACGAGAGCTTTTGTTAGGATTTTTCATTATTTGGCAGTAGCAGTTATATTTTTTGTAGCGTTTGGTGTGGTCAGGTGCGCAATTGTGACTGTCACTATAGACCTAGGACAGAGGTCCTCACTTTGCAGTTAAAAAAATCACTTAATTTTCAAAGAATTGTATTATTATTTTAGTTTTATGTATTATTGATTTTTTTTTTCGTTGTTGTTTTATAAATGCTCTATGACAATTGTTTAATAAACAATGTAAACTGTAAACAATGTACAGTGGTTCTTGCGTTCGGATTATTGTCTTGTCCTTTAAGGGTTACGATCATAAATTTCCAATTAAAGGCCGTGAAAATGCTGACGTTATTGTAAACCTGCTAGATGGCCCCCGTGCAGTCTAATTGAAATCTGATTGGCTGATTAAATCTGACTGATTTAACCATCTGATGGGTTAAAACAACAGTTTCATTGCCATTCATTTTAAGCTACAGGCGCCCGCACTATTGATTCTGAAGGCCTCAAGGCAGATTTCTTTGGCCATGGCAACACATGATGGCTGAAATATAATTGGATAAAATATTAAATATGATTGAACATACACTACTGGAAGCAGAACAACCAAGAGAAAAGCTACGAAATTAAGAGAATGGACTATTGGGAATAATTAATACTCATTCATGGAAAAAATATATTAAAGTGCAAGTCAGTGATTCTGATAGTGTTTAGGCCAGCAGAGAAGGGCCCTGACGGCCCACCACTGGCTAACACAATCTATTTTTATCAAGATTCTATGTATAACTCTATAAATTTGAAGAATTAGAGTGATTCTCAAACCTTTAAAAAATCAAAAAACAATGTTTTTGTCATCTGAACCTCTGTGACCTAAAATATTTGCTTGAAGTCCACCTGGAATTACAAGTTAATATTTCAATAATTAACTATACCTTTGATTTCAGTTAACCCTCTGGGGTCCAGAAACGCGCCGGCGCGTTTTGCTGTTTTTATTCCACATAGCAGCGACATAGACTTAAAATACTCCGTCATTTTTGGTCATATAAATAAAATCAATACATGAGGGTCTTCTTTTTTTGTGTACACTCACATTAACATCAAAACCGTGTGCCTTTGTAAAATGAAGTAAATAAACAGGGTGTGCTTTCTGCCTCTCTGTCTCCGTTAAATTTTTTTCTGGTGCACGTCTCTAAACTTAAACAAAGTTCAGCGAATACTATTCACACAAGCACGAGCAATATATCTTTATAATCATTTAAGTTTGTACTTTTAAAATATTTAATTCAAAACTAAAATAAATATTCTCTGTTTATGTAATCTATAAAAAAAAGAGAGAGGTGTCAGCCAATCTCATTATCGTTCTCTCAGCTCATTATTCTGCTAATGTGACACGCCCACGGAGAGCGCGCGGTATTCAAACGCAAATGATCTGAAACAACACATACAAAGTGTCAACGCCCCTCATAAACGCGATAACACAACAAATGTAATTATCAGATTAATGTACTATTTCTTCTTGCGAGGCTTTGTGAGGAATAATCCTGGGACATTTACCTCAGAACATGTGCTGGTTTATTTTCATTTCGAGGAGCAACGGATCCATCTGATAAGTAAGTTTGTAACGATGTTCGGTTCAGTATCGTGGGGATGGAAGAAGACAGAGGTCGGTGTGACTGGGTCTGGCACACTTTATTTAGAAAAGTAAACAAACAGCAAGAGAAAGTTGCGCGGCAGCGCCTTCACCATAGGTAAACTATAGCACTCAGAAAAGGAAATAGTCCATAAGAAAGTCTCCCTTTTCGATAGCTTTCGACTAATGTACAGCACGGCCGCTCTCCACCCTCCATCTCCTGGGACAGGACTGCGCCCAACCCCCTGTCCGACGCGTCAGTCTGCAGAATAAAAGGGAGAGAAAAGTTAGGAGCCTGTAAGAGCGGTCCGCCATATAGAGCAGCCTTTATCTGGGTAAAGGCCTGCTGACACTGCTCCGTCCACTGGACGGTATCTGGTGCCTCCTTTTTAGTTAGATCAGTCAGCGGGCTAGCAAGGTCCGGATAATTAGGCACAAACCTTCTATAATATCCCGCCAGCCCCAAGAACTGTCTAACCTCCTTTTTGGTCTTAGGTCTTGGACAGGTCGCAACTGCTGCCGTCTAATAAATTTGGGGACGCACCTGTCCATGACCCAAGTGGAAACCCAGATACCTGACTTCCACACGCCCAATTGCACACTTCTTTGGGTTGGCCGTGAGCCCAGACCCTCGCAGCGCTCCGAGGACAGCCCGCAAATGCTGCATATGGCGCTGCCAATCGTTACTATAGATGATGATATCATCCAAGTTGGCAGCGGCATATGCAGCATGCGGCCGGAGAATTCTGTCCATCAGGCGCTGAAAGGTTGCCGGAGCCCCGAACAAGCCGAAAGGAAGGGTGACAAATTGGTGTAATCCAAACGGCGTGGTGAAAGCTGTTTTTTCTTTAGACATTGGAGTTAAGGGGATCTGCCAATATCCTTTCGTTAAATCCAGTGTCGAATAAAAACGAGCAGTACCCAGCCGATCAAGTAGCTCATCAACCCGAGGCATTGGATACGCGTCGAATTTCGACACGGCATTCACCTTGCGATAATCCACACAGAACCGAATCGAGCCGTCCGTTTTAGGTAATCGGGCTAGCCCAGTCACTGTTGGATTCCTCTATTACCCCCATGTCCAGCATCGCCTCTAATTCCTCCTGAACCACTTTCTTTTTATGTTCAGGCAAAGATATGGCCGGCTGCGCACTACCACGCCCGGACCCGTCTCAATGTGGTGCTGAATGAGATTCGTTCGGGCAGGTAGGGGCGAAAACACGTCAGCAAACTCGGCTTGTAAACTATGTATATCAGTGATCTGGATCGGCAAGAGGTGGTCTCCTCCAAGAGCCAGAGCGAGAGATTGTGATTTTGAGCTCGTCACTGGACCGAGATCCTCCTCCCCACTCACCACCGATGCCAACATCACTGATTCCACCCCATTCCACTTTTTTAACAGATTAAGGTGATAAATTTGACGTGATCCACCCCTATCTGTACGAATAACCTCATAATTGAGATCTCCAACTCGCCGTGTAACCTCAAATGGTCCTTGCCACTTTGCGAGTAATGTAGAACTGGACGTGGGAAGTAATACAAGTACCTTATCTCCCTGTGCAAATTCTCGCAGCCTAGTCCCCCTGTTGTACAGCCGACTTTGCTTGTCCTGGGCCTGTAACAAATTTTCCATAGAGAGCCGCCCCAACGTGTGGAGTTTTGTTCTCAGGTCCATGACATACTGAATTTCGTTTCTGCTATTCGAAGGTCCGTCCTCCCAAGTTTCTCTAAAGACGTCCAGCACACCACGGGGCTGACGCCCAGAGAGAAGCTCGAAGGGGGAAAACCCCGTGGAGGCTTGGGGGACCTTGCGTACAGCGAACAAGAGGGGTTCTAGCCATTTATCCCAATTTCTGGCGTCTTCCTGAACGAACTTCCGAATCATGGATTTCAACGTGCGATTAAATCGTTCCACCAGTCCGTCTGTTTGTGGGTGATAGACGCTGGTGCGAATCGATTTAATGCCCAGTAATTCGTAAAGCTCGCGAATTGTACGTGACATAAACGCCGTGCCTTGATCGGTGAGAATCTCTCGGAAATAGTACGAAGTGGCACTGCTTCTGGGTATCGCGTTGCATAATCCACTAGGACTAAAGCAAAGCGATGCCCTCGTGCAGATCGCTCCAAAGGCCCGATGAGGTCCATACCAATTCTTTCGAAGGGGACCCCTATTAAAGGAAGAGGGCACAAAGGTGCTTTTGGGTTGGCCGGCGGATTCACCAGCTGACATTCACGACAAGAGGCGCACCACTTGCGCACGTTCTCGTGGATGCCCGGCCAAAAAAAAAACGGGTCATTAGACGATCAAGTGTAGCTGCCTGCCCTAAATGCCCAGCCATTGGATTACAATGAGCAGCCTGGAAAAGCATTTCCCGACTGCTTTTTGGAACTAATAACTGTGTTGCATCTTGCTTTGACTGGGTGTCTTGGGTCACCCGATACAACTTATCTTTTATGATCGCAAAATAAGGATAAGAAAGGGGTCGGTCCGGGTGAAGAGGCTGTCCGTCGATTGTGAGGACCTGATCAAATGCTTTTTTCAGCGTTTCATCTCCGGACTGTTCCGGAGGAAAATCATCGCGCTCTGAAAGATCTGTCCTTTCAATCGCGCTCCGTTCCTCCGAAACAGGCTCCGATGGTCCCGGAACAGCCTCTCCCACCTGAGCAACCGCCTTCCTCCCTCGCCTCTTTTTTATCCCAGAAGCACCCGCACATAAATGTCCCAATAAAGTTTTAAACCCTGGCCAATTGGTCCCCAAAATCAGCGGATGCCGGAGTAACCACCACCTCCACACTATGCTTTTGTCCCCTGAATTGGATAATGACTGGTATTAACGGGTATTCCATCACCTCCCCGTGCACACACCTCACCTTAACCGCGCGGCTCTTATCCAATGCCTCGGACTGCATCAGGCTTTGATGAATTGAGGTTTGGTTACAACCTGAATCCACCAAAGCCTGATAGGTACCCCCCTTTATACTCACAGGTATTTGGTACAATCCGCTATGACCGGGGGCAGCCTGTGGTGTGTCGGGTACCCTGACCAGTGTCCCCACCTCCATCACCGGACACTGGTCAATGAAATGCCCAGGGCCCCCCAACGCCAACAGGCCGGCCTAGACCGTCGCTTGAACACCCAGGAAAGTGTTCAAGCGATTGGCGTGGGGAGAGCGAAAATGCCGGTGCGGGAACGCCGCCGGACGGGGAAATGACCCTCCGAGGGGGCCCTGGGACCGTACTGGACTCCGTTGTGTTCCCAGACCTCCATCTCGGCGCTGGTCGGGGCAGAGCCGTTCCTCGGTACCTGGGTGCAGGGACAGGAGGAGAGGAAGAGGAAGAAAAAGAAGAAGAGAGAGAGGATGATGGCAGGCTTTCACCGACCCCTGGACACGCCACCAGCTGGTCCTCCGCCAATTGGATGGCCTGATTCAGCGAAGTCGGGCGGTGGCACTGGACCCACTGCGCAGTCTTTTTGGGCAGCCTTGCCACGAACTACTCCAGTACCACCTGATCGATCACTCCCTCGATGTCGCGTCCTCCGGCCATCAGCAACTTGCGGCACGCGTCCCGGAGCTGTTGCGCGAAGACGAAGGATCGGCCAGACTCCCCGAGTTCCAACGACCGGAACCGCTGTCTGCTTTCCTCAGGGGTCCGACCGACCCGCTAGAGAATGGCGCGCCTTAGGTCCTGATAGACCAGGAGGTTCTGGACTGGCAGTTGTTGTGCGGCGATCTGCGCTTCCCCGGACAGCAGAGGAATCAGCCGCACTGGCCAGTCCGTTAGGGACCAGCCCCCAGCCTCGGCCGTCTTCTCGAACAAGTCGAGGAATGCCTCCGGATCGTCGTGAGGTCCCATCTTTTGTAACGGTATAGATACGGCCGAGGCCGAAGCTGGTGTTGATGGGGCGGCCCGACCCTCCCGGTCCATCCAGCTCCGGAACAGCTCGCGGTCCTCTTGTTGGGCCCTGAGGAGCATCTCAAACTGTGTTTCCTGCTTCTCTTTGACATCCAACAGGGCCCGGTGTTGTACCTGATGGAGTCCCGCAAGCGCGTGGATGATGTCCTCAAGTGGCGACGGAGTAGATCTGCCGGTGGCTCCTTCTTCCATCCCGGGTTTCGGCACCAGTGTAACGATGTTCGGTTCAGTATCGTGGGGATGGAAGAAGACAGGGGTCGGTGTGACTGGGTCTGGTACACTTTATTTAGAAAAGTAAACAAACAGCAAGAGAAAGTTGCGCGGCAGCGCCTTCACCATAGGTAAACTATAGCACTCAGAAAAGGAAAAGTCTTTAAAGAAATGCTTTTCGCTCAGTCCGTTTGTGCACCAGATCCCAGTCCTTCTCTCTCTCCCAGCTCTCGCACCCGACTGGCTTTTATCTGGTCTCCCCACGCCAATCACTGTAATCAGAAACAGGTGTTTGTCATTTTGCACTTGACCCACTTACTTACCGCTCGGCTCCGCCCCCGCTCTCCTGCTGCAGACCTCGCTGAACCACGCCCCCACTACAAATTTTTTTACTATTATTTTTCTTATCGCGATATCATAGTGTATGTAAACCGCAAAAAGACTGTTTAAATATGAATCGCATCTGTGTGTGAATGAATGAACTGAACAGTTTTTACCAAACCCTATTGCTATACTGAGATGAGTGAAAATCGACTGAAATATGTTGAAATAACATTAAAATTTCTTTGTATTAGCAACGTATTAAACTGCAAATTAATATTTATATGCCCTAATATAGGCTCATAAAAACAACAAACGATATGCCCATGTTACAGACGAAATATGAAAGACAACATTTCGTTGACTAGATTTGGATAGATTATTAACTGTTTACTGTAAACTAGACTACTGCCACATTGAATAAGCTTTTGTTCACCAATTTCTGCTCAAATGTTATATATTAGGCTATGTTTGTTTTGTCAAAAATAAAGTCATCAGCTAGGATCCTATTATAGTGTTTGTTCCAATGTAGGCTTTATTCAAACTAATGAATCCTTAACTTCGAAATATGTATGATAAAATGTATACTTTAGTTTTTACAAAGAAATATTACACTTGAAATATTGTTATTTTAAATGTTGCTGTAATTGTAACCTTTTTAATAAAATAACAAATAATATATTTACAAGGTAGATGTAAACAAAATCTTAAAAGGTCAATATAAGCCTTCTCTTCAAATTATTTGTATTGTGTTTTATTGGTGACAAATTTGGGGAGAGGATACATATCCAAAACATTCTGAAAATACAGTATGAGAATTAACTACACAATTACTAGAAATGTTCACCTTGGATATTATACAATTTGCAAGCAAAAATACAAGTGGAAAAATACTATTTATTTCTTTCTTGTGGCTCAGTGACACACCTGTGAAAAGCTCATTATGCAGGCTCATTAAGCAGGTCTTTTGTCTTCACAGGTGTAAATCAGACCATTATACATGAGTCACGTCCATTTCGCATATTGCCTTTCCAAACAAAAAGTGTTTTACTAAATTTAAATCAATGTATTGATTTGTGTAAATGATTAGGCAGGATGATTTTCAGATCATTTTGAAGCCAAAATACTAGGCGAGAACATCCATTAGTCAAAAGTCTTGCGGACACATATTTAGTATGTGTTTTGTGGCCTTATTTCAGAAACTTTAAGTTGTAGTTTTTTCAATAACCATGCATAAACAATATTCTCTCAAAAATACAAACATGTACATACATCTTGCTCACATATTATGGTAGCCCTGTTTGTGCTATATAGAGTGAATTTACACCTTTGCCATTAACATGTTTATAAATAACTGAAAAAAGCACAAATGTCAGGGCATGTCAGAACACCTCCAGGACCCCAAAAACAGCTTGGACCCCAGATGGTTAATGGAAAAAGTACTTGCATGTAAACAAATAAAACATTTAAATTTTTTCCCCTTACGATTGTTCATTATTTTTAAAAAGTATGTTTATTTAATTTTAATCTAACATTTTTATGATTGATTTAATTATTAGCTCTCCAAAACCCCAGTTTGGGAACCCTGATATAGAGGAGCCCTAATTTCAAGCACAATAAAAATTTTCATTCAAGAGGTAAATTACAGTAATTCTGGGTACACACCACAAGATGATCAGGCTGATATTGTGCCGATTTCTCCCCTTCCGACAATCCTAGGTAATATCCCGATTATCTTGATGGTTCTACAGATTATCTTATCAGATTTTCCCTGGGTGTGAGGTGTGTTAAGAGTGACTGAATCTGCTCGGAAGAACATCTGAGCTGCCCCGATCGTGAATCGTAAATATGAACAGAAATCCTTATGTGTGACGCGCATGCCTTAGAGATTATTACGTTAAATGAAACAATATCCAAGAAGAAAGCAAGCTGAGAGAAGACAGAAGCGTAACAAACAGCGCAGCACTAAGTTAAATGGATTTGGACCACAGAGATGGAGGATAAGCTTGACGATTTGTGGCAAGAACAGCACAAGCGTTTATACAACTTATACAACTCATAAAAAACATACCACAATAGACTTTACAAGGAGAAGAGTTGGTCAGAAATAGCTTCTGCAATGGATGTACCAGGTAGCCAAATAGCAACAGAATAGATTTTTGTGTGTGTGTGTCTGGTTTGACCTTCATTATGATGACCCATATTTATTCAAATGTAAAAATGCAGAAAGTTTTCTGTGTTGGGTAGGTTAGGGAAAGGAGCTGGAAAATGTAATTAGCTCAGTATAAAAACCATTACGCCTAATATGGGATGTCCACATAAAGATAGGTGTACCTTTACACATGTGTATGTGAGAGAGAGAGAGAGAGAGAGAGAGAGAGAGAGAGAGAGAGAGAGAGAGAGAGAGAGAGAGAGAGAGAGAGAGAGAGAGAGAGAGAGAGAGAGAGACAGACAATTAACCATAGTTTTGTTATAGGCATATTGAAGATTTGTATAACCAAAGAAATACTATAGTTAAACTTATTTATTTTTTGGACAAGATGACTCAGGTTGAAAATCAGTTTGTGTGTGGTGTGCTGTCTTTATCACATCATGGCACACCACACACTATATGATCAAAAAGGTTAAATCTAGAATTTTTTGTCCTCATGTTTGTGGTTTCTCACATTTTTAAATCTTATAAGATTATACAAATCTTTTAGTGTGTACCCAGCCTAAGTCTAGTTAAAGGTGCTCTAAGCGATGTCACGTGTTTTTTAGGCCAAAACATTTTTTGTCACATACAGCAAACATCTCCTCACTATCAGCTACCTGCCTGTCCCCTGAACACACTGTAAAAAAAAACGCGGTCTCTGCAGACACCCCAGGCTCCAAAAACGGCAACAAAACAAACAGGGCTAACCCGCACCAGGAAACATAACAAACTGTTCCAGCCAATAACGACAAGAAGGATTTGGGGGGTTAGTGTGCGGATGAGGAGGAGGGAGGATCTAGCTAGCCTCCATTTTGTTTGACAATACTTCGAACGTCAACAAGAAGTGACGTCACCCAACATCGCTTAGAGCACCTTTAAAGAAAATCAAGGAATTATCATAAAACTAGTCTATGACATGATCTTAATGGCCAGATAAAAATGTGGCATTAAAAGTATCTCAGTGTTTTATACACAATTTTATTTCGCCAGCAAAAGCATCTGTAATGTTTCATGATTATTCAATATATCGCCCAGCCCTTGTAAGCACAAGTTTTAAAGGTCTGTTTTGAAAGTGTAATTAAAATTAAGCAATTTGTGTAATGCATTAAGTCAGTTAGTAGAATGTAAATAGATAGCATTTTTAAAACTCATCTCCATAAATTCAAATGAGTCCATATCCAATATTAGATGATGAATATTTTCAGTATTATTTATTCTTTGACTAGACTATTATAAAGTCAGCTAATATTAAGATCACACGTGAATGAGATGTTCGATACAGTTAGATGAGTGCCGGTGATGCAGTTAAGGTGTGTTAAGGGTGGTTAGACAGAAATGCAGTGAGACATGTCCATCCTGTCGTCTCCCGTTACCACCTCTGTGGTTAAACGCCTGTGGCAGGGAAGCTGGAAGGCTGGCATAATTTCAAAAGATCTTCCAGCAGATGAGGTTTGAATAGACGTGTGTGTGTGTGTGTGTGTGTGTGTGTGTGTGTGGTCATATAAATATCTCAAACATCACTCCATCCTTCTACAAACTGACAGTACTTTGATCGCAAGATATTTTAGCATCATTTTCAGTTTATTGAGTGCCTAACTTTTCTTGATTGTGTGCTTAAACCGGCTGCCTTCTACGTTCAGTTCTAGTGAAGCATTCCTGCATTTTTCAGCGCATTAAAACCATAGCAGGCTAATGTGAGACTGTGATGTGAAGTTACTCTGTGCAGACCGGCTGTATGTAATCAAATAAGACTTAAAGATAGGGTAGGCAATTTCAGAGGGGCTAGCAATAGAAAGCTAGATTCGAAAGCAAGAGATCCCACCCTCTCTTCAGAGCATCTTCAAAGCCACTCCTTCTTCAAAACACATGAACAAGAGTCTGCAAAGCATCACGAGACGAAAATCTGTTAAATTAGCCCATGTCTCAAAGCACAAAACATTGACGGTACAATGAACAACTTACAGAGCTCTTACTTTTACCTGCTGCTAGGGCAAGGCGATATGGCCAAAAAATCATATATCAGTATTTTTTGGTTAAATGGCGATATACGATATATATCTCGGTACTTTCTACATTTTTCCATTTGGATAAAGAAAATGTATTTATTAAAAAAATATATATATATTTCACATCCTGCTCAATGATATCCAAACAATGTTGATATTGAAGGATATGGAAACAAATGTGACCCGTCACAGAAACCAGGGACACAAGTCGGCAGCACAACTTTCGAGCAAAATGAGAAAGAAGAGTTTTTTTTCAAAATTGGTGATTTTCAATTTTTTGGAGAATCTGTTAATTGAAATCACGAAGAAGCCTCTCCATGTTTGAGATAGCAGTATTGGTATATTTAAAAGCTTACATTTTGAGGTTGAAATCGGCTTGTTTTCGGAGATTCTAGGATGCAGTAGGGGCGTGGAGTGTCATTGTCTGTGTGTATTTCCATACTGAATAACCCGGCGCTTTCAACCACATGGCTACTTATTATGCTGTGCTCTGGCCAGCTCTCTCTGATATCAAAATTCAATGAAGATGGATGCCGCAAAGATTGTCGCAGACGAGATGAACCGTCTGGCAGTTACACCGAAAATGTTTTCGCCGCACTTCGTGGGCTCGGGAAACTGAACCGGAGGTATGGGCGCAGCGCGCTCGCCCTCAGTGCTTCAATACGGCGGCTCGGCTCGCTGACAGCGGTGGCTGGCTGTTTCATATGTGACGGAGAATCGAAATAGAGGATGCAGTTAAGACCTTTGCTGCTGCGATGAAGGCCTGCCGTGCGTGTTTCTGAAATGTAAGTTAAGCTTCATTTGCTCTTTAGTCGTTATTTAAGATGCTGAACCTGCTGATGATATAATGTGCTTGCGGACATTTCATTTGTGTGTGTATACGCACATAAGAAAGTGGTGTAAAGAGATTTGCAACAGTAATTTGAGGAGGTGAAATGTGATTATTTGGAAAATTGCAGAAATGACTGCTTAAAGAAAAATGCCAGCAGGCATTTGCCTCCTACATAAACTTTAATATTGTTGACATTTTGGGCACACGAGCGTTGCGTACTATTTGCGCTATAGATATGTAGGCCTATGGCTTATTGGTCTTTGTTTGTTGTTGTTGGTTTTGCGTTATATGTATATGGCATATTGGTCTTTGTGTGTTGTTGCTGGTTTTGCGTTATACTGTATGTATATGGCATATTGGCCTTTGTGTGTTGTTGCTGGTTTTGCGTTATATGCAGGCTATATGGCATATTGGTCTTTGTGTGTTGTTGCTGGTTTTGCGTTTTATGTATATGGCATATTGGTCTTTATGTGTTGTTGCTGGTTTCGCGTTATATGCAGGCTATATGGCATTATTGGTCTTTGTGTGTTGTTGCTGGTACGTTGCAAATAGAGGGGCAGCACAATTGTTTTTCGCCTAGTGCGGCAGAAGTGCACTCATTCGAAGTGTAAAAAAAGCTGTAAAGCACATGGAGGAGCTTTACAGGGGGTATGGCTTATCTAAATGAGATGTAAATGAGCCCTATTGTCACCCCCAGCAGCAGAGACAGGTGAGAACTGCACAATCTTTAGCTCGTTTTCTCCTCTTTGAGCTTTTTTAAGTGCCTACTTTAAAATGGCCACAACTTCTCCAAATATTATCAGATTTCCACATGTTACACATCGTTGGAAAGCTTGGATATTACACTCTCAGAATCTATGAATAACTCAAAATGCCCCAGAACCGACTTGTGTCCCTAGTTTCCGTGACTGGTCACAAATATAGGGAATGTAATTTAGGCTATGCAATATATTATGTTCAAAAAGGTGGTTAAAATCACATTACATTCTAACATTGTAACATTACAAACTAAAAACAAAAATACTGCTTTTGTTTTTAAAAATGACTAAAGGCTAAACTAAAAATGAAAATAAAAACAAAAGCACAAACTAATTATATTAGCCTGCATTTGATTACCCCATTATAATGGTCACTTTCATAAAAATATACTTGTAGGTTTAAAATTCCACATATGGCACATTTAGTGTCTCCAACAAGAAATATTTTAGTAATATGAATTTTAGTCAGAATTATTGCGCTACTGTTCTATTGTACTAGTCTGTTTGGCACGCATGCAATCAGAAGATTCATTTTAGCGGAGATTCATTTGCAGAAGCTCGTCCTCTCCTGACAGTGAAATGGACATATTTGTTTGTTTTGTTTGAACATTTACAGATGGAGAATATACCTGTGAAATGTAAGTTAAGCACTGAGGAAAGCACCACGTCTCAAACGCAATAAACAGCGCCAGTATTTATCTTTCAGTCACTAACAGTAGGCTATCTATCCGAGCATCTGACAGGGCAAGCTGCTTTAAACTTGTTAACTATCTTACCAGTAATTTTGAAGCGCTTAATAAGCTTGTGTCATGTTTAGGACAAATTGTACTGTTCCCTTTTCGAGGGAACTCCAACTGCGTCGAATGACACTTTGGGGGAACGCCCCTCAGCGTAGCGCCTCTGAAGTATGAATGAAACTTAGACGATCTCTGATTGGTGCAACGTCATGACGTAATGGGTGACGGCAGATAGGCGGAAGCTATAAAAGCAGCCGGCACACATAAGATGTCAGCTTTCTGTTCTTCAGCAAGTGCTATCTGTGACTGTTTGTCTTATTTATTGTTGTCTGTTACTGAATGAGTGAAATGGCGAGTGTGAGCTTCAGGAAGTGTGTGCATCCTTGCCCTCGCTACATCACGGGCGGGGACACACACCAACTGTGCACACATTGTTTGGGAATGCAGCACGCGCAGGCAGCTCTCGAGGGGGCTGCTTGCGAGGATTGTGAAAAGTTGACAATCCGTGTGCTGCGTTCCCGGCTGGCTATCTTTGATGAAGATGGTCAGCCTCGCGAGCCCCGTGGTGCGGGACCCACGTCCGCTGAGGCGGCGCGGCGACGCTCTTCATGGGGCTGGCAAAGAGATCTGTCCGGGGATCTCGAGGCTGCTGAGGCACCTTCTCGGGATTCATCAGGCAGTTCTGATGTCCTCGAGCCTCGCGCAGAAGAAGCCGCGGGGCGGGTCGAGGATCCGATGTTTGAGCTGTCTGCCTCTGAGGAGGTTGACGTGCTCAGCATCGAGGGCGGGGATTTCGGGGACGACTCGCCGCCCCGTGTCCCCGCGTATGAGGAGCTGATTGAGGTTGTTTCCCGTGCGGTGGCTCATTTAAATATCAGCTGGCCACAAGAGAGGCAGGAAGCGCAGACTAAAAGTAAACTGGATGAGCGCTTCCTGCAGCACAGGGAACAACCTCATCACCGGGGCTTGCCGTTCTTTCCCGATCTGCACAACGAGTTGTGTAGATCGTGGAAAAAACCACACTCTTCTCGTGTCTCCAATCCCCCTATTATAAATTATAGTAACATCGTGGGGGCACGAGAGAACGGTTATGGGATGATGCCGCGCGTTGAACAGCCTTTGGCGAATTATTTATCGCCTGAGTCGGCATCATCCCTTAAAGCCCGGTGCTGCCCACTAAGCCGTGTAGAGACACATCAGCGCTAGTGGGCAGGGCTTATATGGCTGGGGGTCGGGCTGGTGCGAGTCTTCACACCATGGCTATGCTCAAGGCGTACCAGGCCGACCTTCTTAAGGACATTGATGAGGGCGAGGGTCCAACTCTGGAAGATATTGCGGAGTTGAGGAAGGTCGCTGATTTGTCTCTCCGAGTCACCAAGGAGACGGCCCGCGCTGTCGGTCGCTCCATGGCAGCTATGGTGGTCTCGGAGAGGCATTTATGGTTAAATCTTACGGGCATCAGGGAGAAAGACAGGGCTTTCCTCCTTGATGCCCCGATTTCGCCTTCTGGCCGGTTCGGCGACGCCGTTAATACCGTCGTTGACAGGTTTCAGGAGGCGAAAAGACAATCAGCGGCCTTCAAACAATATCTCCCTCGCCGCTCAGTGTCCAACAAGTCTGCCCCCAGTGGGCAGCCGCAGCCACAGCCATCAGCCAGCTCCTCCGCCTATAGACAGACTCAAAAACAGAGCGTCGCGTCTAGAGCCCCCCCTCAAGGAGCTTGGGGGCATAGACAGCGCTCTCAGGCGAAGCCTCAGCCTAAGCAGGGCGACCTGAGGGCCGTCCTGCAGGCTAAAAAGGCTTCGTCAAAGAGATCCTAGCTACTCTAGGATCTCTGCGGGCGGCCCCACCCGTGGTGGAACGACCGAGGACGTCTCCTTCTCGGAGCCCGCAGGAAATCGATGTTGCTCTCCCGCCGTTAAACACGCTTCGGGACACATCGGTATCCAGCGAACGCAGGCTGCACTGTCCGCCCCACAGGCTTGCGGTCAGGCAGCATTCGCGTCCGCCCATCGAGAATCGTTTTCGGTTCAGCCCTGCCGGGAATCCGCTTCAGGGGTCCGAGAACGAATCCCGATTAATACCCGAATCCAGGCTCGAGAGCCTGGTTCCCTTGGTAAAATATTTCGATGCATGGAAAAATCTGGCGAATATTTCTCCTTGGGCCCTGCGCACCATTCAAAATGGGTACAGGCTGCAGTTCAGTTCCCGCCCACCCAGATTCAACGGGGTGGTCTGGACTGTAGTCGACCCAGTGCAGGGTCGGGTATTGGAACAGGAAGTAAACTCCCTGCTGGCAAAGGAGGCTATAGATCGTATTCCTCCACCGGACAGGGAGTCCGGGTTTTACAGCCGCTACTTCATAGTTCCCAAGAAGGATGGGGGGTTGCGTCCAATAATAGATTTCAGGCACCTGAACCGTTCTCTGAGGAGAATCAGGTTCAAGATGCTCAGTATTCCCATTATCGTGAGTCAAATTCAGTCCGAGGATTGGTTTGTCACGATAGATCTAAAGGAAGCATACTTCCACATATCCATCCTTCCATCTCACAGGAAGTTCCTGAGGTTCGCTTTCGGGGGCGAAGCGTACCCATATTGGGTTCTTCCGTTCGGCCTAGCTCTCTCCCCTCGCACATTTACCAAATGTATGGATGCAGCTCTGGCACCGCTGAGGCTTCAGGGCATCAGGGTGCTCAATTATATCGACGACTGGCTGATTTTAGCACAGTCACAGGAGCTGGCGGTTCGGCATCGAGATGTCGTCCTCGCTCACATCCAGAGCCTGGGGTTGAGACTCAACACGAAAAAGAGCGTGTTGACACCAGCCCAGAGAACTACGTTCCTGGGAGTGGTGTGGGACTCGGTCACGATGCGGGCACAATTGTCTCCCGTGCGGATCGAGTCCATCCTGACCACAGTGTCCAGGATAAGGCTAGGCCAAACCATCACTGTGAAGCACTTCCAGAGAGTGTTGGGGCTCATGGCAGCAGCGTCCAGTGTCATTCCATTCGGCCTGCTGCACATGAGGGCCCTTCAGTGGTGGTTAAAAACCAAGGGGTTCTCCCCGAGGGGAAACCCGTTCCGCATGATCAGGGTTACGGCAGATGCCTTCGTTCCCTATCTATGTGGAAGAAAGCCTGGTTTCTGTCCCAAGGGCCAGTGTTGGGAGCGTCATGTCGCCGGAGAACCGTTTCGACAGACGCCTCCCTCACGGGCTGGGGCGCGGTCATGGACGGCCGCTTTACGACAGGCCTATGGCAGGACCATCATGCCTCCTGGCACATAAACTGCCTGGAGATGTTGGCGGTGTTCCGAGCTCTGAGGAGCTTCCTGCCGGACCTCAAAGGTCATCATGTCCTTGTGAGGTCAGACAATATGTCGGTAGTGGCCTATATAAACCATCAGGGGGGTCTGAGGTCTCGCCCTCTATGCAGACTGGCGCATCAGATCCTCCTGTGGTCCCAGGGGAAGTTGTTGTCTCTAAAAGCAACATTCATCCCGGGGAGTCAAAATCAGGGAGCAGACATCCTGTCGAGACAGGGGCTGAGGCCCGGGGAGTGGAGACTCCACCCCGAGGTGGTGGAGTCAATATCTCAGAGGTTCGGCCCAGTGGAAGTGGACTTGTTCGCGTCTCGAGAGACGACCCACTGTCCACTGTGGTTTTCCCTCACCCATCCAGCCCCGCTGGGGTTGGATGCCATGGTGCAGACGTGGCCGAGGTTACGTCTGTACGCATTTCCCCCGATCGCTCTGCTCCCGGGAGTTCTAGAGAGAGTCCGTCGCGACGGGATCAGTCTACTGTTGGCAGCCCCGTTGTGGCCGGCCCGAGAATGGTTCTCCGACATAATTTTGCTCCTGGACGGCCCTCCATGGGAGATTCCCATCAGGAGGGACCTGCTGACACAGGCAGAGGGCTCAATATTTCACCCTCGGCCCGAGTTATGGAAACTGTGGGTCTGGCCCCTGAGGGGGCACAGTACCTAGAGGCCGGCCTATCAGCTGGAGTAGTGGAGACCATACTCAGCTCTAGAGCTCCATCCACGAGGAAATTGTACGGCCTAAAGTGGAACGTCTTCACCGTTTGGTGTAGGGAGCGTGAGGTGGACCCAGTTAACTGCCCAGTGGCTTCAGTGCTGGAGTTCCTCCAAGATCGCTTTTCCACTGGTCTTACCCCGTCCACACTCAAGGTGTACGTGGCTGCCATTGCGGCTTTCCACGCTCCTCTGAGTGATGGGCCTTTGGGGAGACACCAATTGGTCGTACGTTTCCTCCGTGGGGCTTGGAGGATGAGACCTGCGGCTCGTACCAGGGTTCCCACTTGGGACCTGGCAGTGGTTCTCGAAGGACTGGCCGAGGCCCCCTTCGAGCCGCTGGAGTCGGCTGAGGCCAAGAACCTTTCGTTGAAGGTGGTCTTTTTGTTGGCCATTACTTCTCTGAGGAGGGTAGGAGATCTCCAGGCGCTCTCCATATCTAACGAGTGCCTGGAGTTTGCTCCAGGCAACATTAAGGCCATTCTTCACCCTAGGCCCGGCTATTTGCCTAAGGTGCCGTCCAGTGCGGCACGGCCCACGGTTCTGCAGGCTTTTCATCCTCCACCTCACGTGACGGCGAATGAAGAGAGACTTCACATGCTCTGCCCTGTCAGAGCACTGAGTATTTACATTCAGAGGTCCTCTTCATGGCGGAAGTCGGACCAGTTGCTGGTGTGTTTCGGGTCGCCCAGAAAGGGGCTTCCCGCCTCAAAGCAGACCATCAGCAACTGGATTGTCCAAACGATTTCCACGGCCTATCAGGTGCGCGGTATGCCTTCACCTTTGGCCGTGAGGGCTCCTTCTACCAGAGGCATGGCGTCCTCTAGAGCCCTTCTCGCGGGGGCCCCCATCCAGGAGGTCTGCGATGCAGCAGGATGGGCTACCCCTCATACCTTTATTAGGTTTTATAGTTTGGACATTCCGTCTACACCCGGCTCTCTTGTGCTCGCGTCCTAAGTGTGCCTGTGAGCAGCTTCACACTAGGGCAGGCAGGGCGCGTTGTGGCGTAGTGGGTACTCGTTCCCCCAAAGTGTCATTCGATGCAGTTGGAGTTCCCTCGAAAGGGAACGTCCTCGGGTTACGACTGTAACCCTTGTTCCCTGAGAAGGGAACGAGAACTGCGTCCCTTGGCCACGCCTTCCCCTGCCTGGGAGCGCTTGCTTCATCACAGAAGCTGACATCTTATGTGTGCCGGCTGCTTTTATAGCTTCCGCCTATCTGCCGTCACCCATTACGTCATGACGTTGCACCAATCAGAGATCGGCTCAGTTTCATTCATACTTCAGAGGCGCTACGCTGAGGGGCGTTCCCCCAAAGTGTCATTCGACGCAGTTCTCGTTCCCTTCTCAGGGAACAAGGGTTACAGTCGTAACCCGAGGACGTTCTTTCACTGCAGGAGCTCACACTGCGTACTCCACTATTTTTCAGATGTGCTCGTATCAAACTACTGTATCGATATAAACGGTATTGCCTCATTCCATATCGTGGGGAAAAAAAAATCGATATATTGTACAAACTCGATTTACTGCCCATCCCTACCTGCTGCAGATTAATTTACGTATTGATAGTGTTGACATAAGCACTATTCGGACGGGACTAGTTTTCTAAACAACGTTTGAGTTACAATTCTTTTCACTCGATATCTGTGATTTAATATACCGATTTAGATGGGACTAACATCTCTGTGTTTTAAACAGAGGTGGGAGTGTGTGTTTTCTAGACGTGGGCGTTACAGAAGGTCATGTGCTGTGTTTGCGTGCATCACAGATGGCATGTCTTTTAATTTATTATTCGGCCATATAATTTTAATTTATTATAAAAACACTATTTAAGTTAACTTTAAGCAGTTTAAGTTTATAGCAGTGGCTGTTTATAATAAACTTGCATAAATGAACGGAACAATCTAGACAAGACTTAACTGACACTGATATTAAAATGAGCAGTCTTTCGCAGTTTCCGCAATTTGGCTCTGTTTATTAATTTTCATAATGTTATTTTTTTTATTGTATACCATCCATATTGAAACAAAATTAAAGCACGCGGATGATTAGTGCAAAAACGGTAGCTCAAGTTGTTCAAAAAACACATGAGGAGAGGCGGCAGGATCTTTCAACATCAGCAATCTCAGACATTCGCATTCGGACGGGATTAGATTTCTCATAGGACCATTGAGTTCGCTGACAAACAGGTAATTTGCACCGGAATTTTTACTGAGGTTGTGTGAGAAAAACACTGACATGGCAGATTCGGACGGGATTAAAATCGCAAAGTATGTCTGTGAAACATGAATTTCTCTAACATCCCCCTGGAAAACTAGTCCAGCACAAATAGGACTATAGAAAGGAAGAATTTCAAATCTTCAACCAAGAACCAAGAGTATGTGAACTTTGTTAACTTCTTTTAAAAGTTCATGTCATTTTAGTATTTACTTTGTCATCTGGAATGCATGTAAATATCTGCTATGCAGCTTCTTCAGGACAGTAATAAATTACAATTATGATTAAGCCTAAATCATCTTAAGGTGATCTAGCTAGCTTGTTTTAGATGCATTTTATGATGGTCAGACTGGGAGACCAGCCTAAACCAGCTAAGACCAGCAAACCAGTTTTCACAAAAATATGAAACATCACAACTGTTTTAAACATTTATAATAATAAGAAATGTTTCTTGAGCAGCAAATCAGAATATTAGAATGATTTCTGAAGGATCATGTGACTGAAGAATGGAGTAATGATGCTGAAAATTCAGCTTTGCCATCACAGGAATAAATTACATTTTAAAATATATTCAAATCGAAAACCGCTATTTTCAATTATAATAATATTTCACAATATTTTTTATCAAATAAATGCCGCCTTGGTGAGCATTAGAGACTTTTCCCCCCCAAAAACGTAAAAAAAATCGTACTGATTCCAGTAGTGTATATCTCTGTTAGCTCTAAGACTAAACACAACATCGTAAACTTTAATTCAGTTTATTTATTTTCACTGAATCAAAGCTTTCGGTTTGTGATTCATCTCATAGCTGGCTGCTGTTTATAATTGTTTTATTATGTATATGTAGAAAATGCATGGTAACAAACAAAAATAGCGGCTGTTCACTGTTGCACTAATATTGCTTGAACAGCGGATCTCAAAGCATGAGTTACTGTATGTGTCCGTGCGTTTCAGTGGTCAGTGGGCTGATCAGGACGCCACACTCCTACACAACTGCAGCGCTGCACAATCTCACTGCTGACTACAATGTTGATTAAAGCTGACATTGTAATAATACTGCTTTACTGGGCAGCCAGCGGTGCAGGTGCTGCTGACGGTAGCCTGCCGGCCAGGAAGCCTAATCATGCTTTTTTTTCCCTTCCTTCCCTGCTGCTGTCCTGCATCATTTTCCTACTCACTCCTTAAGACTAAAAGAGACAGACAATATATTAGACCTGGGTGGGATGACTGTATACAGACTGTATGGAACCAGTAGTAATTTTTAACCTATAATTTTTATACAGCAGAAATAAACATTTGCATGGCTATCAGTGACCTCAAAATATGCATAAACCGCACACATTTGGATTGGTGCTGAATAAGAGAGACACGTTAGCGCGAGTTTATTTGTATAGAATATATATTTCCACATACCTGTAGTTTCAGTTTTGCTTAAATAAATAAGTTTAGGCTTGGTGTTTATAGTAAATGTCCACTGTAAAAAAATATATTTTTTTTTTCTCTCGCAATCTATGCATTAACTCAAATTTTAATAAACTAAAAATTTTAAGGCACCTGGGTAACTTACTTTTTTAAGATAAACCAACAAATAATTTTTTTATAGTGAATGTTCTGAATAACATTAATGTGATGAGGGGGGCGTGGTTTTGCGGAGTTTGCAGCGGGAGAGTGAGGCAGGAGCCGAGCGGTAAGTAAGTAGGTCAAGTGCAAAATGACGAACACCTGTGTCTGATTGCAGTAATTGCCGTGGGGAAACCACATAAACCGGCTGGTGCGGGGAGAGAGAAGGACCGGGACTCGTATCAACACTAGCGACCTGCTGGCTGACAAATGGACTGAGTTTGTACGAAGGAGAGAGCTTTATGAATGGAATGAGTTTACACATCGGGAAGAGTTTGATAAAAGTGGACTGAGAGCTGAACCAGCAGGAAAGAGTTTTTTTTAACTGTGCTGTAGAGACTTCTACGGTGAAGGCGCATGTGGCGCACCTTTTCTTTATTTTGTTTTCATTTTTAATAAAGTATACGAGTCCCCGTTACGCCGACCCTTGTCTTCTTTCATCCCTACACTGAACCTTCGTTACACTGGTGCCGAAACCCGGGATGAAAGAAGACAAGGGTCGGCGTAACGGGGACTCGTATACTTTATTAAAAATAAAAACAAAATAAAGAAAAGGTGCGCCACATGCGCCTTCACCGTAGAAGTCTCTACAGCACAGTTCAAAGACACTCTTTCCTGCTGGTTCAGCTCAGTCCACTTTTATCAAACTCTTCCGGATGTGTAAACTCATTCCATTCATAAAGCTCTCTCCGTCGTACGAACTCAGTCCATTTGTCAGTCAGCAAGGTCGCGAGTGTTGATACGAGTCCCCGGTCCTTCTCTCTCCCGCTCTCTTGCACCAGCCGTTGTATGCAGTCTCCCCAGGCCAATTACTGCAATCAGACACAGGTGTTCGTCATTTTGCACTTGACCTACTTACTTACCGCTCGGCTCCTCCCTCACTCTCCCGCTGCAAACTCCGCAAAACCACGCCCCCCTCAACACAATTCAATTTTTAAAGGATTTGTTGTGGAATAGTGTAGGCTATATCATGTTTATAATGTTTGTAAACGTTTCATTTTATTTACAAGCATTTCACATAGTGTATCAATGTATAATAAAAGGCGAACGATGCAACTTATCTGGGGTTTTTTCCCTCTTTCTGAACAGTGCAATTTTGACCCAGTGCATTTTTTTTTCTCCCTCTGGAAAATATTGTATTATACAAAGACTTTCTGCAGCACGGTGTTCATTTTTAGCATCTAAAAAACTGAAATTGGGTTAGGGTGACATTAGATTTTGGTTGTATATGTACCTTAGGGTAAATGTGTCACCTCTCGGTTGTCAATCGTTGTTGCATGTTTTACTAAACATCATGCATATCTTGCATTAATATTTTAATTTGTGCTCCTTATGGTTCTTACTGACTCCTACTTGCCTTTGGTAGATGCTGTACTGTGAGTTAGTTTGTTATTTGTCAAATTAGTGTTTCAGACTTGTTTGATAAGGGCTCCTGTGGGGTGTCCATTCCAGTAGGAGTTTGTCGAGTGTGACAGTTATTCTAATTTGCACAAAGCCGTTTCCCACGACTCCATCAGAGGGAATGAGACAACATTGACTAATTATAAGGTCCTTTTTGGTTTACTTGGGTGTGTGGCTGCGTGACATTTTTATTTTGAGAAAAGTATTCTGTTTAAAATGTGTTCTATTATGCAAATGCACTTTGTTTTCTATATCCAACAAACAAAAGTGAGTCATGTATCAAACGATATATAAATATAAAATGAGCTTGAATGGATGCACACAAAAAAACATATCTGCATCCCTCAAGTATATGATTTGCATATTTGCGTTCCTGATTTCCCACGTAGCCTTATGCCAAAGAGTCTTAAACCGAATAGTTATTTTGCAGATGAGAACGTGGCTCTGAAATATTTAGTAGAGTGCATTCATATGAAGCTAATCCATAATGCAGGTTTCTCCCGTCTATATCTTCTGCTCTGAAAGTATTTGTTATTACCAGCACTGAAATGCATTATTTAGCATCCAAATCACAAATTATTATCCACATGTACATCTTTTTTGAATGGTAAACATCCAATTTACTTGCAGCTAGTTTCTTTGCTTGAAGTAAACGGTGGAAAGAATTACAGTAGCGAATCTGCACATCTTAGAAAACACACTAATTTCACCCTTGGCTTTACACGCACTAGTCCAGTGTGGTAGATTGGTGGCTCTGTTGATTAAAAATGGAATTAAATTTGATAAAATGTCTAGAGGATGCACAGCATGGAGATGAATATAAATGTAAATCAAGGTTTAGTGGTGTTTATGCAAATATGAGTCACCACATGTTTAGAAGTGTGAAAAACAGTGCTTAAAGGAACAGTTCACCTGAAAGTGCATATTCTGTGTCACTGACTCACTGAATGTCATTCCAAACCCGCATGCTGATATTTTATCATTTTTAAAAATACTTTCTACGTAACTCAAGCAGTAAATTTAAGACTTTTTAAGAAAATTTAAAGAACGAATTGAAGGGAACACAATACGTCAATATGTTCTCTAAATGTAAATGTGTAGAGAGAAACAATGAGTTGTATTAGCAACACTTCAGAGTTTGAAAATACAACTTTAAACGGAAATCCATTACTTTGTAATTTATTTTACAAATATAGTAGCTTGAATCCCTCTGCTCCTAACCACTAGAATATGGAAATAACTTTTAGAGAGAGAGAGAGGGGGATTTACTAATACTTTATTAAAACAGTTGTAAAAACAACACTCAATCAAATCAAATCACATTAAATCAACACACTCATTAGATTATTAGAAAATTAGATTAATCTCTACAACAGAGCAGAGCACATCCTTGTGACATCAAATATTGGAACATTTTCCAAGATCGTTCATCAAACTGTAGTAATTAAAATCTATTCTTAAATGCGATTTCAACATTTTGACAAATACAAAAACAGCATCATCATCATCTGTAGATCCTTCAACCTTATTTTGTCTACTCGTATACACAGCCATCTTTGCTCTTCCCAAAATGAAATTATAGAGTTGACACTGCTCCCTATTTTTTTGGGAAATACCTGTAACCTAAAATAAACAACTGTTTGAAAAAAAAAAACTACACCAAACAATTAAAAAAGATCTTCCAACATAGAGAACAGTTGCACAAGACGCAACAGTCCATAAAACAATGAAAAACTGTCTCACGAAGAGTACAAAAAGGACAGTCATGATTAATATTAGGGTTTAAAACATAAATAAAATAAATAACAGCCACGGCTGTATGTAAAACTCTCCATTGCAAATCAGCAACCTTCTTCAACAATGGTGGTTTATACAGCGATCTCCATTCAGGTCCAACACCAGACCTAAGCAAGCTCTCCATGGATTGTCAATTTTACCATTTAATTTATCTTTGTTCAACATTTTAACAATCAATCTGTATTACAATTTCTTATCAGCATGATGAATAGACAGACTGGGATTATTGGATTCTTAAAAAAAAGCCTGGGAGTTACTTAAAGTCTGGGGAAACCTTTACCAAAGGAAAAATATCATCAACACTATATTGAACAGAACCATAATAAAAATGCAACCAATGTGTGTTCGGAATCCGTTAAATCCTCTTTCCACTTTTTGAGCAACAATTTAATTATGCGATTAGAATGCACCTTTAAATGAGAGGCAAGGAGAAGAGCATTGTCCATGTTTGCACCTGTAAAGTGAATTACATGTCCCAAAGTCACTACATTAGACAAACAGAACTGTTTAAGTAAACTGGGACCTATTTGACAGGTTGCACTCAAACTGGTCCCATACACAACTGGCTCTTGGAGAAGCCAATACAGTGAACTGTGATGTTCTGTCCTCTCCGTTTTAAACAGATTCTAGACTTTTAACAGTCCACGGTAGAAACTTGGCAATCCACTGGTGTTGAGCTACTTTAAGTCCATCAGAAACAGTGCTCTGTTTAGGCCAAGTCCACCTAGCTGGTTCAGAATAGTACATGCTAACGGTCTCCACACTAGATCCTAAGTACCACACAGAAACCTCTGCACACACTGAAAGCGGAAAGTTGCAAGCCAGACAGGAATTAGACAGCCCTGTCTAATTCCCAGCTGAACCTGAAAAGGAGTGCTCAAAACACCATTGATTTTTTTAAACTCTCTACAAAGAACATCACAATACAAAGTCTAGATCTTGTTGATAAAACCAGAAGTAAAGCCAAAAGCAATCATTGTTTGCCATAAATATTTGTGTTCAACACGGAAAAAACTTTTTCCTGATCAATAGACACAATTCCCATTTTAAGACCAAAACGCTTCAAGATTACTAACAACTCTCGAATGAGAACAAATATTATCAGAAATCAGCCTGCCGGGGATGCAGTAGGTCTGATCAGGCAAAACAACTTGTTCCATCACTTTACTGGGTCTACTTGCCAATACTTTGAAGATTACCTTATAATCACTACAAAGCAGGGACACAGGTCTCCAGTTTTTTATGAGCTGCAGGTCACCTTTTTTTTTTTTTTTTTTTGACAGTAGGGTAAGAACTGCCCTTCTGCAACTTAAAAGCAGACGTCCATTGGCTAGGCTATCCTTCAACACTGCCAGAAGATCTTCTCCATTTATAAACCAAAGAAACATATAAAAGTCAATAGGTAGACCATCGAATCCAGGAGTTTTTCTGCTCTGCATACTCTGCAAAGCTACATACAGTTCACCCAGGGAAATATCTGCTTCCAGCACCACATTACTTTCTTGTTTAAGCTGGGGAAGACCAGAATAAAAACTCTGAGCTAAAATTTGCTCTTCTTGGTGTTCACATTTGTACAAATCACAGTAAAAACTGACAGCCTGCTTACGAATAGCAGCATGATCAGACAACACATGTCCAGAGTCGGACTATGGATATATTTTGACAATTTTTTCGCTCCAATCCAAAAAAAAGAATGATGGAACATTTCTACTACATTCTCAAAACAGGACCTAATAAGAGCCCCTTGTGCTGATACCCCAGGCAGATAAGTTAAAACAGACTTTTTGACCTCAAGAGCTTCAAGATAACATTGATCATTTGTAGCATCAGCTCTTCACCTCTTCTAGCACCTCGTCCTCCAGCTTGATGGGTGCTGTGTCGGACCTTGGTCTTCCCTTTGTGGATGTTCAGTCCAATGCATATGGAGTTCTCTGCCACAGTGTTAGTCCTCTCCTGCATCTATTGCTGGGTGTGTGAAAGAAGTGCCAGGTCATCGGCGAAGTCGAGGTCGTCCAGCTGTTTCCATAGGGCCCACTGTATACCGTTCCTTCTCTGTGCTGTTGATGTCTTCACGACCCAGTCTATGGTAAGCAGGAACAGGAAAGGAGAAAGCAGGCACCCCTGTCTTACGCCAGTCCGTGACTTGTGTGCCATGGATCACTCTGCAGGACAGTCTGTCGTATGAGTTCCGGATGATATCTGTGATCTTTATGGGTACTCCATAATGTCGTAGAAGCTTCCAGAGTGTCTGCCTGTCCACACTGTCAAATGCTTTCTCATAGTCAATGAAGTTGACATAGAGAGGTGAGTTCCATTCGAGTGACTGTTCGAGGATTATGCACAGCGTTGCGATCTGATCGGTGCAATATCTATCTTTGCGGAAATCAGCTTGTTCACCTCTAAGCCGATGGTCTCTTTCAACCTGTTGAGGATCACCCGGTTAAATACTTTGCTTGGGATGGACAGCAGTGTGATGCCATGGTAGTTGGAGCAGGTCCCCTTTCTTTGGTATTTTAACAAGGCAGCCTTCCTTCCAATCCAGCGGTTCTTGCTGCTTTTCCAGATTTCTTGGAAAAGTGGGTTGAACATCTCCAAGCTGGTCTCAGGTCCTGCAGACTTTACGTTCTTCAGCTACTGGATTGCCGTGCGGGTCTCTTCTTTCGTGAGCGGGTTGCAAACGATTGGCAGGTCGCTGTCCGGTGGCTGGATAACAGGTGGGTCTTGTGGCGCTGGTCTGTTTAACATCTCCTCAAAGTACTCTACCCATCTTCTCATCTGTCCTACCTCCTCGCTTATGGTCTGCCCATCTTTGCTCTTCACTGGTCTCTCAGGTTTTTTGAACTTGCCGGACAGCTTCTTGATGGTACTGTGCAGGTCCCTCATGTTCCCCTTGTGGGCTGCTATTTCAGCTTCCTCGGCCAAGGACTCTACATAGTTCTTCGTTGTCTCCTTTTATGCTTTCCTATATGCTTCTGTTAGCTTCTGTGTATTCCTTCTGTGCCCTGTCTTTTCCCGTTCTTTTACGGCTGCTGATTTCTTTCTTTTTCTTTCATCTATTTTCTTTAGAGTCTCTGTTGAAAGCCACTCCTTCTGATTGTGTTTCTTTGGGCCCAGAACTTCCTGACACGTTGATACAACTGTTGTCTTTACCTCTTGCCACTTCCTTCAAGGACGAGGTGTTGAATCGTGGTCGGCAGGTCTCGGTTGTACAGTGTCTCTTCAGCTTCAGTCTCAATCAAGTGTTACAATTTCCTGATTGGTCTAGGGGAGGAAAGCAACAGCAAAAAATGGATGGTGGTCAAATGAATGTGCATGAAGCCACCCCGTCTCCAGACCTAGAATTGTTTCATTACCACATAATATTTCATTAAAGAAAATAGTTTTTATTTACAAATCAAGAAAAAGAGAAAGTCTATCAGATTGGGTATCAGATTCAGAAGGGGGTATTGCCAAAACAACAAACATAATCAGTCTAACTCCTTATTAACCAAACTATTTAAACTAAAAGAAAGGAAAACAAGAGTACAGCAAAATAAGCTAACTCCCTTGCTAACATAAACAGGAGAAAAAGTCGGGTTCAAAATAAATGGCACCCACTTCCCTACTAACCCCACAAATAAAGAAATAAATGATTAAGTAGCAAACTTCAAATAAACCAAGAGAACAACAGATGAATTACACCATACAATGAATAATTAATGAACCATCACTTCTGCCTTTTAAGTCTCAATCATAGAGTGTGATCAAAAGAGACTAAAGACAGAAAAACTCTACTTCAATTAGTAGAACACAAATGAGGTGATACACAACACCAACTACTTCCTTCAACACAACATCAAGTCAGGGGTTGAAGATGAGACCTCAAAGCTGTTGCACACAGTCAAGCCACCACCAACACAGCTCTGAGGATGGTTGCAGTTTAAATACTCTCCTTCCCCTCCCATCATCCAATTACAGCAGGGCATTGATTATTGGCACCAGGTCAAAACCATTTCTCCTACGAAGAGACAGGGGGCGAGAGAGACAGAGCACAGCTTGGACACACAAACAAAACTTTATGGCTCTGGACATAACACCCCCGCCACCAAAGACTATAATCGCCCACTGGTTATAAGTCAACATACTAAGTCACTAATCACCAAATCATTTTAACTGTCTAAGGAGTTCCGGACAGGGCATCAGCAATGATGTTGTCAATTCCTTTCTTGTGCCAGATGTCAAAATGGTGGATGGTCAGAGGCGACGTCTGGTCCTCGTCTCACTCTCACATCTTGGAGTAACCTTCTGAACATCCTCCCTATACATACAAGGTCTATCTGGTTATCTGTTGTCAAATCTGGTGACACCCATGTAGCTTTGTGTATCCTTTTGTGTTGGAAGAAGCTCCCTCTGATGGCTAGGTTGCTTGTGACGAAGAAGTCAGCAAACCTCTCTCCATTATCAGTCATTACTCCAATACCCTGCTGTCCCATGATCTCCTCGTATCCTTTGTTGTCGCTGCCGATCTGTGCGTTGAAGTCGCCCATAACTACAATGATTTTTCTGCTCGTACTGTTCTGGACGATGGCGAGCAGTCTGCTGTAGAAGTCCTCTTTATCGTCTTTGTCGCTGTCATACGTTGGAGCGTATTACTGGATTAAGTCCATATGGATTCTACTCATCTTGGTTCTAAAGGAAGATGCTAGGATCCGTGGTCCATGTGCCTCCAAGCCAATGAGCGCTCCCTGGGCAGTTTTGGTCAGTATCGGGGCTACTCCATGGGTGTGAGGAGCAGCGTCGTCTTCATGTTCTGAGAACAGAACTAGCTCTCCGGTGCCGAGTCTCTTTTGGCCTACACCATTCCATCTGGACTCGCTGATTCCCAACATCGCTAGGTTGCATCTCCTCATCTCTGCTGCTCCTTGTGCTGTCTTTCCCACTTCAAACATGGTGCGGACTTTCCATGTTCCGATGGTAATTGTGGTCCTGGTAGACAAGATGGTCGTCGGCTTGATGGCTTCCAGAAAGCTTTCACTATCAGGTGTCATAGGTTCTCCGGCGAGAGATCTATCCTTGCCCAGGGCCTTGGTGTCTTCAGAATTTGTTGTTGACCTTTCTGTAGCGACGCTGTTTTTAAGGGAAGGGGTTCCTAGCCCCTCGCCCAGCCCTCCTCCTTTCGCATCCGGGCTTGGGACCGACCATGGCGTTAAGGGAGCACAGTCTGAAAAATGAAACTCTTTTTCTTTCATCTCTAGCTTCATTCAAATTCAGACTGCCTATTTTTACCTCACTCATAAAACAAAAGAAAAAAAGAAAACCAAACGAGAAACCAAAGAAAAACAAATTTGAAAAACTAAACATATTCACCATCTTCTAACTGTATTTTAACTTTCAAAACAAGTTTCTTTAAGCAATACATTTCTTGATCAGTAAAAACAGTCTCCCCTGCACTTTCGGAACTTTTTTGAATCAACTGAATCAATGAAAAGTAGTAGATCAGGAAAGGCACTCTCAAGTTTAACATTCCTAGCTCCTTTAGTACTCTTAAGAGACTTCTTTATACTCAACATAGAGTAGCTACTTCTTTACAACGGCAAAGATTGCGTGGAAACTATAGAGTCTGCATCTGAGTCTACCTCAACATCACTATAAAAAGTCTGTGCGCAATCATGAAGAGGACATTTTTTTCCATTTTTTCAGAGAATTGAAACTCATCTCTAATTTTTCACATTTTTCAAATTTATCTTTGTCAGATTTGTCATCTACTAGCATCTCACTTTCTTCAGTCAAAGAACATTCTACCTCCTCTACTTCTTTCTGAGTGCTGCTACTGGCCACCTCTTCAAAATCATGCTGTTGACTGTTCTCAACTGGAAATGGAGCCTGAGAAGCTCTTTTCTGTGTTGATCTTTTATTTCTGTGTGATTTTTTCTTCTTCTTTTTTTTCCGGTTTTATTCCATTAGTTCATTCTGTTTTTGTCCCTGGGATTTATTTGAATCATCCAAAAATGGTCCATGAGTTTCATCTGATTCACTCTGTTTTTGTCCCTGGGTTTCATTTGATTCACTCTGTTTTGTCCCTGAATTTCATTTGACTCACATTCTGTTTTGTCCTTGTAATTTATTTGTTTTGTCTATTTTTTGTCTCTGAAACATACTTGACTCACCCTGTTCTATGGTCTTATTAATTTCAACAGGGAATTTTTCTGGGCATGATCGTATAAGGTGACCCTCCATTCCAGATCCAAAACATTTAATTTTCTCAGATGTTACATAACCTACATTTAATTCTTCATTGTAGTTCTCTTACGAGAGTTCCTCTCGTACTGCGTAATATCTTACGCTATGGGGAAAACCTCTTTTCCACAAGATAATGGTGCCAAAAATTATCCTTAATTTTGAAATAATGTAAAACGCGTTGTGGCAGCATGCAGACATAGGCAAGGCGGCTTGCGTGCCTATTGGCTGACCTGTGGCAACAGCAGCAGCCTATCGAGAGAGGCCATGTGTGACACCATATCCAGTGGGGGCGCTTCGCGCCACTACGTCACGTCCCGCCGAAATAGGCGTGGCTTTGACCTATAAATATAGCTTGACAGGCTGATACAAACTGATTTTCATCTCTTCAGCGAAGTCCACGCATCGCTGGATCCAGAGTGAGAAGCCACGCCGTTGAGAACAAGCCTTCTGCGGGACGAGCCTTGAACCTGAAGTCGCTGGCCTTCACCTCGCCGCCTTCAGTCGCCGTTCCTGCTACGCTTTCCGGCGTCTATATCATTTTACTCTGCTGAGAGTGTGTGTTCGCCGTTGCGACTCAGATTCTCCCTCTCTAAAAGAGCTAGCGTCTTTTTTAAGATGCCTAACAATTCCTGTGGCTCGTGCCGAGCCGCACTCAGCGAGGGGGACCGCCATGTCATCGTTTCCTGCCTGGGTGAGGATCAGGCGGCTCTCGCGCTCGCTGACGGCGGATGCCCTCATTGCGAGCTGATACCCATGGTGACTCTGAGGACTTGCCTGGCATCCTTCTCAGAGCCTGCACTTCTGCCCGCTGTAGTGCCGCGCTGCAAGAAGTGCCCTGCTCAGCGCGCTCCTGATCCTTCTCCTGCCCGCCAAAGCTTGCTGATTCGCCCGCCAGCTTCGCCAACATCGCTCGTGTCGCTCACCGACGGACAACGTCCTCCGTCGCTTCCGCCATTGATATTGACGAGACAGCCGAGGCCTGCTGCTCTATCCTGGGATCGGACAGTGAGGACTGGGTGAGCTCTGTGGACCTCCCCCCCTCTGCCCGCGAGCCTTCAGGGAAAAGGGCTGGCACCGAGTCAGAGCTGATGCATCTGCTCTCACAGGCCGACAACGACCTAGGCCTCGAGTGGGAGGTGCCCACGCAGCCTGTACGCAACCGGCTGGACGGATGCTTCCTGCAAAGGGCCGCGCCACGTCACAGTCTAGGCCCGCGCTTTTTCTTCTTGAGCTTCACGAAGAAGTCACGAAATCCTGGAACGCCCCCTTCTCGGCCAGATTGCGTACCTCTGTCTCTGCAGCATTCTCCGTGGTGGACGGTACTAAAGACAGAGGATACCTTTCTCTTCCTCCAGTGGAAGCAGCTGTAGCAGCTCATCTTTGCCCGCCCTCTGCTGGATGGCGCTCTCAGACGGTGCTACCCTCTAAAGCCTGCTGTGCGACTTCCACCATGCACAGTCGCGCTTACACCGCCGCTGGGCAGGCCGTATCAGCACTGCACGCTATAGCTATTCTGCAGATCTTCCAGGCCGACCTTCTTCGCAAAATGGACGAGGAAGGACCGGAAGCTATCAGCGTGCCGGATTTAAGGAGCGCTACAGAGCTGGCTCTTCGCGCCGCGAAATCCGCTGCACAAGCCATTGGGCGAAACGTGGCTTGTCTCACCGTGGCTGAGAGACATCTTTGGCTGAAGTTGTCGGAGATGACGGACTCTGAGCGCTCTGTGTTCCTCGACGCGCCCCTCTCTCCAGCTGGCCTCTTCGGATCTGCCGTCAAGGATTTCGCGGACAGATTCGTCGAGGTTCAGAAAACGTCACAGGCAATGAAGCACTTCTTGCCGAAGCCCTCTAGTTCTGCAGCAGGTCACTCAAAACAGCCGTCTGCTCGGAGCTCCCAGCCAAAGCCCACCGCCGCCGCTCCTCAGCGCCACCAGGCCCGAGACCAGAGACCACGCTCTCACTCTGTTGGCTGCCGCCCCCCTCCACGCGGGCCCCGGCCAAGGATTGAGATAAAGCTCGAACTCTCAAAAACTTCCTAGCCCCCCTAGGAAAACGACGGTGTTCATAACCCGCTGCGGCCGGTTTTTCACCAAAACTTCTCGCTCGTTCAGTTCCAAACAATGTGATACCACAACCCGCTTGCCAGCACACAAACGCCGTTTTTATGGCAACCCAGATAAATCTCAAAAATAATGTATTTTCTGGTATTCCGGCCACGGCCGACAGTGTTAGAGTGTTATAAAAATGCCCACTGCTCAGTGCTCCTTCCAACACACAAACACAGCCCGCTACAGTACAGGGCTCGCACAAATGAAATCGACTCATGTCGATTGTGCATTAACCCTCTGAGGTCGACTATCGCGCGGGCGATCATTTTTGATTCAGTGCAAAAGAAACTCAAAATACTCTATTGATTTCGATCTTACATATTAAGTGTTGTACATCATTAGATCCTGATAAGTTTCTATTTTTTTGTGGATACTCACAATAAAAACAAAGTGTTGTGCTTTTCGCCAAATAAAGAAAAACAAACATGGTGCGCGTTCTGCCTTCTCTCTGTCAGTTAAGTCCATTCTGAAACGCGTCCGAAAATTAACTGTAATTCCGCGAATACTTGTCATACAGGCAGGCGCGCACTGTTGTTTACTACAGTTATACAGCGCGTGTCTGTGCCGTTAATTCACTCTCGCACCTACATTAGTAAAAGTTATGTTTACATGAACACATCCAAACTTTATTGCTATAGCCTACTAAGATGAGTAAAAATAGACTGAAATATGTTGAAATAAAATGTCAGTATAATGTCATGTATAAGCAACAAACTGCAAATTCACATGTATATGCTAATATGTCATACACAATATGTTACAGACTAAATAAGAATGTTTAGACAAGATTTTGTGATTAGTTTTGGATAGATTATAGAGTTTTGACTGTAAAAAAAAAGACTACGGTCACATTAAATAGGTACGCTTTTGTTCACCAATTTCTGCTCATAGTTAAATATACTATAGTATGATGTTTTGTCAAAAATAAAGTAGGTATATTGAATGATCAACTAAGATGTTATTAAAGTGTTCGTTCCAATATTCAAACTAGTGAATCCTTACCTTTTTTAATATGTATGATAAAATCTATATTTTTTACAAAGAAATACACTTGAAATATTGTTAAAATTGTAATTGTTGTTGTAATTGTAACCTATTTGTAATTGGTTACAATTTCTAATTGTAAAATATTCATATATAGATAATTTCTTTTGTCCTTGCATTCTTTGGGATCCTGTGACACACCTGTGTGAAAGGGCTAATTAATATGCAGCTCATTATGTATGTGGCACATTATCCTGCCTTTGTGTTCTCAGGTGTGAACACGCCTCCACGCATATTGCCTTTCCAAACAAAAGTTGTCTTATAAAATTTAAATCAATGTATTGTTTTGTGTAAATGATTAGGCAGGATGATTTTCAGATCATTTTGTAGCAAAAATTCTTGGCAACAACACTCATTAGTCAAAAGTCTTGTGGACTCATATTTAGTATGTGTTTTGGGGACTTATTTCAGACACGTTAAGTTTTAGTTTTTTTCAATAACCACACATAAACATTATTCTCTAAAAAATACAAACATGTACATACATGTTGCTCACATATTATGGTAGCCCCGTTTGTGCTATATAGAGTGAATTTACACCTTTGGCATTAACATGTTTATAAATAACTGAAAAAAGCACAAATGTCAGAGCATGTCAGAACATCTCAAGGACCCCAAAAACCCCTTAGACCTCAGAGGGATAAACGTAGTGAATGTGCCCACGATACAGTGCCCACAAACACTACACGATACATGTCCCATGGTTTCTGTAAAAACGAAACCAACACACATTCAGTCAGCTAAGGCCGACGGTGTTCTCAGTGCAGTGAGTGTGCCCGATGTCCCCGCCCACATTCCCTCACAGACATGTTAAACCCCACGGGGTTTACCCCGCTTGCTCCACTATCGGTCATAAAGAAGCTGAGCCCCGCCTCGAACATTGCAAACGCAGTGTTTACGTTTCAGCACACCGGAGCTCTTCGGTCGCTACTACGGTGCGGCCATAGCCCAGATCTCATTCTACCTCTAACTATTCATGCAAATGTGTGGAAAAAAGCTTCCCGGGGTGTCAGAATGGGTGCTGAACACTATAAAAAGAGGCTATTCGCTGCAGTTCGCTCAACGTTCCCGCCGTTACACGGCACGTGTCGAAACAACGGTAAAAAATGAGGTAGCTCATCTACTTCGAGCCGAAATAGCGAAACTACTGAGCAAAGGGGCCATAGAACCTTTATCTCAGGCTCAGAGCGAAGGGATCGAAGCAGATATTTTCTGGTACCGAAAAAAACGGGGGTCTCAGACCCATTCTAGATCTGCGGCAACTGAACAGAGTGCTTGTGAAGCGCCAGTTCAGAATGCTTACAACCAGGAAAATCCTCGCGCAAGTTCGCCAGGAGGAATGGTTTATGTCAATAGATCTGAAAGATGCCTATTTCCAAATACAAATAGCGTCACGTCACAGGCGTTTCTTGAGATTCGCCTTCGAGGGCCAGGCATATCAATACACAGTCCTGCCGTTCGGCCTGTCCCTGGCACCCCGTACATTTATGATGTGCATGGGGTTTCGCACCCCTGAGACTTCGGGGCATGCGAGTTTTGAACTACTTGGACGATTGACTGATTCTAGCTTGATCACGCTCAGAGCTCATAGAACAAAGGACCATATTACTCGAGCATCTCGAGAACCTGGGTCTAACAGTAAATTGGGCGAAAAGTTCGCTGTCTCCCAGTCAGAAAATTTCTTTTCTGGGCACAGTACTGGACTCGCTGTCTATGACAGCGCGCCTGTCGCCGGAGCGCGGACTGAACGTTCAGCGTGCCACGAAATCCTTCCGCTGCGGCACTATAGTCCCACTCAAAATGTTTTAGAAAATGCTGGGTCTTATTGCCTCAGCATCTTCGGTACTCCAGCTGGGTCTGCTTCGCATGCGCCCACTGCAGTCACGGCTGAAAGCGTGTGTTCCACCTCGGGCATGGGCCTCCGGTCTGTTTCGCCTCAAGGTGGATCTGAAATGTGTCTCAGCTCTGGAACCCTGGAAGGCGATCGACTGGTATCAGTCAGGCGTGAGTCTGGGGACTTCCTCGAGTGTGAAGGTGGTGTCCACGGACGCCTCCACCTTGGGATGGGGAGCACTGCTCGAGGGCAGACCGTTCTTTGGCCAGTGGTCAGAACAGGAAAAGCTTCTACACCTAAACTGTGAAGCTAAACCTACACCTAAAATGATGGCAGTCGACAACGCGCTGAGGCGTTTTTGTCCCCGAATAAAAGGTCAACACGTCCTGGTCCAATCGGACAACATGTCAGTGGTGGCCTATATAAATCACCAGGGTGGCGTGAGGTCCCTAAACCTTTACAGGCTGACGGAACGTCTCCTGGTCTGGGCTCAGCACAACCTGCTTTCGTTGAAAGCAGCACATGTGCCTGGACACCTGAATATGGGACCAGACAGACTGTCCAGAAACAATGTTCCAGCAGGAGAATGGTCGCTGCACCCGCTGACGATCAGACTGCTGTGGGAGACATTCGGCAGAGCGCAGATGGACCTGTTCGCGTCCCAGGAAAACGCTCACTGTCCAAAGTTTTTCTCCAAAAGCAGGGATGCGCTGGCCCATGTCTGGCCCCGTTGCCCCCTTTATGCTTTTCCCCCCGTCTCGCTCCTGCCTCAGGTGTTGGAACGCATCAGGGAAAACGGATGCTCAGTGCTGCTTGTGGCTCCGCTCTGGACGAACCAGGCTTGGTTCCCAGTCCTGATGCAGCTGACCAGCACTGCCCCATGGCAGTGGCTCATGGCAAATGCCTCATGGCATTTCCTTCCTTCAAGAGCTACTGGATAAGGGCAGAACCCCATCCACGCTCAAAGTTTATGTGGCGGCCATAGCAGCGTTTACTAAACCAGAATCTGGCCAGTCACTGGGGAGGAACCATCTGGTCGTACGTTTCCTCAAAGGAGCTAGGAGGCTGAACCCTCCCAGACCTCCTTCATTCCCCGTGTGGGACCTTTCTACGGTTTTGGAAGCCATGAAAGGTGCCCCATTCGAGCCAATCCATTTGTCAGACATGAAACATTTGTCTTTCAAAACAGTGTTTCTTGTGGCTCTCGCTTCGGTGAAGCGCATTGGGGATTTACAAGCGCCTGTGGGATCCTGTAGGATGCTTTTTATGGGGAATGATGCTTACAGCCTCTCTTCTCCGACTCTCTGTGAGTCTATGGTGATTATGCATTATATGAGCCCCAGGTTACTGCCCTTGGGACTTTGGTGTCGGATCCCAGTACGCACAGCGTTTTACACTGTGTTCCCCATAGCGTAAGATATTATGCAGTACGAGAGGAACTCTCGTAAGAGAACGTACTCGGTTACTAACGTTACCTCGGTTCTCTCTAGAGAGGGAACGAGTACTGCGTATCTTGCCGTGCTTACAACATGCTCTGGTTCGCTTCGGCAACGAAAACCAGTTTGTATCAGCCTGTCAAGCTATATTTATAGGTCAAGGCCACGCCTATTTCGGCGGGACATGATGTAGTGGTGCGAAGCGCACCCATTGGATATGGCGTCACGCAGGGCCTCTCTCGAGAACCGAGGTTACTTTAGTAACTGAGTATGTTTTTAAGAATCATAAAAATTGTCTTCTAAAAGGAACAACATGTTTTAAATGCAGATATTTACAGCCAAGGCCAATTGTTTTAATCAGAGACATTAGCTGTTCATGTCTCGAAAGTTCCATCTCTAACATTTCGTTAATAATGAACTTACGACAAAATTATATTTTTGCCGGATTTACGAGCGGCACCACTTGAACCAAGATATCTTTGATTGTTACACCTTGTTCAACAATTGTTGCAACTTTATCAAAGCTATCTACAAAAATCACAACTCCATTGTTCATCCTTTGATGCTATCATATCCAACAATCCCCCCAATAATCCAGTACCTGGCCTGTAGACCCGTTCGCAATTTGGTGTTGGGGGAATTACTCACTTGAACTTTTTTTTTTTTTTTTTTTTTTTTTTTTTTTTTTTTTTTTTTTTTTTTTTTTTTATTGAACAATATTAGTTTACAAACCAAATAGGGAACAATACAATGCCTATTACAAAATATACACTTTTCCATTCATATGTCCATCCTAAATGTCCACCTGTGTATATATACATCATACAATAACACCAAAGAAAACAAACATTCAATAATCATTGTAGAGGGAGTGCAAGGAAAATAAATACATAAATAAGGTTTAAATCTTACCAAACTTAAAAGGAAAGAGACTCATACATTGATTTATACAGTTCTCCAATGGTTTGATTATCTTTAGATAAGTGTTTTAAAGATTCTAAGTATTTTTTGCATTCCTTTTTAAAGTAATTTAAAGAGGGTTTACTGTTATTCCACTTACTTTTGTGTATATGGTATTTACCCATTGTAATAATAATATTCAAAGTGTATAACAACTCTTTTGAAAGACCATCAGCATAAATCAAAACCTGAAACAATTTCAGTGATGGAATATCATCGTTTATATCAATATTTAACCAACTGAAAAGATCCTGCCAGTATTTCAATATTACTGGGCAAGAATAAAATAAATGATCAATGGTTTCAGGCTCTACTAAACAAAAAACGCAAGGATCTACTTCAAAACGGAATCTTTTGCGCAAAACCTCAGCAGCGGGATACACATTATTAATAATCCTAAACTGCATATCCTTCATTTTAGGTATAATTGGCCATTTAAGGTAATTACAGAATTTGTTTTTAAAAGTTTCATTCTCAAATTGTTTTAATTTTGAAGTTTTATCATAATCTGGAAATAACTTACATTTTAATACATTCCCTATCACTTTATTATTACACTTTTTGTCTCCAATATATACTTCTCCAATTTTTAACTCGGGCAGTTTAACCGAAACCTTTGAATATGTAAGAGTGCTTTGAATTAGTTGTTTTAAAGCAAGAGGAATGGCTTTGCACAATGTATTGTATTCTCTAAATGAACATTTTATCTCAAATTTCTCCATGAATGCATTATGTTGCATAATTAGACCTGTTTCATCTAAAAGATCAACAACATTTAAAACATTTTTCCCATACCACTCTTTTTTGAATACTGTCTTTCTATTTATCGTAATGGTTCTGTTATTCCATAATGTAGAGCAGTGTGGTAAAACATTTTGAGGGAATATCAATTTCCAATAGTACAGAATCTGTTTGTGGAATTTTGAAAGCTTAATTGGCAATTTGGAAACCTCAAAATCACACTTCAGCAACAAATCTAATCCTCCAACTTGCTCAAAAACAGACTTTGGTATATGGTACCACATTGAGTTAGGTTGTGCTAAATACATTTTAATCCAATTCAGTTTAAGCACTCCAACCATTGATTCAAATTCAGATGCTTTCAAACCTCCATTTTTATATTCTTTAATCATCTGAGATTTTTTAATATAATGAGTTTTGTTTTTCCATATAAAATTAAACAAAATAGAGTTTACCTTTTTTATCAGTTGAGGAGAAACATAAAGAGAGTAACAGGGGTAAATCAGTTTAGATATGCCTTCTGCTTTAGTCAAGAGTATTCTGCCCATGATAGACAGATCTCTCATAAGCCAATGATTAAGGGATTTTTTCATACTATCAATTCTCTCTTCTATATTTACTAATTCTCTCATATGAGTTTCTTTAAACATTTTTTAAACCTAAGTATTTCACTTCAGATTGAACAGGTATGGATTCTATATTTACTTCATTACAAGAAAACAGAGGAAAAAGTTCACATTTTTTTAGATTTAGGCATAAGCCTGATGCTCCAGAAAAAACTGAAATAATATTCAGAGCTTTTTTAACCATAGATTTGTCTTTTAAAAATATTACTGTATCATCAGCAAATTGACTAATTCGAAATTCATAATCAGAAATGGTTATACCTTTTAATTGAGGATGGTTGACAACTAGATAAGCTAACATTTGAGTGCATAGTATAAACAGTTTTGGAGAGATTGGACAGCCTTGTCTAATACCACGCAATATGTCAATTCTTGGAGTCATGCCTGGATTAAGGGATATATAACTATAAATGTTATTATAGAACATTTTAATAACCTTGCAAAACCCTTCCCCAAAACCAAAAATTCTCAGCGTCGTAAATAAAAATTCATGCTCCACAGTATCGAATGCTTTAAAAAAATCTAAAAACAAAATGAGGCTTTCTGACTGTATCAGTGATTGATAGTCAATCATATCCAAGATTAGTCTAATATGGTTTTGAATATATCTTCCCTTGATGAACGCAGATTGATATTCCTCTACAAGTTTCCCAAGTACCAATTTAAGACGGTTAGCATACACCAGGGCAAGTAATTTATAATCTGTACATAACAGAGTTATTGGTCTCCAATTATCTAATAATAACAGCTGTTTTTTAGGTTTAGGTATCAAGGTTATTAAACCTGTTTTCATAGTAGGTGATAAACTTCCTTTCTGAATGCATTCTGAAAATGCATTATATAATAATTTCCGAATATCTTTCCAAAAATGTTTTAAAAATTCAGTAGATAAACCATCAATACCTGGTGATTTACAATTACTCATTTGTTTTAAAGCTATATCCATTTCCTCTAAGGTCAACTCATCGTCAATTAAAACTCTATCTTCCTCTTTCAGTTTATGTATTTGATTTTTTATATTTCCAAATAAATAATCACAATCGGCTTTATTATAATTGGATTTATACAGGTTAGAATAGAAAAGTAAAATTTCATTTTGAATCATTTTTTGATCATCTGTTTCAATTTCATTAATCTTAAGTTTGCTAATCTTTTTCTTTGTTTGTCTTTGCTTTTCAAGACCAAAAAAATATAAAGAACTTTTTTCTCCCTCCTCAATCCATCGCGCTCTCGATCGAATATAAGCTCCATTTGCTTTTTCTGAATACAACTCATCTAGTTGAGATTGCAGTGACTGTAATTTTGCTGAATTATCTGGTGAGTCTTGTATATTAACTACCAAAGAGTTTATTTCTCCAATCAATTCCCTTTGTTTCTGTTTTCTCCTCAATGATAAAAATTTTCCTGAATCAATTGCTATTTGTTTAACCTTAAATTTGAACCATTCCCATTTATTTAAGTTAGACATATCTAACTTATCAATCTCCTCAATAAGAGCCAATACTTGTTGGTCAAATCTATCATTTTTTAACAAGTCATTATTAAACTTCCAAATATTAGAAGAAATGCTAAGTTTCTGAAGGACTTCTAAAGACAGAGTGACCATACAGTGATCTGTAAGTGGGGCTGCTGTAATTTTACACTCAGAGACAATTTTACATAGTTCACAAGAAATAAGCCAATAATCTAATCTTGAACATTGACCATTTCCTGAGGGGTTAAACCATGTATACTGAATGCTGTTTAGGTTTGTTTCCCTCCAGTAATCAACCACATTTACATTTTTACATAAATTCAATATAGTATCGTTATACACCGAATGTGTAGCTCTCTGAGGTCTCCTATCTAGCCATGAATCAGGGGCAATATTAAAGTCACCACCTATTATCACATTTTCTGCATTATACTTTTTTTTCCATTCATTAATCAATTTTCCCAGTTTCTCAAACATTTCTCTATTAGCCCCTTTGCTATTATAACCATAAACACACAGTAATATGTAACATTTATCATGTATTTCTATTGCTATCATTAGCCAATGGCCTTCTGTATCCCCTTCGTGAAATATTACAGAGCCTTCAAACCGATTAAATAATACCATCACTCCAGCTGAATGCGAAGATCCATGTGCAAACCAGGCTAAATCACCCCACTGATTTTTCCAAAATCTTTCGTCATTTGAAACAGAGTGAGTCTCTTGTAAGAAAACACAATTCGCTTTTTGTTCCTTGCAAAATAAAAAAATAGCTTTCCGCTTAACACTGTTTTTTAACCCCCTAACATTTAAAGATAGAAAAGAAATGGACATAAATTAAATTAACGTATTACTATCTCAACCTTTAGCACACACTCAGCTTTAAACGCAGGAGTGAACATGTTGTCCTTAAATATTCTACAAAACGTCAAAACCATAACAGCTAGAACATAGAATTCTACTTTTGTTAACCGCTTTTCTTAAACAGTTTTTTTTTCTTCTCAGATTAATCCCATATGTCCTTATGCGATTGCAGCAACCTTGGAAACTTTAACGTGAGACTACGTGTTACCTTGAGAGCATCAGTTACGGGTCAACTCTTAGTCCATCAATCAGTGCATAGCCTTCTTTTAGGAACGCTCTCTTCCCTTTTTTCCTTGCTTCTTGGACTTTTGGCCATAGCTTAGCACGAGCTTCGCGATCTTCCTTTGAAAAGTCTTCTTTGAAATGAATGTTCATCTCTTTACACACTCTTGCCTCTCTTGATTTTTTCCACACTTCATCACGCACAGTTCGCATCGCAAACTGAATGATCACTGGTCTGGGTAACTTGTTGGTAGCAGCGTCGTTTCTTCTTCCTAGCCGATGCACTGTATCCACCGACTGCCGGAGCTTCTCCACTGACCACGGAATCACCCTGGTAAGGATTCCAATCACCGTTTCTCTTGTATCTTCATTTTCCTTTTCGGGAAGACCGATCAGTCTGAGATCCCATCTTCTCTTGTATCTAGCATGCTCCAAACATTGCTGCCTCAGTGAGATGTTTTCATTTTTCAAGTCTCCTACTTCTTTTTTCAGTTCGCCGATATCTTCTTTATTCTCTTTAACTGCATTTGCGGTTTCCTCCATTGTTTTTTCAATTTTTTTCAGTCGTTGGTCTTGCTCGTCAAACCTCTTAATTAGAGTTTGAATTGCATCGAAGATCACTTCATTTGTTATTCCGTCGGTTTGTTTAATTTTGTCTTTTGCCTTTGCTCTCATTTTCTTGGGATTCGGGCTGGGTAGAGGTGTATGGTCACATCTTGTTTTGCCAGTTTCTATCATCATATCTTCGATTTCTTCTTCATCACATGCCTCAGCGAGAGCAATTAAGTTGTATTCATGATCAACCATCCCGGTATCTGCTTGATTGGTTTTAGACATTGTAAATGTTGTTGTTGTTTTTTTGTTTTTTTCAGAGGTAACAGTTTTAGGACTTTTTCAACTAATTTTCCTCAGTGCCTGCATAAGCGTGACCGCTCACTCCGCCATCTTGGAAATCCCCCCCTACTCACTTGAACTGAGTAAGTGGGTCCCTAGACATGAAATATCACAGAGGTGCTCATCCGCCATAGTGCCACGAATTACGTAATGGTCAAATCAAATATGGCCGCCATCAGATGATGATGAAAATCCAACTTCTTTGTTTCTGAATGTATATACACATGAAATACCTCTATTTAGACTTGTTATGGTATTTGGGATTAATTTCTGACATTATTATGGCCATATTGGCTGACTTTTTACCTTAAAAGGTCATGGTCAAGGTCCTCTTCCTACTTCTTATCCACAACTTGGCCATTATTAGGAATAAAAAATGCAATAAGTCTAAGTCTACTAAATGTGACATTTAACATTCATTGCTAATATTGTTTTTAATATTAAGGATCATCTTGTCATTGAAATGTCAGATGTCACTTTTCAATAACTCGATTAAGATTTCTTTTTTTAATAGTCACTTTTTATTGTATTTTTTTATTTTTTATTGTAAACGACAGTTACCATGGTGAATACACAATACTAACAAGAACTGTTAATGGAACAGCTCCTGAATGAAAATCATACCTGCATGCAAATCCTTCTCAGCTAACATGTGATTTATTGGTATTTTACTTTTATTTCGTGACTTACTAATTTACATTGTAAAGACGTTGCATGCTCATAGTTTCTTCTGCACTTTATACAGTGAAGCGATACACAGCGCGCGCCGCGACATTTTCGTGTGCAATTGAAGAGTGCACGCTACGAGCACAGAATAACGGGACAGGACAGTAAAGTCCGTTATTCTGAGGTGAAAGTCTTTTTATTTCAGCGTACACTTACGTCACTGCCTGGTATGTCATATTGTGCTGGGTTTTCTGAAGTAGTCGGGATTCGCCTCTCATAACATAATTATGCTCTAAACACATTTTAGATTTTCTTTTGTAATCGCGGCTTTGAACGATTACGTAATCGTGGCATCCGTAATCGTAATCGCGATTAGAAATTCGATTAATTGTGCAGCCCTACATAGAATCCTCTATAGTAGCCATGTGTAGGTTCCAGTTAGAGTCCTGCACTCCCGCGGGACTACCACAGGACCCGCGTGACCCAGCGCAACCGAGTGCGGCACGGGACAATATTTGATGGGTGAATGCGGGTGCGGGCGGATATTATTGTGTGATATTATTGTGTGCGGGTTGCGGGAAAATAAAATTATTTGCAGGAAATATAAAACAAAATAAAATAACTAGAAACAAATATACCGTTATTTATCTAATGCACAAGCAACAAGGATAACTAAAATAAAAACGATTTACAGGCACAAGGTCGGAAGCTAACTCTTGCGTGTTTCATAGGCGCAGAACAGCCAAGCCTACCACACAGAGGCAAAATGTCTGCACCGCATGACTCAGGTGGATCGTTTAGTGCTACAGATATTAGTTCGTTATTAAAGAAAGGAACATGCAAAACGTCCCGGGTTACGTATGTAACCCTAGTTCCCCGAAGGGACGGACGCTGCGTGTAATCGCAGTGGGAACGCCCCCCAGCGTAGCGCGTCTGAAGCATGAATGAAATCAGTCAATGGAGCGTCACAGCGGGTGACGTCACCGACCAGGAAGCTATAAATATCCCCTGAATACACAAGCCACCAGCTTCTAATGTTACTGAAGCAAGCGATCCAAGGGGATGCCGAGAGTACGGCAGGACACGCAGCGTCCGTCCCTTCGGGGAACTAGGGTTACATACGTAACCCGGGACGTTCCCCTTCAGGGACTACCGCTGCGTGTAATCGCAGTGGGAACGCAATACCCACATCCCCATACGACCAAATCCCCGTCGTGTGTCATAAGGAGACACAAGCCGACGAGAGAACCTGAGCCCCGGGAGTGGAGCTAAGGTCAAGGGAATAAAATCTGACGAAAGTGTGCGGTGAGGACCAGCCGCATCACAAACGTCCTGAAGAGAAGCTCCTGAAAGAAGAGCTGTAGAAGCAGCCATACTCCGGGTGGAATGAGCCCTTACAGCCAAAGGTGAAGGCTGATGGGCCGAACCGTAAGCAAGCGAGATGGCCTCGACCACCCACTTGCTCATCCTTTGCTTAGATGCTGGACACCCCTTCTTAGGTGACCCAAAACAGACAAACAATTGTTCTGATTTCCTCCACAGGGCAGCTCTGTGGACGTACGCATCTAAAGCCCTAACAGGACACAGCAAATTAAGTTTCTCCTGGTCTGACGTCAAAAAAGGCGGAGGACAGAAAGCCTGCAGAACTATAGGTCTAACCGAAGTGGTTGGTACCTTAGGAACATACCCTGGTCTCGGACAGAGAAAAGCTTTTACCATACCAGGAGCAAATTCCAGGCACGAGGGAGCCACCGAAAGTGCTTGAATATCTCCAATTCTTTTTAGAGACGAGATAACAAGAAGAAGGATAGTCTTTAGTGTAAGGAACTTTTCCGAAACTTCCTCGATGGGCTCGAAAGGAGCTAGGGAGAGACCTTCTAAGACGATGGCCAGATCCCAAGCTGGTACCCTCGTGCGGACTGCAGGCCTCAGCCTCAAGGCGCCACGAAGGAAGCGAGATACAAGTGGGTGTCTCCCGAGAGAACCTCCACTCGAAGGGTCGTGGTAAGCAGCTAAGGCCGCCACATACACCTTCAGTGTGGAGTGAGATAACCCTGTGGAGAGCCGGTCCTGCAGGAAATCCAGCACTTTACCAACCGGGCAGTTAACTGGGTCCTGCTGGCGCTCTTCACACCAAGAGGTGAAAAGTTTCCACCTCGCGGCATATAACTTCCTTGTGGCGGGAGCTCTGGATTGGAGGATGGTCTCAACGACCTCAGTCGAGAGACCAGAATCTATGAGCTGGGCCCCCTCAGAGGCCAAGCCCACAGCCTCCATAGTTCTGGGCGGGGGTGAAAGATCGACCCACTCGCCTGAGAGAGTAGATCTCTCCTGAGCGGTATCTCTAGGGGAGAGCCGTCGAGGAGAGACACTAGGTCCGCAAACCATACTCGGGCCGGCCAGAACGGGGCTATTAGCAGAAGACTGAGCCCGTCCCGGCGAACCCTCTCCAGAACTCCCGGGAGCAGAGCGATCGGGGGAAAAGCGTACAGACGTGACCTCGGCCACGGATGTACCATCGCGTCCAACCCCAGTGGGGCTGGCAGGCTGAGAGAGAACCACAGTGGACAATGTGATGTCTCTCTGGAAGCAAATAGATCTACCTCGGCACGACCGAAATGTTCCCATAGGAGCTCCACCACCTCGGGGTGAAGACTCCATTCCCCGGGCCTCGGCCCCTGCCTCGACAGGATGTCTGCCCCCTGATTTAAGTACCCTGGGAGATAAATAGCTCTCAAAGAAAGAATTCTCCCCTGGGACCATAGGAGAATCTGACGTGCCAGTTTGTAAAGTGGGCGAGAACGCAGACCCCCCTGATGGTTGATATAAGAGACCACCGATGTGTTGTCTGTTCGAACAAGAACATGGTGGCCCCTTAGGTCTGGGAGGAAGTGTTTCAGAGCCTGAAACACTACCAACATCTCTAGACAATTTATGTGCCATAGACGGTGATGGTCCCCCCACAGACCCCGAGCTGGGCGACCACTCATGATCGCCCCCCACCCCGTGAGAGAGGCATCTGTCGTTAGCATAACGCGACGACAAGGAGCTCCCAACACCGGGCCTTGGGACAGAAACCGAGGATCTTTCCACATAACCAGGGCGCGAAGACATCGTCGCAAACTCATGATCATGCGAAACGGATTTCCCCTCGGGGAGAATCCCCTGGTTCTGAGCCACCACTGTAACGGTCTCATGTGCAGGAGGCCAAAAGGTATCACGTTGGACGCAGCTGCCAAGAGACCTAACAGTCTCTGGAACTGTTTTACAGTGGACGACTGGCCTAGCTTGACCTGATCTACTGCGGCGAGAATCGAAGCAACACGAGCAGGTGACAACTGTGCCTGCATCGTCGTCGAATCCCACACTACACCGAGAAAAGTGGTTCTCTGTAATGGAGAAAGAACACTCTTCTTGGCGTTGAGCCTCAACCCCAACCTCTTGATGTGAGCAAGAACGACATCTCGGTGCCGAACCGCCTGCTGTTCTGATTGAGCTAGAATTAACCAATCGTCTATATAGTTCAGAATACGAATGCCCTGCAGCCTCAGCGGGGCTATAGCTGCATCCATACACTTCGTGAACGTGCGGGGTGACAGTGCTAGGCCAAACGGAAGAACCCGATATTGGTACGCTTCGCCCCCGAAAGCGAACCTCAGGAACTTCCTGTGTTGAGGGAGGATGGATACATGGAAGTAGGCGTCCTTTAGGTCTATCGTGACAAACCAGTCCTCGGATCTGATTTGTGACACGATCTGTTTGAGAGTGAGCATCTTGAATTTGAGCTTCCCTACAGTGCGATTTAAGAGACGCAGATCTAGAATGGGACGCAGCCCTCCATCTTTTTTCGGAACGATGAAGTACCGGCTGTAGTATCCTAACTCCCTGCTGGGCGGAGGAACCCGTTCTATAGCCCCTTTGTGCAGCAGAGTTTCTACCTCCTGTTCTAATACCAGAGCCTGCTCGGGGCCCACCACCGTGGGCAGAACCCCTCTGAACCGAGGTGGACGCGTTCTGAACTGAATAGCGTACCCGTTCTTTATAATATTCAGGACCCACTGAGAAACATTGGGAAGCATTTCCCATTCCGCCAGGAACTCTACTAAGGGAACCAGCCTCTCGAGGCTGGCCTCTGGATGAACATCCCGAGTGACAGACACAGCGCCCTGTAACATACTGGCAGGAAACAGCTGGTCTGAGCACTCCACAACCCTCCTCGGAGAGGGCGAGCGTCCCTCGGGAAATCGCTCGCCGAGTCTCTCTACGCCCTGTATAGGCAGGGTTAGTAGAACAGACCCCTGAGGGCATCGAGAAAGACAGGGCGCCGTGCTTTTGAGCGGCGAACTCAAGTCTTTCCCGATGGGGACCACCCTCAGAGTCCTGACGTTCAGCCCGTCAGGACTTTTTCGACGCGGCCTTCCTGGCGACAATGACTGACCTCAGATCAGTCCTGCCCCGAGAAGGCCGCGCCGGAGAGCGCCCCGCCTCGTCCCTCCAGTTTGTCTGCGGGGGGGCACGAGACGCGACACTCCGCTTCTGCTGTGCTCTTTTAGAAGACGAACTCGACGGCTGGGACTGCCCTCGCTCAGCAGCCCCAGTGACGCGCACTTTGAGAGGGATAAACTTATGAAAAGCAGCCGCCTGTTTTTTCTCTTCCTGGAACCTCTCAGTGACAGAGTGAAGAGCGTCACCGAAGAGGCCCGCAGGCGAAACAGGAGCATTTAATAGGAGAGATTTATCTTTTTCTTTCATAGAGGTTTGACTCAACCATAAATGCCTTTCTGTGGCCACCATGGCTGCCATAGACCGGCCAACAGATTTAGCTGTTTCCCTGGTGGCCCGGAGAGTGAGATCAGCAGTCAGCCTGAGCTCATTGATCATATCTGCCGAAATTTCTCCCCCCTCACACACATCTTTGAGCAGGTCAGCCTGATAAGCCTGCATAATGGCCATTGTATGCAAACATGCAGCCGCCTGCCCAGCCGCCGAGTAAGCCTTCCCCACCAGCACAGAAGTATTTTTCAGTGGTCTAGAAGGAAGAGCCGGTGCTTTAAGCGAAGATGCCGAGGCAGGAGAGAGATAGCTCGCGAGCGTCTCCTCCGCCTTCGGCATCGTCACATATCCAGCAGACTTTGCACCAAAAATATTACCATAAGCATTGGATTGATTGGTATATATTCTGCTCGAAACCGGTCTAACCCAGGTCTTTGAAACCTCAGCATGAAGGTCTGGGAAGAACGGTAAGCACCGGCGAGAAGGCTGAGGACGTGCAGAGAGAAATCTATCATCTAGTTTGCTTTTATTTCTAGATTCTTGTTTATCAGTTGGCCATTCAATACTGAGTTTTTCAACAGCCCGAGATAACACATCCATTAAACCTTCTTCAGCAGTATAATGAAGTGAGCTAGTTTCCTCTGATGCCAAACTTTCGACATCCAGATCCTCAGAACTGGATAATCTAAGTTCCACATCATCGCGTGCCTCCACCCGGGCAGAAGTAACCGCCGCAGCGCGTGCTTCCAGAGCCGGGTGAGAGGCACTGGATCCCGCCGGAGAAAGCTGAGATAGGGCGGGGCCCGTCTCAGCGTCGCCGGTGAGATCCATCTGCGAACCCCAAGTCAAGCGCCGCCGCTCTGCCTCAACAGAAGCGGGACCCGAGCCCTGGGGAGCTCGCAACAAACCAATCTCCTCAAAGAGCGATCGCCGCGAGCGCAGAGTTCTCAAAGGAAAACGCTCGCAATGCTCACAATCGACTCCCTCGAGAGCCGACTGGGCATGCTGAACTCCCAAACAAGCTACACATAACTCGTGAGAATCCCTACCCGTGATGTAACGTGTACAGGGGGGAACACACTTTCTATACTGCTCGCTCATTTTGGTTTTTATATATATATATATATATATATAGTGAAAACTCCTGACAAAATCAGACAAACACAATCGAAAGATATCAGACACACACAGAGCGCTGCTGAAGTAACAGAAGCTGGTGGCTTGTGTATTCAGGGGATATTTATAGCTTCCTGGTCGGTGACGTCACCCGCTGTGACGCTCCATTGACTGATTTCATTCATGCTTCAGACGCGCTACGCTGGGGGGCGTTCCCACTGCGATTACACGCAGCGGTAGTCCCTGAAGGGGAACTACAAAAGCAAACAAAGGAAAATCTGAGATTTGGAAATGTTTTTCATTAGTATGCGACAGCGATGGAAAGCACCTTCCTTTTGCGAGCTGTGACAAATGCAGCAAAATACTCACATACAGCGGGCACAAGTCTGGAACTTCAGGTCTGAAGCGTCATGTGTGCACCGTTTTGAAAGTCCAAACTTCCCTGACGTTTACGGCAAGTCAGTCGAAAGTGTCAAGAAATCCATTATTATTATATAATGTATTAGGCTATACTATAAGTATTATGGTACATTTTTATGTATTTACATTTCTTACTTTTTTTTACTGTATTTCTATGTTCGAAGTTCATGTTCATCCATTGAATTAAACGCAAATAAAACGAAACATTTGTTTATTTTCCGTTTATTTTTTTAAAATGTATATTCAACAAGGGAGCAAGTGAAAAAATAACAGAGTAGCAGGCAGAATATGCAATGTATTTAAAAAAAAAAACTACTTATACGTTTACCCGCGGGATTTTGCGGGTGGGAGCGGGACAAAACTTGATTGTTGCGGGCGGGAGCGGGAGACAATAACATATATTTTTACGGGAGCGGGCGGGAGCGGGAAAAATCCGTCCCGCGCAGGTCTCTAGTTCCAGTTTCCTTCTCTTTCGGAGACTACAGCATTTTTGATGATGGCCACCAATTCCAGCCAAACTCCAAAGAATTGGCAAAGCTCTGACTTTGCTTCACACTCCTTCTCAAACTCCAGAAAGTCTTGGATCAACTTCTGCACTTGTTCAATCAAGGCTTCAAACTGCTCTGGGCAACGTTGATTTGTAGAAAGTGTAGTGTGCAGTGCCTCTACCTGTGCTAGCACTGGATATTCTGGTTTTTCCTTGTGTTGCCAGAACATCTCCTACTGGAGCGACCTGATCACTTCCTCCACAATCAGCATCCCAGTGAGAGCACGGGCATAATGACTCCCATTTAACACTGACTCTATCACGCCAGGTCCAAACACTTCACACTTCACCAATGCATCATCCAGGCAAGAACCTCGAAGCAGTTTTCCTGAGTAGAACACGGGTCCAATGGAAAGGGCCCATGCAGAGGAACAGATCCTTGAACTGTTCTGTCTCATGCAGGTAAATATCTAGAGCCAAGGCAAAGACACTTTCATCATACCAAATCGCCATTGACGCCTCATTCAGTTGTCTGCGAACACTCTGGAAGTTGGTGAGGCAATGTCTGACGGTGGAACGCTCAGTACTGGGTTTTGGTATGACAGGGAGGAAGCCAAAACGCATCATCGACACCACAGCAGATGAGACAAGTGTGTGCACAGCTGCCCATATCAGAGGGTCTCCTGCTGATGCACCGCAGCGGATCAGACTGATCAAAAATTCATGCTTTCCAGATACACTTTTGGCAGTTGCAACGTCAAGTAATGTTGCTTGCTTGTTTTCAGGATGCAGCAGCATGTCTGGTGGCAGGACAGGTCGAACCACTGGCTTGGCATGGTGAGGTACCTCTTGGCATGGCAACTTTGTCCGCAGGATTGGATCAGCATGGCTTAATCCTGTGCTTGACACTGGAGGCTTATGAAGGGGTCTGTTCACTTTGGCATCTTGGAACAGTACTAATGCTGCATAGTGTGAACCCTTGGTACCAGAAAGTGATGATTTATCAGCATAATCAGAGTTGTCCATGCCTGCCATAGTATAATCATCCCTTTTAAAAGTAGTTGGTATGGGTGTCTCTCCATGTTCTGAGCATTTCACAGCATAGCTAGCGAGAAGACTGCGGGCAGATCTGATTATCTGGTAGCTTGAACATGAACCAATCCTGTTGAAAGTTGTGAGAAGGGTCTTGCTGCGATCTCTTGCATAAATGGCATGGCCAAGCATAATATGCAACGGTGTTCGCTCTACTCCACTGTGAATGCTATACACAAGTATTTGGAAGAGACAGTGCAGTTGTGTACTCTTGTGATCTCTCACCCATTCCCCCTCGTCTTCTAGTAGAGACTGTTCTCTCAGTAGAGGCTCTTCTCCATGTGTGGGCTGTTGCTTCTGTTGCTGTTCCTCTGGTAGCTGGCTGCCCTTATCCTCCCCTTCTGTGGACTGTCCATTATCCTCTCCCTCTGTGGAATATTGCTGCTGTGATAGCAGTTCTTCTGCTGCTGACTGATTGTCCTCATCCTGCAGAGGCTGGAGAAGCTCCTCTAGGTCTCTAGCACTGCTTCTAAAGAGCTTGTGCTTGGGGACCTTATACAGAGCTGCTAAGAACGTAAGAAGGGGCGCTGGCATAATTGTTGTCTCCCATGATGCTTTCAAGTCAGTACTGTCACAGAAGCTGTCTTGCAGACCAAAATTAACATCTAGGAGCAGTTCTCTTAACTTGGTGCCTGCCTCTCTCATTATGTCCTGATTCTTCAGCTTGGTGCCCAAGTCAGTAGCGTTAATGTCAGATGAGAAAAAAATTCAGATTCATTCATCCTACTGTTGGGAGCAAATGTGACCAATTCTCCGTAGTGATTGAGGATAAGCTGTTTCATATCACGGGTCTGGAAGGTACTTGTAAGCACTTCGCCTTCTTCCAACAGGCTCAATGCAAATTCCACAATATCACTCACAGTGCAACACTCTCCCTTCGCCAAAAGCTTGTCAATATATGAAAGAGCACGAGCAAACAGCACTTGCTTGATGTTGGTATGGCCGGTTTATCTAGTGCTTTGGCTTTGATGCCACGTTCATATTTCCGCATGTAGTTCTGGCGACAGAGATTGTGGCAAAATAAATCAGCTGATATGACTGATTTAATAGAGCTATCTTCATCATCCTTCAGTCGATCTGCAATTCGTGTGAAAACTACATCTTGGTTATGCTTTGCTCCAGCAATGAGTTTCTTCGCACTATCATACTCACAAATTCTGTACTTGTCACGACATTTCCTGTGTTCCATATATCCACATATAACACAGGGTAATGTTCTTGCATCCTTGTCAGAACTTGGAGGTGCACAAGGTGTAACACTTCTCCGTAAGGTTGTCATGAATTTAACACTTGTAGACGTCTCATCTTCTGTCTCAAACACCTTAGATTCTTCAATTCTTTTCTTTTCATTAGATGTCAGTTTGCGAGAATAAGTGTATGACTTGTAGCATTTGTTGGTATTATGGTAAACAAACATGCTATTATCATTATCCTCATCATCATCCCCCATCAGAGTTTTGATACGATTTGTAACCACATCATTACGGATTTTAGCAGCTTGTTTGATTCTCTCATGTCCTATCTTTTCACTTGTTACAGGCAATTTATTATCTTCTTGGCAGATGATGCATAACCTTTGATTAAGATTGTCCTGATCTGCCATTGAAACAACCAAATTCAAGCTTTTAGGGCCAGGTATTTTAGAATGCTCCATGTTGATCAATATGTGCGATGCTCAATAGAGAGACGAAAACTTTAGAAACCTTGCAAATCTTTTATATGTGACTACGTCTGGTAAAATACAAGTCAAACCTTGTCTTCTTTTTTCTGTGAATTCTATAAAATACAAGGAAAGTCAAACATTGTCTTATTTTTTTCTGTGAACTCTGTCCAGTGCTGTAGAAATACACAGTATAAGGGCAGATTGTAAATTGAGTTAGTTTGCATGTATATGTCTTTTGAGATTCTTCAGAATAGGAAAACGACCATGACCATGCCCTTTCAAGGTCACAATAACCCAATATGGTCATCAATGCCAGAAATGAATTCAACATACCCTAATTAGTCAAAATAGACATATTACATGTGTATAAACATTCAGAAACAAAGAAGTTGGATTTTCATCATCATCCGATGGCGGCCATATTTGATTTGACCATTACGTAATTCGTGGCACTATGGCGATCGAGCACCTTCGTGATATTTCATGTCTAGGGAGCCACTTACTCAGTTCAAGTGAGAAATTCCCCCAACACCAAATTGCGAACGGGTCTACAGGCCAGGTCCAGGACTACAACTTCCAAAGCGCAATCTTCCACAGAACAATCTTTAGTTGGACAAAGTTTAAAAGCATGTTGACGCATTGGCGTTTCCAGCCCCACACTGCTAACCGACATGACTCCCGGTCAACTTCTGTTGCATGCTCTTGATTGCTGATCATTCACTCAGCACACGTGTCATTTGAATTAAAACTAAATTGTATATGCCAGTAAAACAGGAACAGTTACGTGATTTGTGTACTGTATAACGAGTGGTTCCCTATATTGTTACAGGATGTTTTGCAGGTCAAGGATTTTCATGAATTAATGCAAACATCCGAACCAAACCGCATCTAGACATGGTGTCTGAGCATGCAAATTGAATTCTTTTTTAAGTTTTGCTCTTGAACAGATGAATAAACTGAAAATAATGTAAAATGTCCGTCTTGGCGGGGATCCAGCTAAACATAGTCGGTTATATTTTAATGAGCATAAACAAAGAAAATGCATATGTACAGTATATCCGTGTACTCGGTCTTAAAGGGACTGCAGCCTAATAAACCTGCTGTTGTGTTTTTTACTGTTAAAGGGGTCATCGGATGCAAAATTCATTTCTATATGATGTTTGCATATAAATGTGTCTTTGCAGTGTGTTGGCACAACCACCATACAAAGAAAAAAATCAATTTTCTCCCTTTTTTTAATCCTCAAAAAGTCTAAACAGTCTCAATAATCAAGCCGTTTGGATTTTCTGAGCAATATGATGTCATATTGCTCATGCTCCGCCCACAACCGCTGACGGACTGTCCCGCATATTTCCGCCCTCATCCATTTGTATACTGTCTGCCAAGGCAGGTTGCCAAAGCAGCAGTTTATGTGTCTTCTGTGACACCCCCCATGGAAGAGAGGGGTGGGGTGAGTAGTTGCTCATTATCATTGAAAGAGACATGCACCAAAACGTTGTTTTATAAAACCATTGAGGAATTTTAACCAAAGTATGTTACAAACTTTACATGAAGACCCTAAAGGATCATACCAACTTGTGGAAAATAGGCATCCAATGACCCCTTTAATCAAACTACAAAAGACAAAGTAATCAATCACTGCTTATTGACTAAATAACTTTTGTAACTTTATAAAGATTAACATATATTTAATTTACACAGTGATGGATATGCAGTATTATTTCACATTTGCTTACTTTATTCAAATTATGTATCTGAAAACTACTGTTAGACCTACCTGAAAAAAATCCCACAATTTATTTCATTTGTAACCTTTATTTGTTCTATTGTATTTATGTGTGCTATTTGTAATTTGATTATTTGTTCTTATTTTATTACTGACCACTTACTTATCATTAATAATGTTTTAAATTTGCATTAATTAGGCTAGTAGTTTTGCTGTACTATAAAAATTGGAATAGAGAATTGTGATATTTCACTGGTATCTAAAAATATCCACCACTGACCCAATCCTTTGCACTGAGCCCTGCTGGAGCAGCTCTAAAATGTGCTGTGCAATTAAATGATAGACAAAATATGAGCAATAGAATGAACAGTGAAAGTAACAGAAGCTCATACAATACATTTTAACATGCATGAAAATAACTGAAGGAAATATATAATTGCAAAACTAATTTTGTTTCTCTACCCAATCTATTTAAAAAATACAAATGTATTTAAAAATGACAAATGCTGTGAAAATACAGGTATCGGTATCAGCAAGGACCACTTTCTAAAGTCATACAATATATTTGAGTGGGGTAAATTTAAGTTAATTATCTTTTCCTCCAGTAGCTGATTTCCTCTGTGAGGGAATCATTGAGTCAGTGAGTTGACCTTAAATCAAAATCAGTACGATTTGTCAAATCAAGTCCCCTTCATTTGTATAGTGCTTTATACAGTACAGATGGTTTCAAAACAGCTTCACAGTTATAAACAGAAAAACAACCCAATCAATGATGCAAACTTCATCAAATACGAGACAAACTTGTGAACGAATCATTCAGGTCAGTTTTGTGAACCTGAAAATCTAATTTGTTGAATAGATCTATAATCAGTTTCTTCATGAATTGGACACAAATCTTTCCTTAATTCAGATGGGAGCAAATGCATATGTCAAGATCTTCAGTGTAAGTAAATTTGTCTGTTTCTCACACAAATTTATCATATAACTTAATATTTATTTTTTAATTTGCTTTTTTGTGTATGTTTTAGTGCTTGCAAGTCCAGGGCCCATTCAATGTAATTGCACAGAAAAGAGCTTTCAGTTAGTTTCAATGCAAGAAAGCCATACAGGTTTTTGAGTGAATCCAGATGAGGAAATAGTGTCAAAATATATATTTTTTAATGCAGTGTCCCTTTAATTTACACCAATGAAACGGAAAATGTAACTTCTCAGTATGCCATTATATCCTCCTCCAGTGCGACCATGAAAATAAAAGCAAAACAAAACTCAACAGATGGACATAATTGATGTGGCACAGGCAGAAGTCTCACTCCGAGATGCTCAGAGGGTATATTTGGGACGATGTGAGATCCGAGGTCAACCGAAGTGTAGCAGAAATGTCTATGGTGTCTTCTGGGACTCTTCTGCTAGTCGTTCATGTTTGAGGTCATGTGGCAGTCACGCATTACTAGTGAAGCATAGCTAAAGACAGGAGAGCAATGTCGCCCACCGCAGATAAAGCGGTGTGGTGCTGTCTCTTACACTCCTCTGATGGAGCTCTTTACAGCGTGAAGCAGCAAGAGTTGTGTTTTAGCAAAGAGGCTTAACCCTTATGAATACATTTTCTGCATTCCCCTTTACTGGGGGCATCATAAGCCCGTCACACACCCCTGATCGCATTTCAGCACAGCTGAAATTCAAACCATGTGTTCTGCCTCGTTTTTCTGTGGGTTTCGTGCTTTGGTACTTTTTTGTGTGCCTTTGGGTGTCAGAGGTGACAGAGAAGTGGAAAAGTAATGGCTATGAAATTATTTGTTTTTGCATTGTGAGATTTCTTGGATCATTTTGGTTCTGCAGCACCTATTGAACTCTGTAATGTTTATAAATATGCTTGTTGGAAATATTAAGGAAGTATTTGTGTAAAATGGTGAAGCAGGGTTATTATTGTTAACTTAAGCTAAACCATAAAGACATTTTTGTTACATGAAATAAAATAACATTACGGCAACATTTCTCATGTTTGTTTAGTTTAACTTAAATAACTAAAACTGAAATAAAAATGTATATACATATAAACCTAACACAAATGTACAACCTAAGCACAACAAAATCTCTTAAACTAAAATTAAAGTGGAAAATATATAAAAAGATCAATGGAAAAGATTTACAATAAAAATTTTAACAGCTTGATACTGTACATTCTATATCAGGGATGGGCAACTCCGGTCGTCGAGGGCCACTGTCCTGCAGAGTTTAGCTCCAACCCTAATTAAACACACCTGAACAAGCTAATCAATGTTGTCAGGATTACTAAAAAATATTTTTTGTCAGGGTTGGAGCTAAACTCTGCAGGACAGTGGCCCTCGAGGACCGGAGTTGCCCATCCCTGTTCTATATGCTAATGAGCTCTGTTATAGTTGGCTAAGCTCTGTGTACTGGTATAGTTCATTGTCAGGTCAAGTTGCTGATTTACTGTATGTGTTGATGAATACTTTATATTTGTTGTACATGTGGGTAGTCATATGTTAATGAGGTGGTGATGTCTCATGCTGATTTCTAAATGTGCCATTTTGCAGTTTCCATTCATTATAGGTCCCTTACCAACCCCATGAAATAAAATGTATTCAAATTGTATTCCCTAAATATTCATTTTGATAATTATTCTGTATTCATTATAATTAATCCTATTATTATATTTACACTACCATTCAAATGTTTGGGGTCAGTAGAATAAAATAAAAAAAACCTGATACTTTCATTCAGAAAAGATCCATTAAATTTATTTAACAATAACTGTAATAAATTGATTTATATAGTTTTTAAGCATAGTATTTTTTGTTTGTTTGTGATTTTCAGTGCTGTAGCCTTTGGCGATGTTGAGGTGTCTTTACAATTCTGTCTGACATACCTTTATCATTAGCATTATTTTTCAAAGGAGTAAAAAAGCCATGCAAATAGAAATTATATTTGTGAGTGCTTATAAATGATATTTAAAAATGCTAAAAAATTGGCATTGAAACTTTAATTACATAGATTTTCAAGAAACAAGATTTTTTTCCCCCAACGGAAAACAAGAAGAAAAAAAAGCATATCTACACCTAACGCATACAGCACAACTCGTCGCATGAAATCAGAACCCATTATAATCAATTGTTCTATCTACACAGTCACCGACAGAAAACGGATGCCCCATTCTATTTCTGATGCACTCCACACGCTTGTGCTACCAACAACAGGACAACTGTTTTGGAACTGTCAAAGGATGCTCCAATGTTAGAATGTTGCAGACCATATTATTTAGCAAGTTACATGTTTCATCTTCTAAAATTTTTGGCTTATATGTACACATCTTAAACAAACGCCCCCCAAGTAGGGCTGGGCGATATGGCCAAAAAATCATATCTCGGTATTTTTTAGTTAAATGGCGATATACGATATATATCTCGGTATTTTCTACATTTTTCCATTTGGATAAAGAAAATTTATTTATTTAAAAAAAAATTAATTCACATCCTGCTCAATGATATCCAAACAATGTTGATATTGAAGGATATGGAAACAAATATAGGGAATGTAATGTAGGCTATGCAATATATTATGTGCAAAAGGTGGTTAAAATCACATTACATTCTAACATTGTAACATTACAAACTAAAAACAAAAATAATGCTTTTGTTTTTAAAAATGACTAAAGGCTAAACTAAAAATGAAAATAAAAACAAAAGCACGAACTAATTATATTAGCCTGCATTTGATTACCCCATTATAATGGTCACTTTCATAAAAATACACTTGTAGGTTTAAAATTCCACATATGGCACATTTATAGTCTCCAACAAGAAATATTTTAGTCAGAATTATTGCGCTACTGTTCTATTGTGCTCGTCTATTTTGCTTGAATTTTAGCGGAGATTCATTTGCAGAAGCTCGTCCTCTCCTGACAGTGAAATGGACATATTTGTTTGATTTGTTTGAACATTTACAGATGGAGAATATACCTGTGAAATGTAAGTTAAGCACTGAGGAAAGGACCACGTCTCAAACGCATTAAACAGCGCCAGTATTTATCTTTCAGTCACTAACAGTAGGCTATCTGTCCGAGCATCTGACAGGGCAAGCTGCTTTAAACTTGTTAACTATCTTACCAGTTATTTTGAAGCGCTTAATAAGCTTGTGTCATGTTTAGGACAAATTGTACTGTTCTTTCACTGCAGGAGCTCACACTGCGTACTCCACTATTTTTCAGATGTGCTCGTATCAAACTACAGTATCGATATAAACGGTATTGTCTCATTCCATATAGTGGGGGAAAAAAATATCGATATATTGTACAAACTCGATATACCGCCCAGCCCTACCCCCAAGAATACCTCAATGCACTCTTTCTAAAAATATTGCTTCAGGCGCCCCCCAATGTCCTCTGAACGCCCCGTTGAGAAATGATTTAGGGCTTAGTGTAGCTGATATGTTATTTTTAAACATGATAGAGCATTATTCTTATAGTGCCACTCACCTGCCATTTAATTTTCTAACTGCTGCAATGGATAACAACCAATGCAATAAAACTTTGCCAGAATCACGTTTATTTGTTTTGTATAAAAGTGAATGTGCTTTTAGTGCCACTTGAATGTGCAAGAAGCAACGTAATATAATTTTGGAAAAATGTCTCCACATGCACATTTTTCCACATTTTCCTGGGTTCACCATGTTGTTTCTTATTTTGTACTTGAAGGTTTAAAGTTTGTCACTGAATTTTATTAGGTTTTTAACAGATAATTAAACTGCCACTCTCCTTTATTTGTGATCTTTTGTGCACATTTTCCTTCCATAAAATAATATAAAATAATTTATGGGGAAACATGCTCAAGCTCTATCATATAATTGAAAGTGGCGTTTGGCCTTGTAAATCATACTGCTGTAATGCTGGAATTGATTTGACCTTTTCTTCCAGTATTTGCTAGTCCTCTAGGTGGTTTATCACAGTCTCAAATGAAAAAGAGTCCAGCTTCAAGTGTCTGTAATTGTGTTTTTACCACGATACAACCGTTAAATTTTGCTGTTGCAAGTGATTCTCATCCCAAGTCATTTTTCAGTTCAGAGATAGAAAGCCAAGGGTCCAAGTGCATCGGAAATTTGCGGGTGTTGGTCTGCAGGAGCTCATGTTGGCATATTGCTCTCGCTGCATTGTTCACACATGACAGGATCTTGTCTCAAGTGGAAGAGTGAATGAATTGATCTGTGATGTGCGTACAGGAGAGATTGAATCTAGATCATAAATGGAAAGTTTATCAGAGCGTGGTTTTATAAGGACAAGAATCAGAAATAAACGGTGAAATGGAGATTACTGACTGTAACTGTCACCCCCCTTTTTATTCCGCATAGACATGAAAATCACTATCCAAACTTAAATGATTGTAATTCAAGAATGCTTTGTAATATAGACCTATGGTTGGTCTTGTTTTAAAGAAGACATTTGGCAGACTATTGTAGAAGATTATTTCAGACCTTTTTTTCTCATAAAATTGAATTGTTGTTATCTTTTGAACTCTTGGCAATGAAACAAACAGGTTTCTACTAATCTTTCATGATGTTTTATGTTCATCACTATTTCAAAATAAATGCCTGAACACGCCTAATTAGTATGAAATATTCTTGTTGCAAATTGATAAATTACTGCTCCTCTGTAATTTATTTTAAAAAACAGTCACCAAATATGAAAACCACAGATTGTAAGGTTTCAAATTATATATAGTTTTTTTCAATATTACTTTAGGTTTTTACTAATATATTATTGTTTTAAATATATAATGGTAAACATCTTACATGTGGGATGGTAACAGTTAAACTATGAAACACATAGTTGCGACATCTGATTGGATCAGACACATTATACTGTAAGACGTTTTTAAAATTTCAATATACTATTATTTCAATTATTTAAAATCTGTTTTTCGTTATGGGATTGTTCTCTTTTGATCATTTATAATTATTATACAATGCTTAGCTAAGCATTGAAACTCTTTCATTTTATGACTCGGGAATGCCAAAATATAATAGCTCATGAGGCATCTTTAGATGAGGTTGGACTGATGTAGAGAACAGAATGATCAGGATGGTGTATTTAATGGTGTGCTTTGTTTTTTGCTAACATAGTGTGAAGACACAGAACATGCTGCAGCTACTGTATATATTTTAATCCTATTCATTATATCAAAGCCATTTGTGCATCAGTTTTTTTTGTGTTTTTTTTTTTGCCCACATTGATACTATAATTTGCATATCTCACATTATTAGAGCTTGGGTACAACATCCAGATGAGATGACTCCTACATATTTTCCATCTTTGTTGGCCTTTATTTTCCAGTGCAGTGCATGAATGAAATTATCATGACATTGAATCTCTGACACTAGGTTCACATATATGTCGTCTACAGTGTGTATGCAGTACATATTGCAGTGTGTATATGCGGTGTATAAACCCTGTGTATTAATATTACATTTATTACTTCAAGATTTTGATATTAAGTGGCTAAAGCAAGTGGTGTGCCTCCAGGACCAGGTTTTGGGAAACACTGCACTAGACCAATCTTGATTGGCGCTGCATCATGACGTAGCATGTGACGTACCACACACCGGCAGAATGCAGAAGTTATGAAAGGATGCTGGCACACAAAGAGAGTAGCTTCTAAAAGATCAAATCAAGTCGCTCTCTGGCATACAAAGGTGTGGCAAGGAGACACAGCATTTTAATGCAGCATTACAGTCGTAACCCGAGACATCCCTTTCAAGGGAACTCCCTCTGCGTCGTAAGAAGAAACTTTGTGGAATGGATACCCACTAGGCCACAATGACTCGAGCCTTAACTAATGTGAACTGTCTAGGCACAGCTAGGAGGAGAGCACCTGTGCACCCGGTGTAGAAGGAAGGTGCAGACTATAAAACCTAATAAAGGTATGTGGGGTAGCCCAACCCGCAGCATCGCCTACCTCCTGCAGGGAAACCCTGGAGAGAAGGGCCTTAGAAGACGCCATGCTTCTAGTTGAGTGAGCCCTTATGGCCAGAGGTGAAGGCATATTGCCAGAGAGATAGCCTGAACGATCCAGTGTCTGAAAGTTTGCTTAGAGGCCGAGGATCAATTCCTGGGCGCTCCAAAGCACACCAGTAGTTGGTCTGACTTCCTCCAACGTTGGATACTTCTCAATATAAATCTGTAATGCCCAAAAGGGGCAGAGCAAATTAAGTCTCTCCTGTTCCGCGACACGTGTGGTGGAGGATGGAAAGCCTGGAGGGCCACATTAGAGGGCACTTTAGGCATGTAGCCCAGTCTAGGGTGAAGGACAGCTTTCATCCTTCTGGGAGCAAACTCTAAACAGAAAGGAGAGATAGAAAGAGCTTAAAGGTCCCCCACTCTCTTGAGGGATGTAATAGCTAAAAGGAAAGCAACCTTGAGGGAGAGAAATGTCTCGGAAGCTGACTCAAGTGGCTCAAAGAGGGCCAGAGACAATCCTTCGAGAACCACTGCCAGATCCCAAGCCTGAGTCGCAGGGCTCATCCTCAATAATCCACGGAGGACCTTCACTTAATGGGGCGTGGAAAGCTGCTATTGCTACTACGTACACCTTAAGCGTGGGTGGAGATAGACCAACAGAGAAGCGATCTTGGTGGAACTCCAGAACTGAAGCCACCGGGCAGTCAACAGGGGCCACCCCATACTCTCTACACCAGGCGGTGAAAACATTCCACTTTAAGCCGCACAGTTTCCTCGTGGATGGAGCTTTAAAGTTTAGTATGGTCTCGACCACTGCAGCTGACAAGTCAGTCTCTAGGTACTAAGCCCCTCAGGGGGCTTAAACTCACTTAAAACCCATCGTTGATTACCAAAATTACATATTTAAACTTATTTTTTCCTTGAAAAAAAGTCTTCATGCCTTAAAACAACTTGAATGTAACTGTACACCCTTGCCTCATTTAGTTTATGCTTTGAATACAGGTGCTGGTCATATAATTAGAATATCATCAAAATGTTTATTTCAATAATTCCATTCAAAAAGTGAAACTTGGATATTATATTCATTCACTACACACAGACTGATATATTTCAAATGTTTATTTCATTTTATTTGTGATGATTAAAACTGAAAACTAATGAAAATCCCAAATTCAGTATCTCCGAAAATTAGAATATTACTTAAGACCAATACAAAAAAAGGATTTTTAGAAATGTTGGCCAACTGAAAAGTATGAACATGAAAAGTATGAGCATGTACAGCACTCAATACTTAGTTGGGGCTCCTTTTGCCTGAAATACTGCAGCAATGCATCGTGGCATGGAGTCGATCAGTCTGTGGCACTTCTCAGGTGTTATGAGAGCCCAGGTTGCTCTGATAGTGGCCTTCAGCTCTTCTGCATTGTTGGGTCTGGCGTATCACATCTTCCTCTTCACAATACCCCATAGATTTTCTATAGAATTAAGGTCAGGCGAGTTTGCTGGCCAATTAAGAACAGGATACCATGGTCCTTAAACCAGGTACTGGTAGCTTTGGCACTGTGTGCAGGTGCCAATTCCTGTTGGAAAATGAAATCTGCATCTCCATAAAGTTGGTCAGCAGCAGAAAGCATGAAGTGCTCTAAAACTTCCTGGTAGACTGCTGCGTTGACCTTGGACCTCAGAAAACACAGTGGACCAACACCAGCAGATGGCATGGCATCCCAAACCATCATTGACTATGGAAACTTTTCACTTGACTTCAACTAATGTGGATTCTGTGCCTCTCCTCTCTTCCTCCAGACTCTGGGACCATGATTTCCAAAGGAAATGCAAAATTTACTTTCATCAGAGAGCATAACCTTGGACCACTCAGCAGCAGTCCTATCCTTTTTGTCTTTAGCCCAGGCGAGACGCTTCTGACGCTGTGTCTTGTTCAAGAGTGGCTTGACACAAGGAATGCGACAGCTGAAACCCATGTCTTGCATACGTCCGTGCGTGGTGGTTCTTGAAGTACTGACTCCAGCTGCAGTCCACTCTTTGTGAATCTCCCCCACATTTTTGAATGGGTTTTGTTTCACAATCCTCTCCAGGGTGCGGTTATCACTATTGCTTGTACACTTTTTTTTCTACCACATTTTTTCCCTCCCTTCCTCTCTATATTAATGTGCTTGGACACAGAGCTCTGTGAACAGCCAGCCTCTTTAGCAATGACCTTTTGTGTCTTGCCCTCCTTGTGCAAGATGTCAGTGGTCGTCTTTTGGACAGCTGTCAAGTCAGCAGTCTTCCCCATGATTGTGTAGCCCACAGAACTAGACTGAGAGACCATTTAAAGGCCTTTGCAGGTGTTTTGAGTTAATTAACTGATTAGAGTGTGGCACCAGGTGTCTTCAATATTGAACCTTTTCACAATATTCTAATTCTCTGAGATACTGATTTGGGGCTTTTCATTAGTTGTCAGTTATAATCATCAAAATTAAAAGGAATGAACACTTGAAATATATCAGTCTGTGTGTAATGAATGAATATAATATCGAAATTTCACTTTTTGAATGGAATTACTGAAATCAACCGTTTGATGATATTCTAATTATATGACCAGCACTTGTATATACTATGAATATGCAAATGTGGCAGGTGAGGCGTGGTTCAGCGCTGTCAGTGACTGGAGAGAGAGTCGGGAGCCGAGCAGAACGTAAGTGCAAAATTATGAATACCTGATCTTGTTTGCAGTAATTGCCGCGGGGGAGATATAAAGCCACCTGGAAGTGGGAAGCAAAGAGAGAGAGGAACTGTGGACCTGAGTGGGCGTACCTGCTTGCCGTCTCACAAGGAGAAGCAAGCAAGAAAGAAACCGTTACTTTATTGTGAGAATTCATGACAAGAGTTGTGTTTTGAGAGCGTGTTGAGCTTGGAGTATTGCTTGGAGTATTTTGTTTAATAAAAAACAGAGTCCACAGCAAGCCGACCCCACCTCCTTCTTTCCTCCCTTCCTCCCTCAACCTATGAACTTTGCTACACTGGTGCCGAACCCCCGGAAGGAAGGAGAACGCCGCCGCCCACATGTCGACCCCGCCAGTGACGCCATTTGCGGACATTATCCAATCGCTCGCGGCCCTCCACCAAGAAAACCACCAGGCGCTGATGGACCCGAGGAGCGACCAGGATCGTCGTTTCCACACCCTCGTCCAGGCCCAGCAAGAGGACCGGGAGCTGTTTCGGAGCTTGCAGAGTCGGGAGGTTTGGACCGCAGCCCCGCCACCGGCAGCACTCACATGACCCTCAGCAAAATGGGCCCCTATGGATGACCCGGAGGCATTGTTGGACCTTTTTGAGCGGGCTGCGGAGGCACGTGAGGCAGGTGCGCTTGATCCCATTGCTGTCGGGGGAGGCGCAGAAAGCCGCCCAGCAACTGCCGTCCAGAACCTTCTGAACTACGTCGATCTGAAGAGGGCCATCCTCCAGAGGGTCGGCCTAAGCCCGGAGCAGCACCGTCAGCGCTTCTGCGCACTTCAAATGGAGGAAGGCGGCTGGCCCTTTGTGATGGCCCAGCTCCGGGACGCGTGGGTCGAAAATGGCTGCATGCCGGAGAAATGAAGTCGAGGCCATCATCGAAAAGGTGGTACTGGAGCAGTTTATCGTTCGCCTCCCAAAGAGGACCGCACAGTGGGTCCAGTGCCACCGGCCGTCGTTGCTGGATCTGGCCATCCAACTGGCGGAGGACCAGATGGTGGCGTGCTCCGGGGTCGGCGAACCCCTGCCAACGATCTCTCTCTCCAAACCTGTCTCTCTGCCCAGGTCTCGCTCCAGCTTCACACCGCGGGTGCCACCCCGATGGAGGACCGAACAGGGACAGGGACTTTGCATTCGTTTTGGTGGACTATGCAACGCGATATCCCGAAGCAGTTGTGCTCCGCAGCATCTCAGCAAAGAGTGATGCAGACGCGCTGTTTTGTTAATCTCCCGAGTGGGAATTCCGAAAGAAAATCTCACTGATCAGGGCACAGCGTTCATGTCACGTACGTTACGCGAATTGTACGAATTATTGGGCATTAAATCGATTCGCACTAGCGTCTACCACCCACAAACAGATGGGCTTGTGGAACGGTTTAATCGCACATAGAAAACAATGATTCGCAAGTTTTTTCATGAGGATGCTAAAAATTGGGATAGATGGTTTGAGCCCCTCTTGTTCGCTGTGCGCGAGGTCCTGCAAGCCTCCACGGGTTTTCCCCCTTCGAGCTTCTCTATGGGCATCATCCCCGCGGGGTTTTGGACATCTTGAGAGAAACTTGGGAGAACGGTCCTTCGGGGAACAAAAACGAAATTGTTATGTTATGGACCTGCGAGCAAAACTCCATACACTGGGGCGGCTCTCTATGGAGAATTTGATGCAGGCTCAGAACAGACAAAGCCAGCTGTACAACAGGGGAGCCAAACTGTGAAGATTTACACCAGGAGAGAAAGTGCTTGTATTGCTCTCAACGTCCAGCTCAAAATTGTTAACGAAGTGGCAAGGGCCCTTTGAGGTCACTCAGCAAATAGAAGATCTCAATTATTATTAAGTGGCTCGGACGGATAGGGACGGGGCACGCCAGGTATACCATCTCAACCTCCTCAAAAAATGGAGTAAAGAGGAATAAGTGATGCTAGCGACGGTAGTGAGTGGAAAGGAGGATCTCAGATGGCTCCCTGGCCTGAGTCGGGCGGTGGGGGTATGTGGCAGGGAGGGCGTGGTTCAGCTCTGTCAGTGACTGGAGAGAGAGTCGGGAGGCGAGCGGCACGTAAGTAGGTCAAGTGCAAAATGATGAACACCTGATCTCGTTTGCAGTAATTGCCGCGGGAGAGATATAAAGCCACCTGGAAGCGGGAAGCAGAGAGAGAGAGGTGTGTGTGCGTACCTGCCTGCCGTCTCACGAGGAGAAGCAAGCAAGAAAGAAACTGTTACTTTATCGTGAGAGTTTATGACAAGAGTTGTGTTTTGAGAGCACGTAGAGCGCGACTATTGCTTGGAGTATTTTGCTTAATTAAACACAGAGTCCACAGCAAGCCGACCCCGCCTCCTTCCTTCCTCCCTTAACCTACGAACTTTGCTACAGCAAATTAGCCCCGTCTCCACTCACTCACACCAGTGCAGACATCTACGATCACACATTGACGTGATTGGTTTCAAGGTAGTTTGTGACGTCAGAAATACCGGCGGTTTCAAACAACGTTTTTGAGACTGTCTTTGGTTCACTGCAGTTTTAAGGAGAACACAATTTGAACAGTTGTGTGTGTTTATGTATGTATGTATGTATTGTAAATGTATACATACTGTACATATATGTGTGTGTATATGTGACCGATCACGGAAACTAGGGACACAAGTCGGCAGCACAACTTTCGAGCAAAATGAGAAAGAAGCGGGTTTTTTTTCAAAATTGGTGAATTTCAATTTTTTTCAGAATCTGTTAGTTGAAATCACGAAGAAGCCTCTCCATGTTTGAGATAGCAGTATTGGTATATTTAAAAGCTTACATTTTGAGGTTGAAATCGGCTTGTTTTCGGAGATTCTAGCTTGCAGTAGGGGCGTGGCGTGTCATTGTCTGTGTGTATTTCCAAACTGGATAAGCCGGCTTTTGCCCCCGCCCAAGTGAACAGCGTTGCTACTTATTATGCTGCGATCTGGCCGGCTCTATCTGATATCAAAATTCAATGAAGATGGACGCCGCAAAGATTGTCGCAGACAAGCTGAAGCGTGGCAGTTTCACAGAAAAATTTTTTAAGTACTTCTTCGACAAGCCGCGCTGAAATAGCGAAACTGTTGTGCAAAGGGGCCATAGAACCGGCTGTAAAAGCCTGACTCGCTCAGAGATGGAGGTACCGGTTCTATGGACCCTTTGCATTCTGATATCTTTGGAATCGCTTCCCATGTTTTTACATGTACAGCTAGGGGCAGAATGGCCTCCGGGTTCCGATCGCCGTACTTCGTGGGCATGGGAAACTGAACCTGAGGTATGGGCGCGGCGCGCGTGCCCTCGGTGCTTGAATACGGCGACTCGCTGACAGCGGTGGCTGGCTGTTTCATATGTGACTGTTCCCGATTGCTTTGAATGGGGAATGTTTTGTGAACAGGGAACAGACTTAATGGACTGGCAACAATCTCCATAGAACATGAACTGGCACAGAGAATCAATGTAAGTTAAGCTTCATTTGCTCTTTAGTTGTTATTTAAGATGCTGAACCTGCTGATGATATAATGTGCTTGCGGACATTTCATTTGTGTGTGTTTTACGCACATAAGAAAGTGGTGAAAAGAGATTTGCAACAGTAATTTGAGGAGGTGAAATGTGATTATTTGGAAAATTCCTGTCATAACTGCTCAAAGAAAAATGGCAGCAGGCATTTGCCTCCTGCATAAACTTTAATATTGTTGACATTTTGGGCACACGGGTGTTGCACACTATTTGCGTTATATGTAGGCCTATGGCTTATTGGTCTTTGTGTGTTGTTGCTGGTTTTGCGCTATATGTATGGCATATTGGTCTTTGTGTGTTGTTGCTGGTATACGTTGCAAATAGAGGGGCAGCACAATTGTTTTTCGCCTAGAGCGGCAGAAGTGCGTTTCCATAAACATCAAAGTTTGTCGTTTTGTGTTCATTCTAAGAACACGTACACGTTACTCATGTTTAGTCCATGTTTAGACCTTCCCATACCTACCTATTGTTATTAGCTAGCTCAGGAAAGAAAAAAAAAAGAAAAAAAAGTTGTAAAGCACAGGGGGAGCTTTACAGGGGGTATGGCTTATCTAAATGAGATGTAAATGAGCCCTATTGTCACTCCTAGCTGCAGAGAGAGGTGAGAACTGCACAATCTTTAGAGGCCGTTATCTAACCTTTTTTTGAGTACCTACCTTCAAATGGCCACAACTTCTCCAAATATTATTAGATTTCCATGTCCCAGATAGCAAAAAATATCGACACGGCTTCTTTTTGCCGCCGGCCCCAAACTGTCGGCTATAGGTGCGCCCCGCTGGCGGAGATGAAACGTTTGCCGCCGAATACGTCACTCCCATTTCTTGCGAGATGCCGCCGGCGAACAGCCGCCGGGCCGCCGACTTCATTCTCTCTGGCGGTTGCCGCAGTCTAAATGAACCGCGGCCGGCTGGCGGCAAGCCGCTTTGAAATCGACCAGCCATGTCATTGGCATGAGTGGAACTGACAGCATTTTAACTTTCACATTTAAAGCGATTATAATTATTATGTGAATTATATCAAATTTTGTTGTTGTTGTTGCTCCAAAGTCATTAGGGTTTATAACAGATTTGACTCTGTCTGAGTCTGATTCCATGATAAGGTTTAGGAAAATACATTTAAATTACGTTGAAACTCTGAAGCGATTCAGTGATATGCCTATGTAAAATATATAGAATTATTTTAGTCACTTAAGGTGACAATTCTTTACATTTCTTTGATTTATGCACAATTGAGATGCACAAATAGTCCAAAAAGAATTCCTTTTGTAAAACTTACTTGGCAATAAATATCTTTCTGATTAGGTTTTAAAATAAATATTTCATTCATGGTATGAACAATTTAGCAGAATAAATGGATGAAGTTAGACTTTTCACCAATGCCTGAAATCAGTGAACAGTGAAAGACATCTGCAACTTGGCCAAAAGCTTGGGTATGCTTTAGATTTTTTTTATTAATTTGCAACCATGGTAATATTTATAATAAACATGAAAATCCCTGTTTTGACCTGAAAGATAAAGTGAAATATTTAGAAATATTTTGTCTCTCTGTCACCCCAGGAAATTTCGTTTATGTCTTTCATTTTTTTACAAGCTCGATTTTTTTATTTATTTGACCTTTTACAGGTATAAGGGATTAATTTGCAATTGCGAGTTTTGCAATCTGTACAAATGTTTAAGAAAGTATTAAAGCACAAACAGAGAAGTACCTCCACCGGCCGAGAGGGGCAGTACCTAAAAAACGGAAGCAGATTTACCAACACAACAGTGGCCACTCGTCACACGATTTCAGTATTTGGAGAGGATATCCTATCTAGTCATTGACTACGATCTTTAAAGTAAGTACATTTTTCCTTTTTGTGTAACGCAATATTATGTTCATTTTTTACATTTTTAGTTCATCTTTTTCAAATATGTTCTTGCCTTACTAGTCAAGCTAGTAAGTTAGCCTTGTTTACAAAGTTTCCGTCATGTTTCTGACATAGCTAACGTTAGTTAGGCTAACGTTACTTAGTTTCTTCCTGGCGTTAGTTTTTTCTTTTCTTCTTTTAACTATATTTACGTATGTTTATGCCAGTGTGAGTACTACAGTATGTGGTTTAAGATAGTATTGGTCAGTCGAATAATTAACTAACTTACGTAACCAAATCCTGAAGGACAATTCTCCCGCCCACGTGGGAATGGTAACGTTAGCAAAATCTTTACGACAAGAAAGACTGATCAGTATAACTTGTGTTGTTTTCTAACTAAACATAATGATGTTTTGTTTGATTCGACAACCATGCTGCTAGTCTAGTTTAACTTAAAGTGTTAGCTAACACATGCTGCTTCGTCTTTTTTACTCACTGAATTCAAGCATGTTCGACATGTTGAAATGTATCTAGCTACAGTAAATCGCCAATGCTTTACATCTAGAAAGAAAGCTTTACATCTAGAAAGTTTAACTTTTGGTGTTTATATATATATATATATATATATATATATATATATATATATATATATATATATATATATATATATATATATGTGTGTGTATATATATATATATATATGTGTGTATATGTATGTATATATATATATATATATATATATATATATATCTTATGTGTTTATATGTATATATGTGTGTGTATATGTATATGATTGTGTTTGTCTGAACATGGTTTTCTGTTGATCCACTTGTGAAAATGACTCGTTTTTTTGAAGGGGTGAGCATTTTAATGTTATTGATTTTGCCTGGAAATTAATCAAAAAGTATACTTTATGCAAAATGTTCTTCTATTTTAGATGGTTCACATTGTTCAGTTTATCAACGAGGAGGATCTGCCATTTGCAGTGGTTCCGCAAGAGTGGCTCAGCGAGAGCATGTGCCATTGGCCCCCATTTAACCTTAGCAAAAAGACGAAGGCAACAATTTAGCCATCCTCTGCACACCTCCACACAGCACCTGGGAGAAACATCATTTTAAGTTCATGAAGGGAGCAGGTAAATGGGTCTGACTTGTGTATTTGATTTTCCTGTATTTCATCTGTGTAATTTATTTTCTGTTTATCGTGGATAACTGACTCTTTCATTCATTATTCCCTACTCTAGAATCTTGGAAGTCTCAAGAAAAAAAAAAACTCTAGAAAGATGCCTCGATTCCAGAAAACCAGAAAAATGCGGAACTGGTATGTAAAATCTATTGCTGTGATGCTGGATTTGTGATCCTGCCACTAAACTATACCATTTGTTAGATTTTCAAATTTCTGTTTCCTCTTTCTCGCAACCAGGTTTCTCCCCAGTAATCCAGACTCCACTTCACAGAGCCAAGAGTTTGAGTACAAGTAAGTGATGTTATTTGTGAAGTTTTTTTGTCTTGGAAACTATTGCTTCTATTTGATGTCGGCATGAACCGGAAGTTACAAACGACTTTTCTCCAGTGTTGTGACGTATTTAAAAGTGAAACGGTATATTGAATGGAGGGCAGGGTTTTACTCTAGCGCTCCTCTTCTCCATCTCTGCTCATAGCACGGTTTGAGGGGAGTTGCCACGCCCTCGCACCATAGCACATGACCAGAAGAGAAGTCGTTTCGAGGGGGGAGGGAAGGGTAACGTATTTGATTAAAGATTATAAGGCTACATGAATTTTAAAAGAATAATGAAGTGCACAGATAAATCATTTATAATAAACACTACAATATTACATATAAAAATACGAATTGTAAAATCTTACTTCAAGAGCAGGTGAAACAAGTTCAACAAACAATGTTGAAGACGTTTGCTTGCACTGAGCAATTAGGCACAACTTGCAAACAGCACCTGTGGTTGTCGGTTTAATTCCCACTGGGGCTACCTGTACATGTAGTAGACCTAGATATAAAGTAAAATTTAAGATTGTATACTGCATATATTACATTCTGAATCCTTAGCCTTTCACATTTTTTATTTATTTATGAGAAGCTTCAGAGAAATGTAATTTGTAACACTTTTTTGGATTTTCAGCTTGGTGTAGGGGATAAAGCATGTTTTAGAGACATGTTCCTGAAGACCATTGTTCAAAGTAAGTTGGATATTTTTTTTAGATTTAAGTAGATGTGTATGTCCTATTGTCCTCATGCAATTCAAATTAAATGACAGATCTGTATTTTCTATATTAGCCATCCGGAAGGACCCGGCAACCCAGGATGCACTGATGAGGCGGTCCAGGTTAACGTTACGCGTTACCTGAAAGGAGCATCTGACCGTGAAGGCAGAAAAAGGCGCCGCACAACTGAGAGGGACCCACAGCCGACCACTTAAAACTAGACTGACTACTGACACCCCAGAATCACTGACAACTGGAATCCTTTCTTTATCTTGCAGTCAGTAGAATCAAGACCCCTAAAGAAGTCAGAAGTGTCAGACTACACTCACTCACTGTGGAAATTACTTTCTTTTTTTCTTTTTCAAATAAAGCTTGTAAATCCTTGTGCCACAGGTCAGCATTGCCGTTATAATGGCCTATTCTACTCCAGAGCTTTACTATAAATTACTACCACTTATCATATTGTTAGAAATGGCTTGTAAATGTAGTTATACTTTTATTTATTTGGTATCTTGCACATTATTTGGTATCAAATATCCTCTTTACTTGTCATAATGTTTACTGGTAATTTTTTACCCTAGAGCTGTCCTTTTTATATGAACACTTATTGTAAGTGTTGTAATTTGCTTGTAAGGCTGTTTAACCAAAATTGAATTGGAAACCTGCATGTTAGTATATTGATTTATTTATTTTTCTGTTATGTTTCAGTGATCTGAAATATCTTGTTTAAATGACAGTTACTGTACTTTGAAATGTGGAATAAAAATGCCAATTGTAAATTTGTCTGGTTTGAGCAATCATTATTCTTGCTAAACTGCATGCTATAAATAAATAAAAATATATATAGCCAGAATAAGCGGCGGCAGAGCGCTCGAAAATAGCGTTTGCCTCCGGCGGGCCGCGGAAGGACGGCCTTCAATATAAAGGCGGCGGAACGGCGGTTGGCCCGCGGGCCGGCCGCTTAACGAAGGCGGTATGAAGGCGGCTGCCGCTTTTAAAAAGCGGCTGCCGCCGGCGGTGCGCCGTCCAACGTGTTTGCGATGTCGCCATTCTGACGCTTCTACTGCCGCCGGAGAACCGACGGTGGTCCGCCGACTCATTGCTATCTGGGGTGTTACACATCGTTGGAAAGTTTGGAGACTACACTTTTTCAGAATCTATGAACAACGCAAAATGCCCCAGAACCGACTTGTGTCCCTAGTTTCCGTGATCGTATATATATATATATATATATATATATATATATATATATATATATATATATATATGTATGTATGTATATATATATGTATGTATGTATATATATGTATGTGTGTGTGTGTGTGTGTTTAATGTATATTTAATAGTGGTGGGCCGTTATCGGCGTTAACGTGCTGCAATAACGTGAGACTCTTATCGGGCGATAAAAAAAAAATATCGCCGTTAATCTATTCACAAAGTTGGGTTGGGATCATAAAATAGCTTTTTCGAATATCGTTATATTTACGCGCAAATCGTGCAGCAGGGTATTTTCCTGTCGTTCCTCTCATTACTTTACATGTATTCCAAGCGCTGTAGCCTATCTTTTTTATGGGCATGAGAGATGCTCAATTTACAAATGAATCAGAGATGGGTTGATTCTGTTCAAAGACTTCATCAAACAAGTTGGCAGATCTGTCTAAATCGGTTCGCGAATCAGTTCTGTTCAGTTCCTCACGCACTGAATCGTCTGAACTCTGAAGCGCGTTCAATCACACTCGACACGGAGTCGTAACAGGAAGATTTAAGAACATCAAGAGCTACAGTTTAGTCTAGTGAAAGCAAATCTGCAAATGCATCATATTTTTGCCAGCGATGAAGATCTTTATTAGTTGAACATCTTCGTAAGCTGTCTGTGAATGAATGATTCCAATGGACGATACATTCGATTTCATTTCATTCAGGTAATACATTTTACAACCAAACAGATTATTACGTCGCGATAGCACTACTAAAAAGTATGACATTATCCGTTGGACATATACATTAATTTATAGGCTACAAAATAAATAAACTACCATTGTGTACAGTTTATGAAATGAACACCCGCCATCCTGCGGTAATGTGTGTGTATTGCGCAGGGGCATAGTCACACGAATAGTTTACGTTGATTGAAACTAATTTGTTTAAAAAAGGATGAGGCTATTGCTGGTAAAGGCAAGTTCACATAAAATCATTATTACATATGACATTATTTTTTGATCTAACGAGCATCTGGTTTGGCGATTCAAAAACGGACTGTAGCTACGTCGTGCTTATTGTTTTTTTCTTCTTCCAATTAGACTAGGCTACTATGTTAAAAAAAAAAAAAAAAGCGACGAAAACATGTTACTTGTTCAATTAATAAACAGTTTGTTTGGTGACAAATCGCTAAAGATGAAATTGGCCTCCCTTTCTGTCATTGTAATTGTGCGTTTTATTTATTTATTTTGTTTTATAAATTTTTTTGACCGATATTCGACTTCTGCTCCTCTAATGTCGAATGGCATTTTTGGCACAAATTCACATCCCTACGCGAGGCGAACTATTCTCGAAGACTTACTTTTAGTCATTATTTGGGTAGCACACATATTCTGAATTCCTTCGGCAGAATTCAAATGAGCCATTTTAATCTAGATTAATCTCACTGGAATCTTGGAATTAATCTAGATTAATCTAGATTAAAATGACACACCCTTCTGCTGTTTTTTTGTCATGTAAAAAATTAAACTAATTATATTTAAATAAAATTAAATGATATGAAAACCTTTGCACCTTCAATGTAAAAATAACAATCTATGCAATATCACTGACAACCAAAGTAACATTTCAGAGAAAAAAAGATACAAATAAAAACAGACTTCTTATATCCACTGTATGTTTATATTCACAAAGTTATACACGTTCACCAAACATGTTCATTTGTTTCTGTTAACAGCATCAGTGTGTGTCACACGTCATGGCTGGACTGATCTGTAAAGCTCTTGCTATCTATAACTCTCTAGACATTCAAACAACATGTGACCTCTTGTCTTTTGTGCCGAATTCAAAGGCAGAACCATAAAGAGTGAATCATGCAACAATGGAGATGCTGACCAGACACTGAATTCTTATGCTATGTCTGCATTCGTTCATTGCTTTTAATGGTTCCAGCCAGCTGTAAATTTTGATTAAAGGCAGCCAAATTGTATGTCAACTTATAATATGATTAATTATATGTGTTAAAAACCTTCAGAATGAAGTAACAGATTTATCTAATTTAACATTAAAGCTGTGTGATTCTAAAGACGAGATGGAGCTGCAATCATCAGTATGATAATGATGAAAGTCCTTCTTAACGTCTTAAGAAGACATAAATTACATTTATTTATAGATAAAATCAACTGATTATTTGCATGTTGAAAATTATCACTGAAGCAAATTATAATGTATTCGATGTTTAAATACTTTCAGAATTCAACAGATTCAAAATATAAGATTAATTGCTATTGAATTACTATAAAAAATTCAGATGATTCATTCTCAATGAGTAATTTAATGAGGGCTGTCAATTGAATCTTTTATGTTGATTGTGATGAAGTGTATTTAAATGGCAATATATTTGTTTATTTCTGTATAATTGATCATAAACTGATCATTGATCTACTCTCTAGCAATCCATTGTACAACCTACTCTCATTGGAAATACTTGACTCTGGCTACATTTCTGTAAAAATTACAATTTGCTGCACTTTTCAGGTGACGTCCACAAGAGGCGCTATAAGCGATATCATTTATTGTTGATGTTTATTTGTAAAAGTAATAGTAGTTTTTTAGATATTAACATGTTTCTTCTTCTCCATTAGGTTTTCTCCAGCTCCCCGTGAGTAGAAGTGTCTCTCGTTTTCCTGATCCGCTCTGTCATGATGTCACGGTACCATCAGCATTTTGAGCGTGATTTCCGTGGCGTGTGGGAGCGGAGGGAGTGTTGCATCACCAACAGCAGCTGTGGCGGCACCGTTAATGGCTGTGTCTCCACGTCTGCCTCTTCCGTCCCCAACAGCGGCAACAACCGTCCCGGCCTCCTTCCCCTGCCCGTCATCCCCTCGCTGCTGCCCACCCCGGTCACCGGGACAACCAGCACGTCCAATAGCGAGCTGACCTGCAAGCGCTTAGCTCCCACCTGCACGACCTCCACAACAAAGGTAGGACTGAACACACCTGTGGGTGCTGTCTCATGCTGCGTTTACTCGCCGTAGTTTCATTCCAAACTGCTATCATTTTCTTTTCTTTTTTTGAAACACAATAGAGAAATGTTCAGGCTTCAATGGTAATTCACACTGCAAAGGACTATAACTGTCCATGAAAGTATCCATATGGCTCATGTAGGGTTTGGTTCTGTGGTTAAGTTTGAACTATACTGTTATAGTTTTTTATTATAGTTTTTATCTTTCTGTTTTCATTTTAATTTTTTTTAGTGAAGTTTTAGTAATTTTGTTGTGTTTTTGCCATTTTTATTAGATTTATATTTTTGTTTTAAAAATGTCTATTTAGTTTTTTATTAAATAGATTAAAAAAATCTAATAAATCTTTTGTAATAAGAAGGGGAAAGTGTAGGTAAGGGGGAGGCCATATGACCAAATTCTTATTTCACAATATGAGAATTGTTATTTCACGATAACGATATGTATCACAATATCGTTTTTTTGTGTTATTTTATCTAATTTCTGTTATAAAAAAAGCAAATTACAAGCAATGGTACAATTATAATATAAAAAAGAATTAAACAAATTAAGCTTTTCAGGTACAACTTTTTTATGTTCAAAATTTACAAAATGTATACGCAAGTACATCATGAATCCATTTTCCAAACTGTGTTTTTGTCTTTTCCTGAATCACTACGGTACACCTATAATAAGTGTTTATAATCTGACTATTTTAGACTGGTACGAGTCTTACCACTGCGGAGTTGCCCAGTACCCGCTTGACTCGTCATAGACATAAACAGAGAGAAGTAGCTCCAGTTACAATGTTCTTCCTTAAGACTCATGTAGTTTTGTTCATTGTTCAACCTCTAGAGCGCCAAAAGTTATGGACTGCAGCTTTAACATGTAATTAGAATTATTACAAACATGTAATAATCAAATGTAAAAATAAAATACTGCATAGTCTTCCCTGTATGAATTAAATTTAAATGTATTCTTATTAAAGCTAAAAAAAGTTATTCAGTCAATAGTGGTGATTACATTAATGACACAGAGCAGCAGGGAGGTATATTAGGCTGCTGTCAACTCATGGATCATTATAATTCTAAACATCTGGTTTACACCCAACGGTTCACTTTCGCTTGAGACATAACCGGCTGTGTTTACATGAATATTCTACAAGATGGGCATTTTGACATGATTGCGTTAGTAATGACCATTCAAACCCAATAAGGCATGAAAGAGAACTGAATTCACGATTGTATGCTGAGAGACACGGCTTTTTGTGCATGCTCTTAACGCTATGTGTCAGTCAGCGCATGCACCGCATTGAGTTCTTTTTCACTGCTTATTGTGCTTAATAACACCTTTCAAAATCGAGCACATCACATCACGATCGCCTACTGAGAGAGGCAGCATTCAGTGCTCGTGCCAGTATGCACGAGTACCACACAGAGTTCCTTAGTTTTCATAATATATTGCGCTTCATGTATTTCATCACTCTGAAGTGTCAATAGTGCTATATATTTATAAACCGTGATATACACGATATATCAATACCTCTAACAATAGACATTTTATGTCGTGGTAACGATAAATATCGTCATACCGCCCAGCCCTAGAATGGGATTTGCATTTAGCTTTGTTTTTCCTTGTGTATGGATGGACCCCTTCAAAAGCAACTGTTGATGGTCACATCAAGTTTGAGAGCTTTGCGGCATCATTACGTGCCACATGTGTTTGTTGTTCCCACTCTCAGTGAAAAAAGAGATTAAAGTATGTGCAGTGGCTGATCTTAGGGTAAATTTTTCAGTCATCCATCATGAAAGCCCTTCAGCCACCCCCACCACCGGATCTCTACAAGCCGTCTCTGATAACGAATAGCAAGGCTGCTTATTGATCTGTGTCACGAAGAAACTCCCGCTACCTGCTTTCATATTGCTGGCAGGGTGGGGGAAAGAATAAAGCAATCTTAGATTTAGAAACGTCTACACTGGGGAAAATTTGGGGTCAAAAGCAATATGCCTGTGCATCTTTCATTCCACATTTAAAGGCTTCTTTATGTCAAAAGCTGGACATTTTATTATTATAAGTATCGGCATTTTGGCTTCACACGTTTGTTTTCAGAGTTCAGCAGTGTTATGAGCATCAAATAATTGAGTGTGCGCTGAAGTAATTTGTTTGCATATTAAGTTACGAATCTCAATGAGAAGATTGGCTTTGTGGCCTTTTTGTCTTGATCCTGCGAAGAAATTCGCTTATCTTGTGATGCAGATAAATTCTGTCAAATGATTCAAAAGGATAAATTTTGTCGCATTCAGGCTCATTAAAATGCAAAAAGTGTCGGTGAAACTACTTTAAAACTTTGCTACAAGCTAATTATATTGCAAATAAGTTAATACAGTATGGCTTTTCTGTTGGTTAAAGTATCTAATATACTACTACTAAAAAGTTATTTAATGGAGCAGTCTCTTTAAAAAAATAACAATTTGTTAGACAATATAATATTGTATAATCAGAGAAGCATTTTTTTGTTCATTCATTCATGTATTTATTTTTATTCATTTTTATTATATATTTATTTTGTATGATTAATTTTTTTTATTTAATTATTTTAAAAATGATTATCTCAAATATGGTGACTCAATTAAGTTACCATTGCTGAATTAATTCTCAATGAAACTAGAAAGCAACGATTTACATTTACGTTGGAACTGACCGACGAATTGGGGATCGCTTTGAGAGACCAATCTACTTTGAGTCTAACTAAACGAGCCAATGAACATTGGCCTGCGAGATTTGCACCTGATGCTCCGCCCCGCAGCATGGACATAAATACAGAAGCTGATGCATTGCATATTTGCCTTTAGCTTTGGAGCCGAGCGCTTCTGCTCTGCAATTCTTCTGACAGTGTGTTCTATGAGAGCCATTGTTCTTCAGGGAAGAGGACATCACACAAGGAGGAGTCCCTTAGCCTATTCCCCGATCTAGTTCCTCTTCTGTTGGCCACCAGAAAAGGGCTAATAGGGGCTACTAAGGGCTACTCCTCGGGCCCCTCACTCCTCTAGCATACTGCAAACCGTGGGAGGAGCGCGCTGGTCCTTCTCATGGAGTACCAGTCGTTTCCTTTGGGGCTCAGCTGGATCACCCGATGCCAATCACTTCATCGAGAGGTGAGCTTGAGTCCTAAGTAAAGTGCGCTGTGCACAAGCAACCTTTCGTTGTAATAAATCTTAACCTGTTAAGCTGCAAGCCCACTTTTGAAAAATCCCCAGAAATGACATACCCAAACTGAAACAGATACAGTTCATGAACCCTTTGCACTAAAAGCACAAGTATGATCTCATTTGAAAGCTGACACCTGGTAGTTTATTGTAAATGTAGAATTAATAATTGTCATAATGATTTTTTTTTTAAAATAGCTTCAAAGTTTTGTAAAGTTATTAGAAATTTATTTTTATGAAAACATCTTCATGAAAATAAAATTGAAGTTGGTCCTGGATCAATCTAGAAATGCACTTCAGCTAAAGCCATATGTGTGACCATTTTATATTTAAAATCTGAAAATGATAAGTCTAAAACTCTGTATTTAGTTAAATGTTTTTCAAGATCATGTCAAATTACTTTATTTTGATTAGACTCTAAAATGCAAACTGATGTTTAGTCATCTTCTGAGTCATCTATTCAGTCTATTGTCTCTATTGTTTTGTGGTGCAAACGAGCCCCATTCAGTGTCATTCTCCCCTGCACACATTTACACCTCTCCAGAGTTATTGCTCTTATTATGCATTTCTTTTGTCTGCATTATAGCTTCTAACGACTGGCTATTCACAGGTTATTCATAGGGTTTCAAACCCTAATTTCTTTTATCAAAGTTCTCACTAAATATTTGAAACTCGTATCAAATGCACTGAAACATTTCAGTAATCATTCCTATTTAGAAAAAAACCATAAAACAATAACTGCTGGTGGCAGATGCACCTGGGCTAGCCTGCATGTTAGCTTAGCACACCATCAATACACGACCATTTATGAGATTAAAATCATGTTTGTGCTCCAAACTTACTTTATAACGCAAGCCGAGTGTTTTGAATAATCTTCTGTGATCTAATATTTGGCTTCAGATAAAAAAAATCCGACAGAAAATTTATTATTTATAGTGTTCTGCACGATGATGAAATCTATATCGATTAGCATTACATTATAAATATAATCTATTATTATGAAATACTTGGCATGGCCTGAAGAACTCAGGTAACTCAAATATCGTTGCAATCATGTTTATTGTCTTCAAAACATCTTTATCTGCATGTTACAGCGATCTCTGTCAGTTACTTTCTGTATTAGTGACGTCTGGAATGTCACATGACTATGGGTCTTCTTCATGATCCATATATGGACTATTATTGTGCATATAGCGCCCTCAGGCTATTGGTATGAATTGAAAACACAGCACATCTCAGTAAGAAGCGATCATTATTACATCGACGTATTTGGGTATAAATTCAATAAATATTATTCCTGTCTATAGAAATATGATGTGAATCTATGAGAATATATCCATATTTCTCTAAGTCTGCACATTTTTGAGCTAAAGCCCTGAGGGACGTTGTTTTGTGAATCGCTGTCATGACGACAGCACGGAGTGTTTTTTATGAATGGACCAGCTGACGATCATAATTCATATTAAAGGTATCGACTAGGGTTGGGCGGTATTTCGGTAATATCGTATACCGCGGGGTCTTAAAATAGCAACGGTATCAGTTTCAATACCGTCATTACCGGCACTTATATATAATAAATAAATATAATTTATTCAATGCCTAAAAATGCTTATGTAGTTGTCATCAAGTGACAGTGTGGAGGAGAGAGAGAGAGAGAGAAGGGAGAGGCGGTAAATACTGACTAGGCAATTTGTAAATGTTGCAATAAAAAAGGTGACCGCAAGAGATGGAAACACCTCTAACCTAATGTCGCATCTCCGAAACAACCACCCACTCAGTGCTGCGAGGATGCATTTTGCCCCGAGTTCATTAAATAAGCCCATTCGTTTATATTTGTTAAAATATTATATTGTTATTTTTTTTTTACGTTGATAATGAAAACTGAACAGCACGAGTAAGATGGGATGCATCGGGAGTCAGTCATTGACCACTTAATTAAGGTTCATTTTGTAAAAGGCCTTTCTTTAAAGTGAATTTCGTTTTGTATAAATTGTATCCTAATTTTAATATTTTTTTTTTTTATCAACCAATAATAAATAAGAATCAAATATAGCAGACAACATAATCATGACATGATCGTGCGCTGGCGCGCCGCGGTCACTTGCATTGAAATCTCATCATAAATTAACCGAAACTCAGTGTATGTCTCACAGACATGAAAGATATCTAAATAAAGCTTGAAATTTCATTAAACGAAACAATTCAAAATGAAAAGAAATTGGCCACTCGCTGATTATTTAATCCATGATGTGCATTTCTCTCTATGCGCGTTCTATACGGAAATGGCGATCATCAAATTAAACGAAACTATTCCAAACGAAAAGAAATCGGCTAGCCTACTCTCTGATTATTTAATCCATGATGTGCATTTCTCTCTATCGTTCACTATGGAGATGGCGATTCGTCAATTTCTTTAAACGAAACAATTCAAAAGGAAAAGAAATATAGGCAGCATACTCTCGGATTAATCCAGGATGTGCATTTCTCTCTATACGCGCGTTCACTACGGAGATATCAATCATCAATTTCTTTAAACGAAACAATTCAAAACAAAAAGTAAAAGGCTAGCCTATACCTTCTGATTATGTAATCCATGATTTGCATTTCTCTCTATATATGCGCGTCCACTAGGAGATGGCGATCGTCAACTTAATCTTTGCAGCACTGACAGAAAAGTTGTATTAATAAAAATCAATGGACGCGTGTCACCGGATTTACAAATGCACTTCTGGCTTGTTGCTTGTTAATTTAATTTAAATGAATTAATAAAATGAATACAATTGTCATAATTAAAATAATTAAATATTATTAATTGTCCCATTTTTGCTCATTTATAAATAGTATTTATATCTACCACCCCCTGAGCACCTGGGTTAAACAATTATTTGGCGCCACCATATTATAACGGCCCACGTATTAAAAATAGTCGAGTCTAAATAGGGCTCCGGCTCATATTACATTTAATGCCGTCAACAGGGATCAGACACAACGTGCACGGGTTGGCCTTGATTTTTTTTTGTGTGTTTTTTATGCCCGATCTGGTATTCAGTTTCTGAACGGTGTAGACACAAGCCAACAGTTTGGTGACGCTGTCTGAGCCTTATGTCATAATTTTTAATTAGTCACGGTAATACCGTATACCCCGGTAAAATAGGGAGGAGGTTTGACGGTATCAAAATTTGGATACCGCCCAAGCCTAGTATCGACTCATTTTTTCATTTCATAACTCCTGACACAAATTAAGACATAACTGTCACTTATGTTGTAATGTTGTACAAAAATGTTGTAATGCAAGATTTCGTTTAAGAATGAATTAATCTATGCCTCTACGTTCCCGTTTTTTTGAGAACTTGTGAAATAATAAAGTAATGACACCTCCAGTATGCTTTGTCGGCACACAAAGCTGCAATTGTGGGGCATGTTCTGGGAACCATATTTCAATAATAACACATCGGAAAATGTTGTAATGCAAGATTTCGTTTAAGAATGAATAAATCTATGCCTCTACGTTCCCGTTTTTTTGAGAACTTCTGAAATACTAAAGTAATGACACCTCCAGTTTGCTTCGTCGGCACACAAGGTTGCAATGGTGGGGCATGTTCTGGGTACCATATTTCAATAATAACACATCAGAAAATGTTGTAATGCGAGATTTCGTTTAAGAATGAATTAATCTATGCCTCTACGTTCCCGTTTTTTTTAGAACTTCTGAAATTCTAAAGTAATGACACCTCAAGTATGCTTCGTCGGCACATAAAGTTGCAATGGTGGGGCATGTTCTGGGTACCATATTTCAATAATAACACATCAGGAAATGTTGTAATGCAAGATTTCGTTTAAGAATGAATTAATCTATGCCTCTACGTTCCCGTTTTTTTGAGAACTTGTGAAATAATAAAGTAATGACAACTCCAGTATGCTTTGTCGGCACACAAAGCTGCAATGGTGGGTCATGTTCTGGGAACCATATTTCAACAATAACACATCAGAAAATGTTGTAATGCAAGATTTTGTTTAAGAATGAATTAATCTATGCCTCTACGTGTCACACTACTGCAAGGATGAAGACAGAGAGAATGGCGTTAACAGGTTTTATTTTAGACACTGTATGCAACTCCTGAATACAGGAATGAGCTTCGAGATCCACACAGGGAACACAGGGAGAAGACTTGAACTTGAGTCCGTCTTGTAGATACTGGAAATAGCTGACCACTGGAATCCTGATTGAGATCCGCGAATTCCACTGTAGAACACAGAGAGGCGGTTTGGAGAATCCCGGGGAACCACCGCACACAGAGGCTGCTTGGAATATACACACACACTGGGAGGTTAGTGTAGAAGGACAATACTTGCGTAGATATATTGAGGATACTGGAACCAGACCGAAGGGTTTAGGAACCGGAGACTCACTGGCATCGAAAGACGAGACCTGACAATGAGCTGTAGACTGACTGGGGTTTATATGCAGAGCTGGCGTAGTGATTGAAGTGATGAGGGTGCAGGTGAGGTGAATCAGAATTCCGGTGATTGCGATCGGGACCAGGTGTGTTGGGTTGAAGCTGGCTGGGGTGTGTCGTTGGGTGAATCCGTGACAGTACCCCCCCCCCCCCCCCTCCACGGCCAGCTCCTGAGGGCCGTAGACCCCGACGACGAGGGCGACCTCGTGGACGGGGGCCTGGACGATCCGGGTGGTCACGGTGGAAGTCCTGGAGGAGCGTGGGGTCCAAGATGTTGTCCCGATGGACCCAACAGTGTTCCTCAGGTCCAAACCCCTCCCAGTCCACGAGGTACTGCAGCTGGCCCCCCCCGTCGTCGAGAATCCAAGATGGTGCGGACCTGGTATACGGCTTCGTCTGTGGGGTCCACTGGAGGAGGAGGGGGTACTTCGCCAGCTTCAGCTTCTGTGGAAGGGGAAGAGAGAGGTGCAGTGTAGGGTTTTAATAAGGAAACATGGAAGGTGGGTGCAATCCGGTAGTGATGGGGTAGTGCAAGTCGATACGTGACGTCATTGACCTGCCTCAGCACCGCGAATGGACCTATGAACCTGGGACTCAGTTTATGGGAGGGCAGTCGGAGGCGAATATCCCTGGTGGAGAGCCACACCAGCTGACCAGGAGTGTAGTGGGGTGTGGGTCCTCGACGTACATCGGCCTGTTCTTGGAACCTCCGTACAGCCCCTTGTAGGTGGACGTGGGCTGAGTCCCAGACCCTCTCACTCTCGGTGAACCAGTGCTGGACCGCTGGAACGTCCGATGGTTCGCCTGTCCATGGGAACAGAGGTGGTTGGTATCCCAGAACGCATTGGAACGGCGTCAAGCCTGTAGATGTTTGGCGTAGAGAGTTCTGGGCATACTCTGCCCATGGGAGGTACTGGTCCCAGCGGTCCTGTGCGTCATGGCAGTAGGTTCTCAGGTATCTCCCGATCTCCTGGATCTTACGCTCCGCTTGGCCGTTGGATTGAGGGTGGTACCCCGACGTAGGGCTGACCGATACTCCTAGAAGCTTAAAGAACGATTTCCAGACTCTTGATATGAACTGTGGTCCCCGATCCGATACTATGTCCTCTGGGATTCCGAAGTGGCGGAAAATCTCGGTGAATAACATCTCTGCTGTCTTGAAGGCTGTGGGGAGTCCGGAGAGGGATATCAATTTACAGGACTTGGAAAATCTGTCAACGACCACTAGAATGCAGGTCTTGGAGTTGGACGATGGTAGATCGGTAACAAAATCCACGGCGAGATGGGACCAGGGTCTGTTCGGAATTGGTAGGGGCATGAGCTTCCCTTCTGGGAGACGTCGAGGTACCTTGGCCATAGCACAAGCGGTGCACCCCTGCACGTATCGGGAGATATCCTGGGCCATGCCGGGCCACCAGTAGCGCTGTTGGAGAAGTGAGAGGGTTTGTTGGCTGCCTGGGTGTCCAGAGCCCGGAGAGGTGTGTACAGAGTCCATGAGGTGAAGGCGGAAGTTGGTAGGTACGAAAACCCTCCCCTCAGGACCCCCCGGCGGAGCAGGTTCGGTAAGGGTGGCGTCGGCAATGAGTTTGTCGATGTTCCACTGGATGGGACTGACAAACATGGCTGGAGGGAGTATGGTTTCGTTGATTTCTGTGGAGGTTTCGGATTGATGGAGGCGTGATAGAGCGTCTGCTTTGAGATTCTTGGAACCCGGGCGGTAGGTAACTGTGAAATTAAAGCGTGTGAAAAAGAGAGCCCACCGAGCCTGGCGAGGATTTAATCTTCTGGCCTCCTGGAGATACTCAAGGTTGCGGTGGTCTGTAATTACTTGAAATGGGTGGTTGGCTCCCTCCAACCAGTGTCTCCACTCCTCTAAAGCTAATTTAACAGCCAAGAGTTCTCGATTACCGACATCATAATTCTGCTCTGCCGGGGACATCTTGCGTGAAAAGAAGGCGCATGGATGGAGTCGTGGAGGGGTCCCCTGCAGCTGTGACAGAACAGCTCGAACTCCGTTGGTGGACGCATCCACTTCCACTATGAACGGGAGATCAGGGTTGGGATGACACAGCGTAGGAGCAGAACAGAAGGCTTTCTTCAAACCCTCAAAGGCCTCGGAAGCTTCAGCAGACCAGGTTAACCGTGTGGTACCCTTCTTCAGCATGGAAGTTACTGGAGCGCAGATCTTACTATAATCGCGGATGAACCGACGATAGAAATTGGCAAAGCCAAGAAAAAGTTGCAGCTCCTTCAGGGACTGGGGTTTAGGCCAGTTGATCACCGCTTCTACCTTATTTAGATCCATAGAAATGCCGTCCGGCTGAATCACGTACCCCAGGAAGTGCATGGATTCTTGATGGAACTCGCATTTTTCTAACTTCAGGTACAGTTGGTACTCACGGAGGCGTTTAAGGACTTGCTTCACCTGTAGTACATGTTCATCGAGTTTGGAGGAGTAGATTAGGATGTCATCAATGTAGATGACCACAAACCGATGGAGCATGTCTCGGAATATCTCGTTCATGAAGCCCTGGAAGACTGCTGGACTATTCGACAGCCCGAACGGCATAACCCGATATTCATAGTGCCCAGCAGGAGTGATAAAGGCAGTCTTCCACTCATCGCCTTCACGTACACGAACCAGGTTGTAAGCACTTCTCAAATCGAGTTTGGTGAAGACCCATGCTGAACGTAGCTGTTCCAGAGCCGAAGGTACCAAGGGCAGTGGATATCTGTACTTGATGGTAGAAGCATTAAGGATGCGGTAATCAATGCATGGGCGCAGTCCTCCGTCCTTTTTCCCGACGAAGAAGAAGCTCAAGGCGGCAGGGGACGTAGAAGGTCGAATGTATCCTTGGCGTAAGGCTTCCTCCACATACTCCTCCATGGCCTTCTGCTCCGGGGTGGACAACGGGTAGATCTTCCCATGCGGTAGAGTGGCCCCAGGCAGCAGGTCAATAGCACAGTCCCATGGCCGGTGAGGTGGTAGAGTGGTGGCGAGTTGTTTACTAAACACGTCCTGGAAGGCCCGGTATTCCGGAGGGATCTGGTGGGAAGACTCGGTGACTGGACTTTCGACGGAGGTTGAACCCAGGACTGCTGAGACCGCGGATATGGCGGATGAGGATTGTTTCTTGACAGGACGTAGACAATGCTTTTTACAGTGATCACTCCAACGACTTACTTCTCCAGAAGTCCAGCAGATGTCAGGCGAGTGTTGAGTAAGCCACGGGCGTCCCAGGACGATATCTGCAGTGGAGCCCCCAGTACCAGTAAAGAGCATCTTTCTTGGTGAAGACAACCGATGGACAGGTGTAATTCGGGACTGCAGTGCTGAATACTTCTTTTACAAAGGGGTTTTCCAAGGATGGAGTGTATATTCAGTGGTTGATTTAATCGTCGACGGGGGGTTTGCAAACGGTTGAGTAGAGAAGCTGAAATTAAGTTCCCCGCCGCGCCGGAGTCAATCAGAGATTTCGCTGGAATAGAGTGTTTCAGATATGTTATTAAGACTGGAGTTTGTTTTAGGTTTAACACTGGAAATGGTAGATCTACAGTACTCACCGCCGAACGGCTGGGACGGAAGGGACATTCGACACGATAATGTCCAGAAGCACCACAGTAGAGACATAGATTATTAGTTCGACGTCGGTTACGTTCAGATGTAGTTAAACGTCCTGTATCGACTTCCATTGGCTCGGGTACTGGAGGGCTTAAGGACGAGGAGATACGAGTACGAGCAGGGAGATTAGACAAACATGCAGTGCGACGTTGGTCTATGAGGATCGAGTGTTGGATGAGTTTTTCAATCCCAATGGTGTCATCATAGATGGCCAATTGTAGCCCGACATCTGGGTTGAGTCCTTGACGATAAGCGCTCATAAAAGCGATTTCGTTCCATCCGCTGCTTGCCGTGATCGTCCGAAACTTCAAAGCGTATTCTGAAACAGAGGAGGTGCCTTGTCGTAGGCGAAGCAGCTGATCATGAACGGAGATAGCACTAGAAGTTTGAGCGAATACAGTGTGAAAATGTTCAAAGAATCCATTTAAAGTCTGTAATGCGGGTGCATTGGATTCCCAGAGAGCTTGAGCCCAGTTTAATGCGCGACCCAAGAGCAGAGAAATTATAAAAGCAATTTTGGCTCTTTCTGAAATAAACTGAGCAGCGTTTACCTCCAAGTAAAGTTTGCATTGAAGAAGAAATCTGTTGCAATCCTCACCGCCTGCATATGAAGCTGGTTTGGCCATGGGACTTACTGAGGCAGGTCGGTAGTTCTGAAGAGCGTGACGGAATTCAATGAGGGTTTCTTGAAGTGATTGTTGCGGAGCGACGGCTGCATTAGCAGAGGCATCCATCAGCAGCTGGGGTGCGGCGGCACCCCGAGGGGCTTCGGTGGATGCAGCGTGGATCTCAGAAGCAGAGGAAGCTTGCATGGTGTGTGGTCAGGTCTTCTGTCACACTACTGCAAGGATGAAGACACAGAATATGGCGTTAACAGGTTTTATTTTAGACACTGTATGCAACTCCTGAATACAGGAATGAGCTTCGAGATCCACACAGGGAACACAGGGAGAAGACTTGAACTTGAGTCCGTCATGTAGATACTGGAAATAGCTGACCACTGGAATCCTGATTGAGATCCGCGAATTCCACTGTAGAACACAGAGAGGCGGTTTGGAGAATCCCGGGGAACCACCGCACACAGAGGCTGCTTGGAATATACACACACACTGGGAGGTTAGTGTAGAAGGACAATACTTGCGTAGATATATTGAGGATACTGGAACCAGACCGAAGGGTTTAGGAACCGGAGAGTCACTGGCATCGAAAGACGAGACCTGACAATGAGCTGTAGACTGACTGGGGTTTATATGCAGAGCTGGCGTGGTGAGTGAAGTGATGAGGGTGCAGGTGAGGTGAATCAGAATTCTGGTGATTGCGATCGGGACCAGGTGTGTTGGGTTGAAG